>NC_090390.1:9896054-10243995 GCF_036365525.1 Heterodontus francisci | reverse complement strand
GACCGAGAGACAGTGACCCAAGGGCCAGGGCAATCTCTGTGACCCAGGGAGAGTGACCCCAGGGCCAGGGCAATCTCTGTGACTCAGGGAGAGTGACCCCAGGGCCAGGGCAATCTCTGTGAGCCAGGGAGAGTGACCCCAGGGCCAGGACAATCTCTCTGACCTAGGGACAGTGACCCCAGGGCCAGGGCAATCTCTGTGACCCACGGAGAGTGACCCCAGGGCCAGAGCAATCTCTGTGACCCAGGGAGAGTGACCCCAGGGCAAGGGCAATCTCTCTGACCCAGGGAGAGTGACCCCAGGGCGAGGGCCATCTCTCTGACCCAGGGAGAGTGACCCCAGGGCCAGGGCCATCTCTGTGACACAGGGAAAGTGAACCCAGGGCCAGGGCAATCTCTACGACCCAGGGAGAGTGACCCCAGGGCCCAGGCCATGTCTCTGACCCAGGGGGAGTGACCCCAGTGCCAGGGCAATCTCTCTGACCCAGGGATTGTGACCCCAGGGCCAGGGTAATTTCTGTGACCCAGGGAGAGTGACCCCATGGCCAGGGCAATCTCTGTGACCCAGGGAGAGTGACCCCAGGGCCAGGGCACCCTCTCTGACCCAGGGAGTGTGACCCCAGGGCCAGGGCAATCTCTCTGACCCAGGGAGAGTGACCCCAGAGCCAGGACAGTCTCACTGTCCTAGGCACAGTGACCTGGGACCAGGTGACTAACCCAGGGACACTGACACCAGGGACCAGGACACACACACTATCCCATGGGCAGTCAACCCAGGGGCCAGGCCATTCACTCTGACCCAGGGACAGTTGTACCAGAGCTTGGACACTCTCTCTGACCTAGGGACCGTGACCCCAGGGCCAGGGCAATCTCTCTGACCCACGGACCGTGACCCCAGGGCCAGGGCAATCTCTCTGACCCAGGGACAGTGACCCCAGGGCCAGGGCAATCTCTCTGACCCAGGGTGAGTGACCCCAGGGCCAGGACAATCTCACTGACCTAGGGACAGTGACCCCAGGGCCAGGACAATCTCACTGACCTAGGGACAGTGACCCCAGAGCCAGGACAATCTCACTGACCAAGGGTCAGTGACCCCAGGGCTAGGGCAATCTCTGTGACCCAGGGACAGTGACCCCAGGGCCAGGACAATTTCTCTGACCTAGGGACAGTGGCCCCGGGGCCAGGACAATCTCTCTGACCCAGTGACAGTGAGCTGGGGCCAGGACAATCTCTCTGACCTAGCGACGGTGACCCCAGGGCCAGGACAATCTCTCTGACCTAGGGACAGTGACCCGGGGCCAGGACAATCTCTCTGACCCGGCGACAGTAACCCCGGGGCCAGGACAATCTCTCTGACCTAAGGACAGTAGTCCCGGTGCCAGGACAATCTCATTGACACAGGGACAGTAACCCCGGGGCCAGGACAATCTCTCTGACTTAGGGACAGTAACCCCGGGGGAGGACAATCTCTCTGACCCAGGGACAGTGACCCCAGGGCCAGGTCAATCTCTCTGACCCAGGGACAGTGACCTGGGGCCAGGACAATCTCTCTGACCTAGGGAGAATGACCCCAGAGCTAGGGCAATCTCTCTGACTCAGGGAGAGTGACCCCAGGGCCAGGACAATCTCTCTGACCTAGGGACAGTGACCCCAGGGCCAGGGCTATCTCTGTGACCCAGGGAGAGTGACCTCAGGGCCAGGGCAATCTCTCTGACTCAGGGAGAGTGACCCCAGGGCCAGGGCAATCTCTGTGACTCAGGGAGAGTGACCCCAGGGCTAGGGCAATCTCTCTGACCCAGGGAGAGTGATCCCCTGGGTCAGGACAATCTCTCTGACCCAGGGAGAGTGACACCAGGACCAGGGCCAACTCTCTGACCCAGGGAGAGTGACCCTATGGCCAGGGCCATCTCTCTGACCCAGGGAGAGTGACCCCAGGGCCAGGGCCATCTCTGTGACCCAGGGAGAGTGACCCCAGGGCCAGGACAATCTCTCTGACCTAGGGACAGTGACCCCAGGGCCAGGGCAATATCTCTGACTCAGGGAGAGTGTCCCCAGGGCTAGGGACATTTCTCTGACTCAGTGAGAGTGACCCCAGGGCCAGGACAATCTCTCTGACCTAGGGAAAATGACCCCAGGGCCAGGGCAATCTCTGTAACCCAGGGGGTGTGCACCCAGGGCCAGGGCAATCTCTCTTACTCAGGGAGAGTGATCCCAGGGCTAGGCAATCTCTGAGACTCAGGGAGACTGACCCCAGGGCCAGGACAATCCCTCTGACCTAGGGACAGTTACCTGGGGCCAGGACAATCTCTCTGACCCAGGGACAGGGACCTGGGGCCAGGACAATCTCCCTGACCCTGGGAGAGTGACCCAGGGCAATCTCTGTGACCCAGGGAGAGTGCCCCCAGGGCCAGGGCAATCTCTCTCACTCAGGGAGAGTGATCCCAGGGCTAGGGCAATCTCTGAGACTCAGGGAGAGTGACCCCAGAGCCAGGACAATCCCTCTGACCTAGGGACAGTGACCTGGGGCCAGGACAATATATCTGACCCAGGGACAGTGACCTGGGGCCAGGACAATCTCTCTGACCTGGGGAGAATGACCCCAGGGCTAGGGCAATCTCTCTGACTCAGGGATAGTGAACCCAGGGCTAGGGCCATCTCTCTGACTCAGGGAGAGTGACCCCAGGGCAAATGCTGTGTCCCAGGGAGAGTGACCCCAGGGCCAGGGCAATCTCTGTGACCCAGGGAGAGTGACCTCAGTGCCAGGGCAATCTCTCTGACTCAGGGAGAATGACCCCAGGGCCAGGGCAATCTCTGTGAATCAGGGAGAGTGACTCCAGGGCCAGGACAATCTCTCTGACCTCGGGACAGTGACCCCAGGGCCAGGACAATCTCTGTGACCTAGGGACAGTGACCCCAGGGCCAGGACAATCTCTCTGACTCAGGGAGAGTGAGCCCAGGGCTAGGGCCATCTCTCTGACTCAGGGAGAGTGACCCCAGGGCCAGGACAATCTCTCTGACCTCGGGACAGTGACCCCAGGGCCAGGACAATCTCTGTCACCTAGGGACAGTGACCCAAGGGCCAGGGCAATCTCTCTGACTCAGGGAGAGTGACCCCAGGGCTAGGGCCATCTCTCTGACTCAGGGAGAGTGACCCCAGGGCCAGGACAATCTCTCTGACATAGGGACAGTGACCCCAGGGCCAGAGCAATCTCTGTGACACAGGGAGAGTGACCCCAGGGCTAGGGCCATCTCTCTGACTCAGGGAGAGTGACCCCAGGATCAGGACAATCTCTCTGACCCAGGGAGAGTGACACCAGGACCAGGGCCAACTCTCTGACCCAGGGAGAGTGACCCCATGGCCAGGGCCATCTCTGTGACCCAGGGAGAGTGACCCCAGGGCCAGGGCCATCTCTGTGTCCCAGGGAGAGTGACCCCAGGGCCAGGGCAATCTCTGTGACCCAGGGAGAGTGACCCCAGGGCCAGGACAATCTCTCTGACCTAGGGACAGTGACCCCAGGGCCAGGGCAATATCTCTGACTCAGGGAGAGTGACCCCAGGGCTAGGGACATTTCTCTGACTCAGTGAGAGTGACCCCAGGGCCAGGACAATCTCTCTGACCTAGGGACAATGACCCCAGGGCCAGGGCAATCTCTGTAACCCAGGGAGAGTGCCCCCAGGGCCAGGGCAATCTCTCTTACTCAGGGAGAGTGATCCCAGGGCTAGGGCAATCTCTGAGACTCAGGGAGAGTGACCCCAGGGTCAGGACAATCCCTCTGACCTAGGGACAGTGACCTGGGGCCAGAACAATCTCTCTGACCCAGGGACAGTGACCTGGGGCCAGGACAATCTCTGACCTAGGAGAATGACCCCAGGGCTAGGGCAATCTCTCTGACTCAGGGAGAGTGACCCCAGGGCCAGGACAATCTCTCTGACCTAGGGACAGTGACCCCAGGGCCAGGGCAATCTCTGTGACCCAGGGAGAGTGACCTCAGGGCCAGGGCAATCTCTCTGACTCAGGGAGAGTGACCCCAGGGCCAGGGCAATCTCTCTGACCTAGGGACAGTGACCCCAGGGCCAGGGCAATCTCTCTGACTCAGGGAGAGTGACCCCAGGGCTAGTGCCATCTCTCTGACTCAGGGAGAGTGACCCCAGGGTCAGGACAATCTCTCTGACCCAGGGAGAGTGACACCAGGACCAGGGCCAACTCTCTGACCCAGGGAGAGTGACCCCATGGCCAGGGCAATCTCTGCGACCCAGGGAGAGTGACCCCAGGGCCAGGGCCATGTCTCTGACCCAGGGAGAGTGACCCCAGGGCCAGGGCCATTTCTGTGACCCAGGGAGAGTGACCCTAGGGCCAGGACAATCTCTCTGACCTAGGGACAGTGACCCCAGGGCCAGGGCAATAACTCTGACTCAGGGAGAGTGACCCCAGGGCTAGGGACATTTCTCTGACTCAGTGAGAGTGACCCCAGGGCCAGGACAATCTCTCTGACCTAGGGAAAATGACCCCAGGGCCAGGGCAATCTCTGTAACCCAGGGGGTGTGCCCCCAGGGCCAGGGCAATCTCTCTTACTCAGGGAGAGTGGCCCCTGGGCCAGGACAATCCCTCTGACCTAGGGACAGTGACCTGGGGCCAGGACAATCTCCCTGACCCTGGGAGAGTGACCCAGGGCAAACTCTGTGACCCAGGGAGAGTGCCCCCAGGGCCAGGACAATCTCTCTCACTCAGGGAGAGTGATCCCAGGGCTAGGGCAATCTCTGAGACTCAGGGAGAGTGACCCCAGGGCCAGGACAATCCCTCTGACCTAGGGACAGTGACCTGGGGCCAGGACAATTTCTCTGACCCAGGGACAGTGACCTGGGGCCAGGACAATCTCTCTGACCTAGGGAGAATGACCCCAGGGCTGGGGCAATCTCTCTGACTCAGGGAGAGTGACCCCAGGGCCAGGACAATCTGTCTGACCCAGGGATTGTGACCCCAGGGCCAGGGCAATCTCTGTGACCCAGGGAGAGTGACCTCAGGGCCAGGGCAATCTCTCTGACTCAGGGAGTGTGACCCCAGGTCCAGGGCAATCTCTGTGAATCAGGGAGAGTGGCCCCAGGGCCAGGGCAATCTCTGTGACCCAGGGACAGTGACCCCAGGGCCAGGACAATCTCTCTGACCCAGGGACAGTGACGCCAGGGCAATCTCTCTGACTCAGGGATAGTGAACCCAGGGCTAGGGCCATCTCTCTGACTCAGGGAGAGTGACCCCAGGGCAAACGCTGTGACCCAGGGAGAGTGACCCCAGGGCCAGGGCCATCTCTCTGACTCAGGGATAGTGACCCCAGGGCCAGGACAATCTCTCTGACCTCGGGACAGTGACCCCAGGGCCAGGACAATCTCTGTGACCTAGGGACAGTGACCCCAGGGCCAGGACAATCTCTCTGACTCAGGGAGAGTGAGCCCAGGGCTAGGGCCATCTCTCTGACTCAGGGAGAGTGACCCCAGGGCCAGGACAATCTCTCTGACCTCGGGACAGTGACCCCAGTGCCAGGACGATCTCTGTCACCTAGGGACAGTGACCCAAGTGCCAGGGCAATCTCTGTGACCCAGGGAGAGTGACCTCAGGGCCAGGGCAATCTCTCTGACTCAGGGAGAGTGACCCCAGGGCCAGGGCAATCTCTGTGAATCAGGGAGAGTGACCCCAGGGCCAGGGCAATCTCTGTGACCCAGGGAGAGTGACCCCAGGGCCAGGGCAATCTCTCTGACCCAGGGATTGTGTCCCCAGGGCCAGGGCCATCTCTGTGACCCAGGGAGAGTGACCCCAGGGCCAGGGCAATCTCTACGACCCAGGGAGAGTGACCCCAGGGCCAGGGCCATGTCTCTGACCCAGGGGGAGTGACCCCAGGGCCAGGACAATCTCTCTGACCTAGGGAAAATGACCCCAGGGCCAGGGCAATCTCTGTAACCCAGGGGGTGTGCCCCCAGGGCCAGGGCAATCTCTCTTACTCAGGGTGAGTGACCCCAGGGCCAGGACAATCCCTCTGACCTAGGGACAGTGACCTGGGGCCAGGACAATCTCTCTGACCCAGGGACAGTGACCTGGAGCCAGGACAATCTCCCTGACCCTGGGAGAGTGACCCAGGGCAATCTCTGTGACCCAGGGAGAGTGCCCCCAGGGCCAGGGCAATCTCTCTCACTCAGGGAGAGTGATCCCAGGGCTAGGGCAATCTCTGTGAATCAGGGAGAGTGACCCCAGGGCCAGGGCAATCTCTGTGACCCAGGGACAGTGACCCCAGGGCCAGGACAGTCTTACCATCCTGGCCACAGTGACCTGGGGCCAATTGACTGACCCAGGGACACTGACACCAGGGACCAGGACACACACACTATCCCATGGACAGTCAACCCAGGGGCCAGGCCATTCACTCTGACCCAGGGACAGTTGTACCAGGGCCTGGACACTCTCTCTGACCTAGGGACCGTGACCCCAGGGCCAGGGCAATCTCTCTGACCCAGGGACAGTGACCCCAGGGCCAGGACAATCTCTCTGACCCAGGGACAGTGATCGGGGGCCAGGACAATCTCTCTGACCCAGGGATTGTGTCCCCAGGGCCATCTCTGTGACCCAGGGAGAGTGACCCCAGGGCCAGGGCAATCTCTACGACGCAGGGAGAGTGACCCCAGGGCCAGGGCCATGTCTCTGACCCAGGGAGAGTGACCCCAGGGCCAGGGCAATCTCTCTGACCCAGGGATTGTGACCCCAGGGCCAGGGCAATCTCTGTGACCCAGGGAGAGTGACCCCAGGGCTAGGGCAATCTCTGTGACCCAGGGAGAGTGACCCCAGGGCCAGGGCACCCTCTCTGACCCAGGGAGTGTGACACCAGGGCCAGGGCAATCTCTCTGACCCAGGGAGAGTGACCCCAGAGCCAGGACAGTCTTACCATACTGGCCACAGTGACCTGGGGCCAGTTGACTGACCCAGGGACACTGACACCAGGGACCAGGACACACACACTATCCCATGGACCGTCAGCCCAGGGGCCGGGCCATTCATTCTGACCCAGGGACAGTTGTACCAGGGCCTGGACACTCTCTCTGACCTAGGGACCGTGACCCCAGGGCCAGGGCAATCTCTCTGACCCAGGGACAGTGACTCCAGGGCCAGGGCAATCTCGCTGACTCAGGGACAGTGACCCGAGAGCCAGGACAATCTCACTGACCTGGGGACAGTGACCCAAGGGCCAGGGCAATCTCTCTGACCCAGGGACAGTAACCCCAGGGCCAGGGCAATCTCACTAACCTAGGGACAGTGACCCCAGAGCCAGGACAATCTCACTGACCAAGGGACAGTGACCCCAGGGCTAGGGCAATCTCTGTGACCCAGGGACAGTGACCCCAGGGCCAGGACAATCTCTCTGACCCAGGGAGAGTGACCCCAGGGCCAGGACAATCTCTCTGACCTAGGGACAGTGACCCCAGGGCCAGGGCAATCTCTGTGACCCAGGGAGAGTGACCCCAGGGCCAGAGCAATCTCTGTGACCCAGGGAGACTGACCCCAGGGCCAGGGCAATCTCTCTGACCCAGGGAGAGTGACCCCAGGGCAAGGGCAATCTCTCTGACCCAGGGAGAGTGACCCCAGGGTGAGGGCCATCTCTCTGACCCAGGGAGAGTGTCCCCAGGGCCAGGGCCATCTCTGTGACCCAGGGAGAGTGACCCCAGGGCCAGGGCAATCTCTAGGACCCAGGGAGTGTGACCCCAGGGCCAGAGCCATGTCTCTGACCCAGGGGGAGTGACCCCAGGGCCAGGGCAATCTCTCTGACCTCGGGACAGTGACCCCAGGGCCAGGACAATCTCTGTCACCTAGGGACAGTGACCCAAGGGCCAGGTTAATCTCTGTGACCCAGGGACAGTGACCTCAGGGCCAGGGCAATCTCTCTGACTCAGGGAGAGTGACCCAAGGGCCAGGGCAATCTCTGTGACCCAGGGAGAGTGACCCCAGGGCCAGGGCAATCTCTGTGACTCAGGGAGAGTGACCCCAGGGCCAGGGCAATCTCTGTGACCCAGGGAGAGTGACCCCAGGGCCAGGACAATCTCTCTGACCTAGGGACAGTGACCCCAGGGCCAGGGCAATCTCTGTGACCCAGGGAGAGTGACCCCAGGGCCAGAGCAATCTCTGTGACCCAGGGAGAGTGACCCCAGGGCCAGGGCAATCTCTCTGACCCAGGCAAAGTGACCCCAGGGCAAGGGCAATCTCTCTGACCCGGCGACAGTAGCCCCGGTGCCAGGACAATCTCATTGACCCAGGGATAGTAACCCCGGGGCCAGGACAATCTCTCTGACTTTGGGACAGTAACCCCGGGGGAGGACAATCTCTCTGACCCAGGGACAGTGACCCCAGGGCCAGGACAATCTCTCTGACCTAGGGACAGTGACCTGGGGCCAGGACAATCTCTCTGACCCAGGGAGAGTGACCCCAGGGAATTCTCTGTGACCCAGGGAGAGTGACCCCAGGGCCAGGGCAATCTCTCTGACCTCGGGACAGTGACCCCAGGGCCAGGACAATCTCTGTCACCTAGGGACAGTGACCCAAGGGCCAGGTTAATCTCTGTGACCCAGGGAGAGTGACCTCAGGGCCAGGGCAATCTCTCTGACTCAGGGAGAGTGACCCCAGGGCCAGGGCAATCTCTCTGACTCAGGGAGAGGGACACCAGGGCCAGGACAATCTCTCTGACCGAAAGACAGTGACCCAAGGGCCAGGGCAATCTCTGTGACTCAGGGAGAGTGACCCCAGGGCCAGGGCAATCTCTGTGACCCAGGAAGAGTGACCCCAGGGCCAGGACAATCTCTCTGACCTAGGGACAGTGACCCCAGGGCCAGGGCAATCTCTGTGACCCAGGGAGAGTGACCCCAGGGCCAGAGCAATCTCTGTGACCCAGGGAGAGTGACCCCAGGGCCAGGGCAATCTCTCTGACTCCGGGAGAGTGACCCTAGGGCAAGGGCAATCTCTCTGACCCAGGGAGAGTGACCCCAGGGCGAGGGCCATCTCTCTGTCCCAGGGAGAGTGACCCCAGGGCCAGGGCCATCTCTGTGACACAGGGAGAGTGAACCCAGGGCCAGGGCAATCTCTGCGACCCAGGGAGAGTGACCCCAGGGCCCGGGCCATGTCTCTGACCCAGGGGGAGTGACCCCAGTGCCAGGGCAATCTCTCTGACCCAGGGATTGTGACCCCAGGGCCAGGGCAATTTCTGTGACCCAGGGAGAGTGACCCCATGGCCAGGGCAATCTCTGTGACCCAGGGAGAGTGACCCCAGGGCCAGGGCACCCTCTCTGACCCAGGGAGTGTGACCCCAGGGCCAGGGCAATCTCTCTGACCCAGGGAGAGTGACCCCAGAGCCAGGACAGTCTCACTGTCCGAGGCACAGTGACCTGGGACCAGGTGACTAACCCAGGGACACTGACACCAGGGACCAGGACACACACACTATCCCATGGGCAGTCAACCCAGGGGCCAGGCCATTCACTCTGACCCAGGGACAGTTGTACCAGGGCTTGGACACTCTCTCTGACCTAGGGACCGTGACCCCAGGGCCAGGGCAATCTCTCTGACCCAGGGACCGTGACCCCAGGGCCAGGGCAATCTCTCTGACCCAGGGACAGTGACCCCAGGGCCAGGGCAATCTCTCTGACCCAGGGTGAGTGACCCCAGGGCCAGGACAATCTCTCTGACCCAGGGAGAGTGACCCCAGGGAATTCTCTGTGACCCAGGGAGAGTGACCCCAGGGCCAGGGCAATCTCTCTGACCTAGGGACAATGACCCCAGGGCTAGGGCCATCTCTCTGAAACAGGGAGAGTCACCCCAGGGCCAGGACAATCTCTCTGACCTCGGGACAGTGACCCCAGGGCCAGGACAATCTCTCTGACCTCGGGACAGTGACCCCAGGGCCAGGACAATCTCTCTGACCTAGGGACAGTGACCCCAGGGCCAGAGCAATCTCTGTGACCCAGGGAGAGTGACCCCAGGGCCAGGACAATCTCTCTGACATAGGGACAGTGACCCCAGGGCCAGAGCAATCTCTGTGACCCAGGGAGAGTGACCCCAGGGCTAGGGCCATTTCTCTGACTCAGGGAGAGTGACCCCAGGATCAGGACAATCTCTCTGACCCAGGGAGAGTGACACCAGGACCAGGGCCAACTCTCTGACCCAGGGAGAGTGACCCCATGGCCAGGGCCATCTCTGTGACCCAGGGAGAGTGACCCCAGGGCCAGGGACATCTCTCTGACCCAGGGAGAGTGACCCCAGGGCCAGGGCAATCTCTGTGACCCAGGGAGAGTGACCCCAGGGCCAGGACAATCTCTCTGACCTAGGGACAGTGACCCCAGGGCCAGGGCAATATCTCTGACTCAGGGAGAGTGACCCCAGGGCTAGGGACATTTCTCTGACTCAGTGAGAGTGACCCCAGGGCCAGGACAATCTCTCTGACCTAGGGACAATGACCCCAGGGCCAGGGCAATCTCTGTAACCCAGGGAGAGTGCCCCCAGGGCCAGGGCAATCTCTCTTACTCAGGGAGAGTGATCCCAGGGCTAGGGTAATCTCTGAGACTCAGGGAGAGTGACCCCAGGGCCAGGACAATCCCTCTGACCTAGGGACAGTGACCTGGGGCCAGAACAATCTCTCTGACCCAGGGACAGTGACCTGGGGCCAGGACAATCTCTCTGACCTCGGAGAATGACCCCAGGGATAGGGCAATCTCTCTGACTCAGGGAGAGTGACCCCAGGGCCAGGACAATCTCTCTGACCTAGGGACAGTGACCCCAGGGCCAGGGCAATCTCTGTGACCCAGGGAGAGTGACCTCAGGGCCAGGGCAATCTCTCTGACTCAGGGAGAGTGACCCCAGGGCCAGGGCAATCTCTGTGACTCAGGGAGAGTGACCCCAGGGCTAGGGCAATCTCTCTGACCCAGGGAGAGTGATCCCCTGGGCCATAACAATCTCTCTGACCTAGGGACAGTGACCCCAGGGCCAGGGCAATCTCTCTGACTCAGGGAGAGTGACCCCAGGGCTAGGGCCATCTCTCTGACTCAGGGAGAGTGACCCCAGGGTCTGGACAATCTCTCTGACCCAGGGAGAGTGACACCAGGACCAGGGCCAACTCTCTGACCCAGGGAGAGTGACCCCATGGCCAGGGCCATCTCTCTGACCCAGGGAGAGTGACCCCAGGGCCAGGGCCATTTCTGTGACCCAGGGAGAGTGACCCCAGGGCCAGGACAATCTCTCTGACCTAGGGACAGTGACCCCAGGGCCAGGGCAATAACTCTGACTCAGGGAGAGTGACCCCAGGGCTAGGGACATTTCTCTGACTCAGTGAGAGTGACCCCAGGGCCAGGACAATCTCTCTGACCTAGGGAAAATGACCCCAGGGCCAGGGCAATCTCTGTAACCCAGGGGGTGTGCCCCCAGGGCCAGGGCAATCTCTCTTACTCAGGGAGAGAGACCCCAGGGCCAGGACAATCCCTCTGACCTAGGGACAGTGACCTGGGGCCAGGACAATCTCTCTGACCCAGGGACAGTGACCTGGGGCCAGGACAATCTCCCTGACCCTGGGAGAGTGACCCAGGGCAATCTCTGTGACCCAGGGAGAGTGCCCCCAGGGCCAGGGCAATCTCTCTCACTCAGGGAGAGTGATCCCAGGGCTAGGGCAATCTCTGAGACTCAGGGAGAGTGACCCCAGGGCCAGGACAATCCCTCTGACCTAGGGACAGTGACCTGGGGCCAGGACAATTTCTCTGACCCAGGGACAGTGACCTGGGGCCAGGACAATCTCTCTGACCTAGGGAGAATGACCCCAGGGCTAGGGCAATCTCTCTGACTCAGGGAGAGTGACCCCAGGGCCAGGACAATCTCTCTGACCCAGGGATTGTGACCCCAGGGCCAGGGCAATCTCTGTGACCCAGGGAGAGTGACCTCAGGGCCAGGGCAATCTCTCTGACTCAGGGAGTGTGACCCCAGGGCCAGGGCAATCTCTGTGAATCAGGGAGAGTGACCCCAGGGCCAGGGCAATCTCTGTGACCCAGGGACAGTGACCCCAGGGCCAGGACAATCTCTCTGACCCAGGGACAGTGACCCCAGGGCCAGGGCAATCTCTCTGACTCAGGGATAGTGAACCCAGGGCTAGGGCCATCTCTCTGACTCAGGGAGAGTGACCCCAGGGCAAACGCTGTGACCCAGGGAGAGTGACCCCAGGGCCAGGGCAATCTCTCTGACCTAGGGAGAATGACCCCAGGGCTAGGGCCATCTCTCTGACTCCGGGATAGTGACCCCAGGGCCAGGACAATCTCTCTGACCTCGGGACAGTGACCCCAGGGCCAGGACAATCTCTGTGACCTAGGGACAGTGACCCCAGGGCCAGGACAATCTCTCTGACTCAGGGAGACTGAGCCCAGGGCTAGGGCCATCTCTCTGACTCAGGGAGAGTGACCCCAGGGCCAGGACAATCTCTCTGACCTCGGGACAGAGACCCCAGGGCCAGGACGATCTCTGTCACCTAGGGACAGTGACCCAAGTGCCAGGGCAATCTCTGTGACCCAGGGAGAGTGACCTCAGGGCCAGGGCAATCTCTCTGACTCAGGGAGAGTGACCCCAGGGCCAGGGCAATCTCTGTGAATCAGGGAGAGTGACCCCAGGGCCAGGGCAATCTCTGTGACCCAGGGAGAGTGACCCCAGGGCCATGGCAATCTCTCTGACCCAGGGATTGTGTCCCCAGGGCCAGGGCCATCTCTGTGACCCAGGGAGAGTGACCCCAGGGCCAGGGCAATCTCTACGACCCAGGGAGAGTGACCCCAGGGCCAGGGCCATGTCTCTGACCCAGGGGGAGTGACCCCAGGGCCAGGACAATCTCTCTGACCTAGGGAAAATGACCCCAGGGCCAGGGCAATCTCTGTAACCCAGGGGGTGTGCCCCCAGGGCCAGGGCAATCTCTCTTACTCAGGGAGAGTGACCCCAGGGCCAGGACAATCCCTCTGACCTAGGGACAGTGACCTGGGGCCAGGACAATCTCTCTGACCCAGGGACAGTGACCTGGGGCCAGGACAATCTCCCTGACCCTGGGAGAGTGACCCAGGGCAATCTCTGTGACCCAGGGAGAGTGCCCCCAGGGCCAGGGCAATCTCTCTCACTCAGGGAGAGTGATCCCAGGGCTAGGGCAATCTCTGTGAATCAGGGAGAGTGACCCCAGGGCCAGGGCAATCTCTGTGACCCAGGGACAGTGACCCCAGGGCCAGGACAGTCTTACCATCCTGGCCACAGTGACCTGGGGCCAATTGACTGACCCAGGGACACTGACACCAGGGACCATGACACACACACTATCCCATGGACAGTCAACCCAGGGGCCAGGCCATTCACTCTGACCCAGGGACAGTTGTACCAGGGCCTGGACACTCTCTCTGACCTAGGGACCGTGACCCCAGGGCCAGGGCAATCTCTCTGACCCAGGGACAGTGACCCCAGGGCCAGGGCAATCTCTCTGACCCAGGGACAGTGACCCCAGAGCCAGGACAATCTCACTGACCTGGGGACAGTGACCCCAGGGCCAGGGCAATCTCTCTGACTCAGGGACAGTGACCCCAGAGCCAGGACAATCTCACTGACCTGGGGACAGTGACCCAAGGGCCAGGGCAATCTCTGTGACCCAGGGTCAGTGACCCCAGGGCCAGGGCAATCTCTCTGACCAAGGGACAGTGACCCCAGGGCTAGGGAAATCTCTGTGACCCAGGGACAGTGACCCCAGGGCCAGGGCAATCTCTCTGACTCAGGGACAGTGACCCCAGGGCTAGGGAAATCTCTGTGACCCAGGGACAGTGACCCCAGGGCCAGGACAATCTCTCTAACCCATGGACAGTCAACCCAGGGGCCAGGCCATTCATTCTGACCCAGGGACAGTTGTACCAGGGCCTGGACACTCTCTCTGACCTAGGGACCGTGACCCCAGGGCCAGGCAATCTCTCTGACCCAGGGACAGTGACTCCAGGGCCAGGGCAATCTCTCTGACTCAGGGACAGTGACCCGAGAGCCAGGACAATCTCACTGACCTGGGGACAGTGACCCAAGGGCCAGGGCAATCTCTGTGACCCAGGGTCAGTGACCCCAGGGCCAGGGCAATCTCTCTGACCGAGGGACAGTGACCCCAGGGCCAGGGCAATCTCCCTGACCTAGGGACAGTGACCCCAGAGCCAGGACAATCTCACTGACCAAGGGACAGTGACCCCAGGGCTAGGGAAATCTCTGTGACCCAGGGACAGTGACCCCAGGGCCAGGACAATCTCTCTGACCTAGGGACAGTGGCCCCGGGGCCAGGACAATCTCTCTGACCCAGGGACATTGACCTGGGGCCAGGACAATCTCTCTGACCTAACGACAGTGACCCCAGGGCCAGGCGAATCTCTCTGACCTAGGGACAGTGGCCCTGGGGCCAGGACAATCTCTCTAACCCAGGGACAGTGACCGGGGGCCAGGACAATCTCTCTGACCTAGGGACAGTGTCCCCAGGGCCAGGACAATTTCTCTGACCTAGGGACAGTGACCCGGGGCCAGGACAATCTCTGTAAATCAGGGAGAGTGACCCCAGGGCCAGGGCAATCTCTGTGACCCAGGGAGAGTGACCCCAGGGCCAGGACAATCTCTCTGACCTAGGGACAGTGACCCCAGGGCCAGGGCAATCTCTGTGACCCAGGGAGAGTGACCCCAGGGCCAGAGCAATCTCTGTGACCCAGGGAGAGTGACCCCAGGGCCAGGGCAATATCTCTGACCCAGGGAGAGTGACCCCAGGGCAAGGGCAATCTCTCTGACCCAGGGAGAGTGACCCCAGGGTGAGGGCCATCTCTCTGACCCAGGGAGAGTGTCCCCAGGGCCAGGGCCATCTCTGTGACCCAGGGAGAGTGACCCCAGGGCCAGGGCAATCTCTACGACCCAGGGAGAGTGACCCCAGGGCCAGAGCCATGTCTCTGACCCAGGGGGAGTGACCCCAGGGCCATGGCAATCTCTCTGACCTCGGGACAGTGACCCCAGGGCCAGGACAATCTCTGTCACCTAGGGACAGTGACCCAAGGGCCAGGTTAATCTCTGTGACCCAGGGAGAGTGACCCCAGGGCCAGGGCAATCTCTCTGACCTAGGGACAATGACCCCAGGGCTAGGGCCATCTCTCTGAAACAGGGAGAGTCACCCCAGGGCCAGGACAATCTCTCTGACCTCGGGACAGTGACCCCAGGGCCAGGACAATCTCTCTGACCTCGGGACAGTGACCCCAGGGCCAGGACAATCTCTCTGACCTAGGGACAGTGAGCCCAGGGCCAGAGCAATCTCTGTGACCCAGGGAGAGTGACCCCAGGGCCAGGACAATCTCTCTGACATAGGGACAGTGACCCCAGGGCCAGAGCAATCTCTGTGACCCAGGGAGAGTGACCCCAGGGCTAGGGCCATTTCTCTGACTCAGGGAGAGTGACCCCAGGATCAGGACAATCTCTCTGACCCAGGGAGAGTGACACCAGGACCAGGGCCAACTCTCTGACCCAGGGAGAGTGACCCCATGGCCAGGGCCATCTCTGTGACCCAGGGAGAGTGACCCCAGGGCCAGGGACATCTCTCTGACCCAGGGAGAGTGACCCCAGGGCCAGGGCAATCTCTGTGACCCAGGGAGAGTGACCCCAGGGCCAGGACAATCTCTCTGACCTAGGGAGAATGACCCCAGGGCTAGGGCCATCTCTCTGACTCCGGGATAGTGACCCCAGGGCCAGGACAATCTCTCTGACCTCGGGACAGTGACCCCAGGGCCAGGACAATCTCTGTGACCTAGGGACAGTGACCCCAGGGCCAGGACAATCTCTCTGACTCAGGGAGACTGAGCCCAGGGCTAGGGCCATCTCTCTGACTCAGGGAGAGTGACCCCAGGGCCAGGACAATCTCTCTGACCTCGGGACAGAGACCCCAGGGCCAGGACGATCTCTGTCACCTAGGGACAGTGACCCAAGTGCCAGGGCAATCTCTGTGACCCAGGGAGAGTGACCTCAGGGCCAGGGCAATCTCTCTGACTCAGGGAGAGTGACCCCAGGGCCAGGGCAATCTCTGTGAATCAGGGAGAGTGACCCCAGGGCCAGGGCAATCTCTGTGACCCAGGGAGAGTGACCCCAGGGCCATGGCAATCTCTCTGACCCAGGGATTGTGTCCCCAGGGCCAGGGCCATCTCTGTGACCCAGGGAGAGTGACCCCAGGGCCAGGGCAATCTCTACGACCCAGGGAGAGTGACCCCAGGGCCAGGGCCATGTCTCTGACCCAGGGGGAGTGACCCCAGGGCCAGGACAATCTCTCTGACCTAGGGAAAATGACCCCAGGGCCAGGGCAATCTCTGTAACCCAGGGGGTGTGCCCCCAGGGCCAGGGCAATCTCTCTTACTCAGGGAGAGTGACCCCAGGGCCAGGACAATCCCTCTGACCTAGGGACAGTGACCTGGGGCCAGGACAATCTCTCTGACCCAGGGACAGTGACCTGGGGCCAGGACAATCTCCCTGACCCTGGGAGAGTGACCCAGGGCAATCTCTGTGACCCAGGGAGAGTGCCCCCAGGGCCAGGGCAATCTCTCTCACTCAGGGAGAGTGATCCCAGGGCTAGGGCAATCTCTGTGAATCAGGGAGAGTGACCCCAGGGCCAGGGCAATCTCTGTGACCCAGGGACAGTGACCCCAGGGCCAGGACAGTCTTACCATCCTGGCCACAGTGACCTGGGGCCAATTGACTGACCCAGGGACACTGACACCAGGGACCATGACACACACACTATCCCATGGACAGTCAACCCAGGGGCCAGGCCATTCACTCTGACCCAGGGACAGTTGTACCAGGGCCTGGACACTCTCTCTGACCTAGGGACCGTGACCCCAGGGCCAGGGCAATCTCTCTGACCAAGGGACAGTGACCCCAGGGCCAGGGCAATCTCTCTGACCCAGGGACAGTGACCCCAGAGCCAGGACAATCTCACTGACCTGGGGACAGTGACCCCAGGGCCAGGACAATCTCTCTGACTCAGGGACAGTGACCCCAGAGCCAGGACAATCTCACTGACCTGGGGACAGTGACCCAAGGGCCAGGGCAATCTCTGTGACCCAGGGTCAGTGACCCCAGGGCCAGGGCAATCTCTCTGACCTAGGGACAGTGACCCCAGAGCCAGGACAATCTCACTGACCAAGGGACAGTGACCCCAGGGCTAGGGAAATCTCTGTGACCCAGGGACAGTGACCCCAGGGCCAGGGCAATCTCTCTGACTCAGGGACAGTGACCCCAGGGCTAGGGAAATCTCTGTGACCCAGGGACAGTGACCCCAGGGCCAGGACAATCTCTCTAACCCATGGACAGTCAACCCAGGGGCCAGGCCATTCATTCTGACCCAGGGACAGTTGTACCAGGGCCTGGACACTCTCTCTGACCTAGGGACCGTGACCCCAGGGCCAGGCAATCTCTCTGACCCAGGGACAGTGACTCCAGGGCCAGGGCAATCTCTCTGACTCAGGGACAGTGACCCGAGAGCCAGGACAATCTCACTGACCTGGGGACAGTGACCCAAGGGCCAGGGCAATCTCTGTGACCCAGGGTCAGTGACCCCAGGGCCAGGGCAATCTCTCTGACCGAGGGACAGTGACCCCAGGGCCAGGGCAATCTCCCTGACCTAGGGACAGTGACCCCAGAGCCAGGACAATCTCACTGACCAAGGGACAGTGACCCCAGGGCTAGGGAAATCTCTGTGACCCAGGGACAGTGACCCCAGGGCCAGGACAATCTCTCTGACCTAGGGACAGTGGCCCCGGGGCCAGGACAATCTCTCTGACCCAGGGACATTGACCTGGGGCCAGGACAATCTCTCTGACCTAACGACAGTGACCCCAGGGCCAGGCGAATCTCTCTGACCTAGGGACAGTGGCCCTGGGGCCAGGACAATCTCTCTAACCCAGGGACAGTGACCGGGGGCCAGGACAATCTCTCTGACCTAGGGACAGTGTCCCCAGGGCCAGGACAATTTCTCTGACCTAGGGACAGTGACCCGGGGCCAGGACAATCTCTGTAAATCAGGGAGAGTGACCCCAGGGCCAGGGCAATCTCTGTGACCCAGGGAGAGTGACCCCAGGGCCAGGACAATCTCTCTGACCTAGGGACAGTGACCCCAGGGCCAGGGCAATCTCTGTGACCCAGGGAGAGTGACCCCAGGGCCAGAGCAATCTCTGTGACCCAGGGAGAGTGACCCCAGGGCCAGGGCAATATCTCTGACCCAGGGAGAGTGACCCCAGGGCAAGGGCAATCTCTCTGACCCAGGGAGAGTGACCCCAGGGTGAGGGCCATCTCTCTGACCCAGGGAGAGTGTCCCCAGGGCCAGGGCCATCTCTGTGACCCAGGGAGAGTGACCCCAGGGCCAGGGCAATCTCTACGACCCAGGGAGAGTGACCCCAGGGCCAGAGCCATGTCTCTGACCCAGGGGGAGTGACCCCAGGGCCAGGGCAATCTCTCTGACCTCGGGACAGTGACCCCAGGGCCAGGACAATCTCTGTCACCTAGGGACAGTGACCCAAGGGCCAGGTTAATCTCTGTGACCCAGGGAGAGTGACCCCAGGGCCAGGGCAATCTCTCTGACCTAGGGACAATGACCCCAGGGCTAGGGCCATCTCTCTGAAACAGGGAGAGTCACCCCAGGGCCAGGACAATCTCTCTGACCTCGGGACAGTGACCCCAGGGCCAGGACAATCTCTCTGACCTCGGGACAGTGACCCCAGGGCCAGGACAATCTCTCTGACCTAGGGACAGTGAGCCCAGGGCCAGAGCAATCTCTGTGACCCAGGGAGAGTGACCCCAGGGCCAGGACAATCTCTCTGACATAGGGACAGTGACCCCAGGGCCAGAGCAATCTCTGTGACCCAGGGAGAGTGACCCCAGGGCTAGGGCCATTTCTCTGACTCAGGGAGAGTGACCCCAGGATCAGGACAATCTCTCTGACCCAGGGAGAGTGACACCAGGACCAGGGCCAACTCTCTGACCCAGGGAGAGTGACCCCATGGCCAGGGCCATCTCTGTGACCCAGGGAGAGTGACCCCAGGGCCAGGGACATCTCTCTGACCCAGGGAGAGTGACCCCAGGGCCAGGGCAATCTCTGTGACCCAGGGAGAGTGACCCCAGGGCCAGGACAATCTCTCTGACCTAGGGACAGTGACCCCAGGGCCAGGGCAATATCTCTGACTCAGGGAGAGTGACCCCAGGGCTAGGGACATTTCTCTGACTCAGTGAGAGTGACCCCAGGGCCAGGACAATCTCTCTGACCTAGGGACAATGACCCCAGGGCCAGGGCAATCTCTGTAACCCAGGGAGAGTGCCCCCAGGGCCAGGGCAATCTCTCTTACTCAGGGAGAGTGATCCCAGGGCTAGGGTAATCTCTGAGACTCAGGGAGAGTGACCCCAGGGCCAGGACAATCCCTCTGACCTAGGGACAGTGACCTGGGGCCAGAACAATCTCTCTGACCCAGGGACAGTGACCTGGGGCCAGGACAATCTCTCTGACCTCGGAGAATGACCCCAGGGATAGGGCAATCTCTCTGACTCAGGGAGAGTGACCCCAGGGCCAGGACAATCTCTCTGACCTAGGGACAGTGACCCCAGGGCCAGGGCAATCTCTGTGACCCAGGGAGAGTGACCTCAGGGCCAGGGCAATCTCTCTGACTCAGGGAGAGTGACCCCAGGGCCAGGGCAATCTCTGTGACTCAGGGAGAGTGACCCCAGGGCTAGGGCAATCTCTCTGACCCAGGGAGAGTGATCCCCTGGGCCATAACAATCTCTCTGACCTAGGGACAGTGACCCCAGGGCCAGGGCAATCTCTCTGACTCAGGGAGAGTGACCCCAGGGCTAGGGCCATCTCTCTGACTCAGGGAGAGTGACCCCAGGGTCTGGACAATCTCTCTGACCCAGGGAGAGTGACACCAGGACCAGGGCCAACTCTCTGACCCAGGGAGAGTGACCCCATGGCCAGGGCCATCTCTCTGACCCAGGGAGAGTGACCCCAGGGCCAGGGCCATATCTGTGACCCAGGGAGAGTGACCCCAGGGCCAGGACAATCTCTCTGACCTAGGGAAAATGACCCCAGGGCCAGGGCAATCTCTGTAACCCAGGGGGTGTGCCCCCAGGGCCAGGGCAATCTCTCTTACTCAGGGAGAGAGACCCCAGGGCCAGGACAATCCCTCTGACCTAGGGACAGTGACCTGGGGCCAGGACAATCTCTCTGACCCAGGGACAGTGACCTGGGGCCAGGACAATCTCCCTGACCCTGGGAGAGTGACCCAGGGCAATCTCTGTGACCCAGGGACAGTGACCCCAGGGCCAGGACAATCTCTCTGACCCAGGGAGAGTGACCCAGGACAATCTCTCTGACCCAGGGACAGTGACCCCAGGGCCAGGACAATCTCTCTGACCCAGGGACAGTGACCCCAGGGCCAGGGCAATCTCTCTGACTCAGGGATAGTGAACCCAGGGCTAGGGCCATCTCTCTGACTCAGGGAGAGTGACCCCAGGGCAAACGCTGTGACCCAGGGAGAGTGACCCCAGGGCCAGGGCAATCTCTCTGACCTAGGGAGAATGACCCCAGGGCTAGGGCCATCTCTCTGACTCAGGGATAGTGACCCCAGGGCCAGGACAATCTCTCTGACCTCGGGACAGTGACCCCAGGGCCAGGACAATCTCTGTGACCTAGGGACAGTGACCCCAGGGCCAGGACAATCTCTCTGACTCAGGGAGAGTGAGCCCAGGGCTAGGGCCATCTCTCTGACTCAGGGAGAGTGACCCCAGGGCCAGGACAATCTCTCTGACCTCGGGACAGTGACCCCAGGGCCAGGACAATCTCTGTCACCTAGGGACAGTGACCCAAGGGCCAGGGCAATCTCTCTGACTCAGGGAGAGTGACCCCAGGGCTAGGGACATCTCTCTGACTCAGGGAGAGTGACCCCAGGGCCAGGACAATCTCTCTGACCTCGGGACAGAGACCCCAGGGCCAGGACGATCTCTGTCACCTAGGGACAGTGACCCAAGTGCCAGGGCAATCTCTGTGACCCAGGGAGAGTGACCTCAGGGCCAGGGCAATCTCTCTGACTCAGGGAGAGTGACCCCAGGGCCAGGGCAATCTCTGTGAATCAGGGAGAGTGACCCCAGGGCCAGGGCAATCTCTGTGACCCAGGGAGAGTGACCCCAGGGCCATGGCAATCTCTCTGACCCAGGGATTGTGTCCCCAGGGCCAGGGCCATCTCTGTGACCCAGGGAGAGTGACCCCAGGGCCAGGGCAATCTCTACGACCCAGGGAGAGTGACCCCAGGGCCAGGGCCATGTCTCTGACCCAGGGGGACTGACCTAGGGAAAATGACCCCAGGGCCAGGGCAATCTCTGTAACCCAGGGGGTGTGCCCCCAGGGCCAGGGCAATCTCTCTTACTCAGGGAGAGTGACCCCAGGGCCAGGACAATCCCTCTGACCTAGGGACTGTGACCTGGGGCCAGGACAATCTCTCTGACCCAGGGACAGTGACCTGGGGCCAGGACAATCTCCCTGACCCTGGGAGAGTGACCCAGGGCAATCTCTGTGACCCAGGGAGAGTGCCCCCAGGGCCAGGGCAATCTCTCTCACTCAGGGAGAGTGATCCCAGGGCTAGGGCAATCTCTGTGAATCAGGGAGAGTGACCCCAGGGCCAGGGCAATCTCTGTGACCCAGGGACAGTGACCCCAGGGCCAGGACAGTCTTACCATCCTGGCCACAGTGACCTGGGGCCAATTGACTGACCCAGGGACACTGACACCAGGGACCAGGACACACACACTATCCCATGGACAGTCAACCCAGGGGCCAGGCCATTCACTCTGACCCAGGGACAGTTGTACCAGGGCCTGGACACTCTCTCTGACCTAGGGACCGTGACCCCAGGGCCAGGGCAATCTCTCTGACCCAGGGACAGTGACCCCAGGGCCAGGGCAATCTCTCTGACCCAGGGACAGTGACCCCAGAGCCAGGACAATCTCACTGACCTGGGGACAGTGACCCAAGGGCCAGGGCAATCTCTGTGACCCAGGGTCAGTGACCCCAGGGCCAGGGCAATCTCTCTGACCTAGGGACAGTGACCCCAGAGCCAGGACAATCTCACTGACCAAGGGACAGTGACCCCAGAGCTAGGGCAATCTCTGTGACCCAGGGACAGTGACCCCAGGGCCAGGACAATCTCTCTGACCCAGGGACATTGACCTGGGGCCAGGATAATCTCTCTGACCTAACGACGGTGACCCCAGGGCCAGGCAAATCTCTCTGACCTGGGGACAGTGGCCCTGGGGCCAGGACAATCTCTCTGACCCAGGGACAGTGACCGGGAGCCAGGACAATCTCTCTGACCCAGGGATTGTGTCCCCAGGGCCAGGGCCATCTCTGTGACCCAGGGAGAGTGACCCCAGGGCCAGGGCAATCTCTACGACGCAGGGAGAGTGACCCCAGGGCTAGGGCAATCTCTGTGACCCAGGGAGAGTGACCCCAGGGCCAGGGCAATCTCTGTGACCCAGGGAGAGTGACCCCAGGGCCAGGGCACCCTCTCTGACCCAGGGAGTGTGACACCAGGGCCAGGGCAATCTCTCTGACCCAGGGAGAGTGACCCCAGAGCCAGGACAGTCTTACCATCCTGGCCACAGTGACCTGGGGCCAGTTGACTGACCCAGGGACACTGACACCAGGGACCAGGACACACACACTATCCCATGGACAGTCAACCCAGGGGCCAGGCCATTCATTCTGACCCAGGGACAGTTGTACCAGGGCCTGGACACTCTCTCTGACCTAGGGACCGTGACCCCAGGGCCAGGCAATCTCTCTGACCCAGGGACAGTGACTCCAGGGCCAGGGCAATCTCTCTGACTCAGGGACAGTGACCCGAGAGCCAGGACAATCTCACTGACCTGGGGACAGTGACCCAAGGGGCAGGGCAATCTCTGTGACCCAGGGTCAGTGACCCCAGGGCCAGGGCAATCTCTCTGACCCAGGGACAGTGACCCCAGGGCCAGGGCAATCTCCCTGACCTAGGGACAGTGACCCCAGAGCCAGGACAATCTCACTGACCAAGGGACAGTGACCCCAGGGCTAGGGAAATCTCTGTGACCCAGGGACAGTGACCCCAGGGCCAGGACAATCTCTCTGACCTAGGGACAGTGGCCCCGGGGCCAGGACAATCTCTCTGACCCAGGGACATTGACCTGGGGCCAGGACAATCTCTCTGACCTAACGACAGTGACCCCAGGGCCAGGCGAATCTCTCTGACCTAGGGACAGTGGCCCTGGGGCCAGGACAATCTCTCTAACCCAGGGACAGTGACCGGGGGCCAGGACAATCTCTCTGACCTAGGGACAGTGTCCCCAGGGCCAGGACAATTTCTCTGACCTAGGGACAGTGACACGGGGCCAGGACAATCTCTGTAAATCAGGGAGAGTGACCCCAGGGCCAGGGCAATATCTCTGACCCAGGGAGAGTGACCCCAGGGCAAGGGCAATCTCTCTGACCCAGGGAGAGTGACCCCAGGGTGAGGGCCATCTCTCTGACCCAGGGAGAGTGTCCCCAGGGCCAGGGCCATGTCTGTGACCCAGGGAGAGTGACCCCAGGGCCAGGACAATCTCTCTGACCTAGGGACAGTGACCCCAGGGCCAGGGCAATCTCTGTGACCCAGGGAGAGTGACCCCAGGGCCAGAGCAATCTCTGTGACCCAGGGAGAGTGACCCCAGGGCCAGGGCAATATCTCTGACCCAGGGAGAGTGACCCCAGGGCAAGGGCAATCTCTCTGACCCAGGGAGAGTGACCCCAGGGCTAGGGCCATCTCTCTGACTCAGGGAGAGTGACCCCAGGGCCAGGACAATCTCTCTGACCTCGGGACAGTGACCCCAGGGCCAGGACAATCTCTGTCACCTAGGGACAGTGACCCAAGGGCCAGGGCAATCTCTCTGACTCAGGGAGAGTGACCCCAGGGCTAGGGACATCTCTCTGACTCAGGGAGAGTGACCCCAGGGCCAGGACAATCTCTCTGACCTCGGGACAGAGACCCCAGGGCCAGGACGATCTCTGTCACCTAGGGACAGTGACCCAAGTGCCAGGGCAATCTCTGTGACCCAGGGAGAGTGACCTCAGGGCCAGGGCAATCTCTCTGACTCAGGGAGAGTGACCCCAGGGCCAGGGCAATCTCTGTGAATCAGGGAGAGTGACCCCAGGGCCAGGGCAATCTCTGTGACCCAGGGAGAGTGACCCCAGGGCCATGGCAATCTCTCTGACCCAGGGATTGTGTCCCCAGGGCCAGGGCCATCTCTGTGACCCAGGGAGAGTGACCCCAGGGCCAGGGCAATCTCTACGACCCAGGGAGAGTGACCCCAGGGCCAGGGCCATGTCTCTGACCCAGGGGGACTGACCTAGGGAAAATGACCCCAGGGCCAGGGCAATCTCTGTAACCCAGGGGGTGTGCCCCCAGGGCCAGGGCAATCTCTCTTACTCAGGGAGAGTGACCCCAGGGCCAGGACAATCCCTCTGACCTAGGGACTGTGACCTGGGGCCAGGACAATCTCTCTGACCCAGGGACAGTGACCTGGGGCCAGGACAATCTCCCTGACCCTGGGAGAGTGACCCAGGGCAATCTCTGTGACCCAGGGAGAGTGCCCCCAGGGCCAGGGCAATCTCTCCCACTCAGGGAGAGTGATCCCAGGGCTAGGGCAATCTCTGTGAATCAGGGAGAGTGACCCCAGGGCCAGGGCAATCTCTGTGACCCAGGGACAGTGACCCCAGGGCCAGGACAGTCTTACCATCCTGGCCACAGTGACCTGGGGCCAATTGACTGACCCAGGGACACTGACACCAGGGACCAGGACACACACACTATCCCATGGACAGTCAACCCAGGGGCCAGGCCATTCACTCTGACCCAGGGACAGTTGTACCAGGGCCTGGACACTCTCTCTGACCTAGGGACCGTGACCCCAGGGCCAGTCAATCTCTCTGACCCAGGGACAGTGACCCCAGGGCCAGGGCAATCTCTCTGACCCAGGGACAGTGACCCCAGAGCCAGGACAATCTCACTGACCTGGGGACAGTGACCCAAGGGCCAGGGCAATCTCTGTGACCCAGGGTCAGTGACCCCAGGGCCAGGGCAATCTCTCTGACCTAGGGACAGTGACCCCAGAGCCAGGACAATCTCACTGACCAAGGGACAGTGACCCCAGAGCTAGGGCAATCTCTGTGACCCAGGGACAGTGACCCCAGGGCCAGGACAATCTCTCTGACCCAGGGACATTGACCTGGGGCCAGGATAATCTCTCTGACCTAACGACGGTGACCCCAGGGCCAGGCAAATCTCTCTGACCTGGGGACAGTGGCCCTGGGGCCAGGACAATCTCTCTGACCCAGGGACAGTGACCGGGAGCCAGGACAATCTCTCTGACCCAGGGATTGTGTCCCCAGGGCCAGGGCCATCTCTGTGACCCAGGGAGAGTGACCCCAGGGCCAGGGCAATCTCTACGACGCAGGGAGAGTGACCCCAGGGCTAGGGCAATCTCTGTGACCCAGGGAGAGTGACCCCAGGGCCAGGGCAATCTCTGTGACCCAGGGAGAGTGACCCCAGGGCCAGGGCACCCTCTCTGACCCAGGGAGTGTGACACCAGGGCCAGGGCAATCTCTCTGACCCAGGGAGAGTGACCCCAGAGCCAGGACAGTCTTACCATCCTGGCCACAGTGACCTGGGGCCAGTTGACTGACCCAGGGACACTGACACCAGGGACCAGGACACACACACTATCCCATGGACAGTCAACCCAGGGGCCAGGCCATTCATTCTGACCCAGGGACAGTTGTACCAGGGCCTGGACACTCTCTCTGACCTAGGGACCGTGACCCCAGGGCCAGGCAATCTCTCTGACCCAGGGACAGTGACTCCAGGGCCAGGGCAATCTCTCTGACTCAGGGACAGTGACCCGAGAGCCAGGACAATCTCACTGACCTGGGGACAGTGACCCAAGGGGCAGGGCAATCTCTGTGACCCAGGGTCAGTGACCCCAGGGCCAGGGCAATCTCTCTGACCCAGGGACAGTGACCCCAGGGCCAGGGCAATCTCCCTGACCTAGGGACAGTGACCCCAGAGCCAGGACAATCTCACTGACCAAGGGACAGTGACCCCAGGGCTAGGGAAATCTCTGTGACCCAGGGACAGTGACCCCAGGGCCAGGACAATCTCTCTGACCTAGGGACAGTGGCCCCGGGGCCAGGACAATCTCTCTGACCCAGGGACATTGACCTGGGGCCAGGACAATCTCTCTGACCTAACGACAGTGACCCCAGGGCCAGGCGAATCTCTCTGACCTAGGGACAGTGGCCCTGGGGCCAGGACAATCTCTCTAACCCAGGGACAGTGACCGGGGGCCAGGACAATCTCTCTGACCTAGGGACAGTGTCCCCAGGGCCAGGACAATTTCTCTGACCTAGGGACAGTGACACGGGGCCAGGACAATCTCTGTAAATCAGGGAGAGTGACCCCAGGGCCAGGGCAATATCTCTGACCCAGGGAGAGTGACCCCAGGGCAAGGGCAATCTCTCTGACCCAGGGAGAGTGACCCCAGGGTGAGGGCCATCTCTCTGACCCAGGGAGAGTGTCCCCAGGGCCAGGGCCATCTCTGTGACCCAGGGAGAGTGACCCCAGGGCCAGGACAATCTCTCTGACCTAGGGACAGTGACCCCAGGGCCAGGGCAATCTCTGTGACCCAGGGAGAGTGACCCCAGGGCCAGAGCAATCTCTGTGACCCAGGGAGAGTGACCCCAGGGCCAGGGCAATATCTCTGACCCAGGGAGAGTGACCCCAGGGCAAGGGCAATCTCTCTGACCCAGGGAGAGTGACCCCAGGGTGAGGGCCATCTCTCTGACCCAGGGAGAGTGTCCCCAGGGCCAGAGCCATGTCTCTGACCCAGGGGGAGTGACCCCAGGGCCAGGGCAATCTCTCTGACCTCGGGACAGTGACCCCAGGGCCAGGACAATCTCTGTCACCTAGGGACAGTGACCCAAGGGCCAGGTTAATCTCTGTGACCCAGGGAGAGTGACCTCAGGGCCAGGGCAATCTCTCTGACTCAGGGAGAGTGACCCCAGGGCCAGGGCAATCTCTCTGACTCAGGGAGAGGGACCCCAGGGCCAGGACAATCTCTCTGACCGAGAGACAGTGACCCAAGGGCCAGGGCAATCTCTGTGACCCAGGGAGAGTGACCCCAGGGCCAGGGCAATCTCTGTGACTCAGGGAGAGTGACCCCAGGGCCAGGGCAATCTCTGTGACCCAGGGAGAGTGACCCCAGGGCCAGGACAATCTCTCTGACCTAGGGACAGTGACCCCAGGGCCAGGGCAATCTCTGTGACCCAGGGAGAGTGACCCCAGGGCCAGAGCAATCTCTGTGACCCAGGGAGAGTGACCCCAGGGCAAGGGCAATCTCTGTGACCCAGGGAGAGTGACCCCAGGGCGAGGGCCATCTCTCTGACCCAGGGAGAGTGACCCCAGGGCCAGGGCCATCTCTGTGACACAGGGAGAGTGAACCCAGGGCCAGGGCACCCTCTCTGACCCAGGGAGTGTGAGCCCAGGGCCAGGGCAATCTCTCTGACCCAGGGAGAGTGACCCCAGAGCCAGGACAGTCTCACTGTCCTAGGCACAGTGACCTGGGACCAGGTGACTAACCCAGGGACACTGACACCAGGGACCAGGACACACACACTATCCCATGGGCAGTCAACCCAGGGGCCAGGCCATTCAATCTGACCCAGGGACAGTTGTACCAGGGCTTGGACACTCTCTCTGACCTAGGGACCGTGACCCCAGGGCCAGGGCAATCTCTCTGACCCAGGGACCGTGACCCCAGGGCCAGGGCAATCTCTCTGACCCAGGGACAGTGACCCCAGGGCCAGGGCAATCTCTCTGACCCAGGGTGAGTGACCCCAGGGCCAGGAGAATCTCACTGACCTAGGGACAGTGACCCCAGGGCCAGGACAATCTCACTGACCTAGGGACAGTGACCCCAGAGCCAGGACAATCTCACTGACCAAGAGACAGTGACCCCAGGGCTAGGGCAATCTCTGTGACCCAGGGACAGTGACCCCAGGGCCAGGACAATTTCTCTGACCTAGGGACAGTGGCCCCGGGCCCAGGACAATCTCTCTGACCTAGCGACGGTGACCCCAGGGCCAGGACAATCTCTCTGACCTAGGGACAGTGACCCGGGGCCAGGACAATCTCTCTGACCCCGCGACAGTAACCCCGGGGCCAGGACAATCTCTCTGACCTAAGGACAGTAGCCCCGGTGCCAGGACAATCTCATTGACCCAGGGACAGTAACCCCGGGGCCAGGACAATCTCTCTGACTTAGGGACAGTAACCCCGGGGGAGGACAATCTCTCTGACCCAGGGACAGTGACCCCAGGGCCAGGACAATCTCTCTGACCTAGGGACAGTGACCTGGGGCCAGGACAATCTCTCTGACCCAGGGAGAGTGACCCCAGGGAATTCTCTGTGACCCAGGGAGAGTGACCCCAGGGCCAGGGCAATCTCTCTGACCTCGGGACAGTGACCCCAGGGCCAGGACAATCTCTGTCACCTAGGGACAGTGACCCAAGGGCCAGGTTAATCTCTGTGACCCAGGGAGAGTGACCTCAGGGCCAGGGCAATCTCTCTGACTCAGGGAGAGTGACCCCAGGGCCAGGGCAATCTCTCTGACTCAGGGAGAGGGACACCAGGGCCAGGACAATCTCTCTGACCGAGAGACAGTGACCCAAGGGCCAGGGCAATCTCTGTGACCCAGGGAGAGTGACCCCAGGGCCAGGGCAATCTCTGTGACCCAAGGAGAGTGACCCCAGGGCCAGGACAATCTCTCTGACCTAGGGACAGTGACCCCAGGGCCAGGGCAATCTCTCTGACCCAGGGAGAGTGACCCCAGGGCCAGAGCAATCTCTGTGACCCAGGGAGAGTGACCCCAGGGCCAGGGCAATCTCTCTGACTCCGGGAGAGTGACCCCAGGGCAAGGGCAATCTCTCTGACCCAGGGAGACTGACCCCAGGGCGAGGGCCATCTCTCTGTCCCAGGGAGAGTGACCCCAGGGCCAGGGCCATCTCTGTGACACAGGGAGAGTGAACCCAGGGCCAGGGCAATCTCTGCGACCCAGGGAGAGTGACCCCAGGGCCCGGGCCATGTCTCTGACCCAGGGGGAGTGACCCCAGTGCCAGGGCAATCTCTCTGACCCAGGGATTGTGACCCCAGGGCCAGGGCAATTTCTGTGACCCAGGGAGAGTGACCCCATGGCCAGGGCAATCACTGTGACCCAGGGAGAGTGACCCCAGGGCCAGGGCACCCTCTCTGACCCAGGGAGTGTGACCCCAGGGCCAGGGCAATCTCTCTGACCCAGGGAGAGTGACCCCAGAGCCAGGACAGTCTCACTGTCCTAGGCACAGTGACCTGGGACCAGGTGACTAACCCAGGGACACTGACACCAGGGACCAGGACACACACACTATCCCATGGGCAGTCAACCCAGGGGCCAGGCCATTCACTCTGACCCAGGGACAGTTGTACCAGGGCTTGGACACTCTCTCTGACCTAGGGACCGTGACCCCAGGGCCAGGGCAATCTCTCTGACACAGGGACCGTGACCCCAGGGCCAGGGCAATCTCTCTGACCCAGGGTGAGTGACCCCAGGGCCAGGACAATCTCTCTGACCCAGGGAGAGTGACCCCAGGGAATTCTCTGTGACCCAGGGAGAGTGACCCCAGGGCCAGGGCAATCTCTCTGACCTAGGGAGAATGACCCCAGGGCTAGGGCCATCGCGCTGAAACAGGGAGAGTCACCCCAGGGCCAGGACAATCTCTCTGACCTCGGGACAGTGACCCCAGGGCCAGGACAATCTCTCTGACCTCGGGACAGTGACCCCAGGGCCAGGACAATCTCTCTGACCTAGGGACAGTGACCCCAGGGCCAGGGCAATCTCTGTGACCCAGGGAGAGTGACCTCAGGGCCAGGGCAATCTCTCTGACTCAGGGAGAGTGACTCCAGGGCCAAAGGCGTCTCTCTGACCCAGGTACAGTGCCTCCAGGGCCAGGGCCATCTCTGTGACCCAGGGAGAGTGACCCCAGGGCCAGGGCAATCTCTACGACCCATGGAGAGTGACCCCAGTGCCCGGGCAATGTATCTGACCCAGCGAGAGTGACCCCAGTGCCAGGGCAATCTCTCTGACCCTGGGATTGTGACCCCAGAGCCAGAACTGTCTCACCGTCCTGGGCACAGTGACCTGGGGACATTTGACTTACCCAGGGACACTGACACCAGGGACCAGGACACACACACTGTCCCATGGACAGTCAACCCAGCGGCCAGGCCATTCACTCTGACCCAGGGACAGTTATACCAGGGCCTGGACACTCTCTCTGACCCAGGGACAGTGACCCCAGGGCCAGGACAATCTCTCTGACCGAGTGACAGTGACCCCGGGGCCAGGAGAATCTCACTGAGCTGGGGACAGTGACCCCAGGGCCAGGGCAATCTCTCTGACCCAGGAACAGTGACCCCGGGGCCAGGGCAATCTCTCTGACCCAGAAACAGTGACCCCGGGGCCAGGACAATCTCTCTGACCTAGGGACAGTGACCTGGGGCCAGGACAATCTCTCTGACCCTGGGACAGTAACCCCAGGGCCAGGACAATCTCTCTGACCTAGGGACAGTGACCTGGGGCCAGGACAATCTCTCTGACCCAGGAAGAGTGACCCCAAGGCAATCTCTGTGACCCAGGGACATTGACCTGGGGCCAGGACAATCTCTCTGACCTAACGACGGTGACCCCAGGGCCTGGTGAATCTCTCTGACCTAGGGACAGTGGCCCTGGGGCCAGGACAATCTCTCTGACCCAGGGACAGTGACCGGGGGCCAGGACAATCTCTCTGACCTAGGGACAGTGTCCCCAGGGCCAGGACAATTTCTCTGACCTAGGGACAGTGACCCGGGGCCAGGACAATCTCTGTGAATCAGGGAGAGTGACCCCAGGGCCAGGGCAATCTCTGTGACCCAGGGAGAGTGACCCCAGGGCCAGGACAATCTCTCTGACCTAGGGAAAGTGACCCCAGGGCCAGGGCAATCTCTGTGACCCAGGGAGAGTGACCCCAGGGCCAGAGCAATCTCTGTGACCCACGGAGAGTGACCCCAGGGCCAGGGCAATCTCTCTGACCCAGGGAGAGTGACCCCAGGGCAAGGGCAATCTCTCTGACCCAGGGAGAGTGACCCCAGGGTGAGGGCCATCTCTCTGTCCCAGGGAGAGTGTCCCCAGGGCCAGGGCCATCTCTGTGACCCAGGGAGAGTGACCCCAGGGCCAGGGCAATCTCTACGACCCAGGGAGAGTGACCCCAGGGCCAGGGCCATGTCTCTGACCCAGGGGGAGTGACCCCAGGGCCAGGGCAATCTCTCTGACCTTGGGACAGTGACCCCAGGGCCAGGACAATCTCTGTCACCTAGGGACAGTGACCCAAGGGCCAGGGCAATCTCTGTGACCCAGGGAGAGTGACCTCAGGGCCAGGGCAATCTCTCTGACTCAGGGAGAGTGACCCCAGGGCCAGGGCAATCTCTCTGACTCAGGGTGAGAGACCCCAGGGCCAGGACAATCTCTCTGACCGAGAGACAGTGACCCAAGGGCCAGGGCAATCTCTGTGACCCAGGGAGAGTGACCCCAGGGCCAGGGCAATCTCTGTGACTCAGGGAGAGTGACCCCAGGGCCAGGGCAATCTCTGTGACCCAGGGAGAGTGACCCCAGGGCCAGGACAATCTCTCTGACCTCGGGACAGTGACCCCAGGGCCAGGGCAATCTCTGTGACCCAGGGAGAGTGACCCCAGGGCCAGAGCAATCTCTGTGACCCAGGAAGAGTGACCCCAGGGCTAGGGCCATCTCTCTGACTCAGGGAGAGTGACCCCAGGGCCAGGACAATCTCTCTGACCTAGGGACAGTGACCCAAAGGCCAGGGCAATCTCTGTGACCCAGGGAGAGTGACCTCAGGGCCAGGACAATCTCTCTGACCCAGGGACATTGACCTGGGGCCAGGACAATCTCTCTGACCTAACGACGGTGACCCCAGGGCCTGGTGAATCTCTCTGACCTAGGGACAGTGGCCCTGGGGCCAGGACAATCTCTCTGACCCAGGGACAGTGACCGGGGGCCAGGACAATCTCTCTGACCTAGGGACAGTGTCCCCAGGGCCAGGACAATTTCTCTGACCTAGGGACAGTGACCCGGGGCCAGGACAATCTCTGTGAATCAGGGAGAGTGACCCCAGGGCCAGGGCAATCTCTGTGACCCAGGGAGAGTGACCCCAGGGCCAGGACAATCTCTCTGACCTAGGGAAAGTGACCCCAGGGCCAGGGCAATCTCTGTGACCCAGGGAGAGTGACCCCAGGGCCACAGCAATCTCTGTGACCCAGGGAGAGTGACCCCAGGGCCAGGGCAATCTCTCTGACCCAGGGAGAGTGACCCCAGGGCAAGGGCAATCTCTCTGACCCAGGGAGAGTGACCCCAGGGTGAGGGCCATCTCTCTGTCCCAGGGAGAGTGTCCCCAGGGCCAGGGCCATCTCTGTGACCCAGGGAGAGTGACCCCAGGGCCAGGGCAATCTCTACGACCCAGGGAGAGTGACGCCAGGGCCAGGGCCATGTCTCTGACCCAGGGGGAGTGACCCCAGGGCCAGGGCAATCTCTCTGACCTTGGGACAGTGACCCCAGGGCCATGACAATCTCTGTCACCTAGGGACAGTGACCCAAGGGCCAGGGCAATCTCTGTGACCCAGGGAGAGTGACCTCAGGGCCAGGGCAATCTCTCTGACTCAGGGAGAGTGACCCCAGGGCCAGGGCAATCTCTCTGACTCAGGGTGAGAGACCCCAGGGCCAGGACAATCTCTCTGACCGAGAGACAGTGACCCAAGGGCCAGGGCAATCTCTGTGACCCAGGGAGAGTGACCCCAGGGCCAGGGCAATCTCTGTGACTCAGGGAGAGTGACCCCAGGGCCAGGGCAATCTCTGTGACCCAGGGAGAGTGACCCCAGGGCCGGGACAATCTCTCTGACCTCGGGACAGTGACCACAGGGCCAGGGCAATCTCTGTGACCCAGGGAGAGTGACCCCAGGGCCAGAGCAATCTCTGTGACCCAGGGAGAGTGACCCCAGGGCCAGGGCAATCTCTCTGACCCAGGGAGAGTGACCCCAGGGCAAGGGCAATCTCTCCGACCCAGGGAGAGTGACCCCAGGGCCAGGGCAATCTCTGTGACCCAGGGAGAGTGAACCCAGGGCGAGGGCCATCTCTCTGACCCAGGGAGAGTGACCCCAGGGCCAGGGCCATCTCTGTGACACAGGGAGAGTGAACCCAGGGCCAGGGCAATCTCTGCGACCCAGGGAGAGTGACCCCAGGGCCCGGGCCATGTCTCTGATCCAGTGGGAGTGACCCCAGTGCCAGGGCAATCTCTCTGACCCAGGGATTGTGACCCCAGGGCCAGGGCAATCTCTGTGACCCAGGGAGAGTGACCCCATGGCCAGGGCAATCTCTGTGACCCAGGGAGAGTGACCCCAGGGCCAGGGCACCCTCTCTGACCCAGGGAGTGTGACCCCAGGGCCAGGGCAATCTCTCTGACCCAGGGAGAGTGACCCCAGCGCCAGGACAGTCTCACTGTCCTAGGCACAGTGACCTGGGACCAGGTGACTGACCCAGGGACACTGACACCAGGGACCAGGACACACACACTATCCCATGGGCAGTCAACCCAGGCGCCAGGCCATTCACTCTGACCCAGGGACAGTTGTACCAGGGCTTGGACACTCTCTCTGACCTAGGGACCGTGACCCCAGGGCCAGGGCAATCTCTCTGACCCAGGGACAGTGACCCCAGGGCCAGGGCAATCTCTCTGACCCAGGGACAGTGACCCCAGGGCCAGGGCAATCTCTCTGACCCAGGGACCGTGACCCCAGGGCCAGGGCAATCTCTCTGACCCAGGGACAGTGACCCCAGGGCCAGGGCAATCTCTCTGACCCAGGGAGAGTGACCCCAGGGCCAGGACAATCTCACTGACCTAGGGACAGTGACCCAAGGGCCAGGACAATCTCACTGACCCAGGGACAGTGACCCCAGAGCCAGGACAATCTCACTGACCAAGGGACAGTGACCCCAGGGCTAGGGCAATCTCTGTGACCCAGGGACAGTGACCCCTGGGCCAGGACAATCTCTCTGACCCAGTGACAGTGACCGGGGGCCAGGACAATCTCTCTGACCTAGCGACGGTGACCCCAGGGCCAGGACAATCTCTCTGACGTAGGGACAGTGACCCGGGGCCAGGACAATCTCTCTGACCCGGCGACAGTAACCCCGGGGCCAGGACAATCTCTCTGACCTAAGGACAGTAGCCCCGGTGCCAGGACAATCTCATTGACCCAGGGACAGTAACCCCGGGGCCAGGACAATCTCTCTGACCTAGGGACAGTAACCCCGGGGGAGGACAATCTCTCTGACCCAGGGACAGTGACCCCAGGGCCAGGACAATCTCTCTGACCTAGGGACAGTGACCTGGGGCCAGGACAATCTCTCTGACCCAGGGAGAGTGACCCCAGGGAATTCTCTGTGACCCAGGGAGAGTGACCCCAGGGCCAGGGCAATCTCTCTGACCTAGGGAGAATGACCCCAGGGCTAGGGCCATCTCTCTGACTCAGGGAGAGTCACCCCAGGGCCAGGGCAATCTCTCTGACCCAGGGAGAGTGACCACAGGGCCAGGGCAATCTCTCTGACCCAGGGAGAGTGACCCCAGGGCCAGGGCCATCTCTCTGACCCAGGGAGAGTGACCCCAGGGCCAGGGCCATCTCTGTGACCCAGGGAGAGTGACCCCAGGGCCAGGGCAATCTCTACGACCCAGGGAGAGTGACCCCAGGGCCCGGGCCATGTATCTGACCCTGGGATTGTGACCCCAGAGCCAGGACTGTCTCACCGTCCTGGGCACAGTGACCTGGGGACATTTGACTGACCCAGGGACACTGACACCAGGGACCAGGACACACACACTATCCCATGGACAGTCAACCCAGGGGCCAGGCCATTCACTCTGACCCAGGGACAGTTATATCAGGGCCTGGACACTCTCTCTGACTTGGGGACCGTGACCCCAGGGCCAGTCAATCTCTCTGACCCAGGGACAGTGAACCCGGGGCCAGGAGAATCTCACTGAGCTGGCGACAGTCACCCCAGGGCCAGGGCAATCTCTCTGACCCAGGAACAGTGACCCCAGGGCGAGGGCCATCTCTCTGACCCAGGAACAGTGACCCCAGGGCCAGGGCCATCTCTGTGACCCAGGGAGAGTGAACCCAGGGCCAGGGCAATCTCTACGACCCAGGGAGAGTGACCCCAGGGCCCGGGCCATGTCTCTGACCCAGGGGGAGTGACCCCAGTGCCAGGGCAATCTCTCTGACCCAGGGATTGTGACCCCAGGGCTAGGGCAATCTCTGTGACCCAGGGAGAGTGACCCCATGGCCAGGGCACCCTCTCTGACCCAGGGAGTGTGACCCCAGGGCCAGGGCAATCTCTCTGACCCAGGGAGAGTAACCCCAGAGCCAGGACAGTCTCACTGTCCTAGGCACAGTGACCTGGGGCCAGGTGACTGACCCAGGGACACTGACACCAGGGACCAGGACACACACACTATCCCATGGGCAGTCAACCCAGGGGCCAGGCCATTCACTCTGACCCAGGGACAGTTGTACCAGGGCTTGAACACTCGCTCTGACCTAGGGACAGTGCCCCCAGGACCAGGGCAATCTCTGTGACCCAGTGACAGTGACCTGGGGCCAGGACAATCTCTCTGACCTAGCGACGGTGACCCCAGGGCCAGGCGAATCTCTCTGACCTAGGGACAGTGGCCCCAGGGAATTCTCTGTGACCCAGGGAGAGTGACCCCAGGGCCAGGGCAATCTCTCTGACCTAGGGAGAATGACCCCAGGGCTAGGGCCATCTCTCTGACTCAGGGAGAGTCACCCCAGGGCCAGGGCAATCTCTCTGACCCAGGGAGAGTGACCTCAGGGCCAGGGCAATCTCTCTGACTCAGGGAGAGTGACCCCAGGGCCAGGGCCATCTCTCTGACCCAGGGAGAGTGACCCCAGGGCCAGGGCCATCTCTGTGACCCAGGGAGAGTGATCCCAGGGCCAGGGCAATCTCTACGACCCAGGGAGAGTGACCCCAGGGCCCGGGCCATGTATCTGATCCTGGGATTGTGACCCCAGAGCCAGGACTGTCTCACCGTCCTGGGCACAGTGACCTGGGGACATTTGACTGACCCAGGGACACTGACACCAGGGACCAGGACACACACACTATCCCATGGACAGTCAACCCAGGGGCCAGGCCATTCACTCTGACCCAGGGACAGTTATACCAGGGCCTGGACACTCTCTCTGACTTGGGGACCGTGACCCCAGGGCCAGTCAATCTCTCTGACCCAGGGACAGTGATTCCGGGGCCAGGAGAATCTCACTGAGCTGGCGTCAGTCACCCCAGGGCCAGGGCAATCTCTCTGACCCAGGAACAGTGACCCCAGGGCGAGGGCCATCTCTCTGACCCAGGGAGAGTGAACCCAGGGCCAGGGCCATCTCTGTGACCCAGGGAGAGTGAACCCAGGGCCAGGGCAGTCTCTACGACCCAGGGAGAGTGACCCCAGGGCCCGGGCCATGTCTCTGACCCAGGGGGAGTGACCCCAGTGCCAGGGCAATCTCTCTGAACCAGGGATTGTGACCCCAGGGCCAGGGCAATCTCTGTGACCCAGGGAGAGTGACCCCATGGCCAGGGCACCCTCTCTGACCCAGGGAGTGTGACCCCAGGGCCAGGGCAATCTCTCTGACCCAGGGAGAGTAACCCCAGAGCCAGGACAGTCTCACTGTCCTAGGCACAGTAAACTGGGGCCAGGTGACTGACCCAGGGACACTGACACAAGGGACCAGGACACACACACTATCCCATGGGCAGTCAACCCAGGGGCCAGGCCATTCACTCTGACCCAGGGACAGTTGTACCAGGGCTTGGACACTCTCTCTGACCTAGGGACCGTGACCCCAGGGCCAGGGCAATCTCTGTGACCCAGGGAGAGTGACCCCAGAGCCAGGACAATCTCTCTGACCCAGGGACAGTGACCCCAGGGCCAGGGCAATCTCTCTGACCCAGGGACAGTGACCCCAGGGCCAGGGCAATCTCTCTGACCCAGGGACAGTGACCCCAGAGCCAGGACAATCTCGCTGACCTAGGGACAGTGACCCCAGGGCCAGGACAATCTCACTGACCTAGGGACAGTGCCCCCAGGACCAGGGCAATCTCTGTGACCCAGGGAGAGTGACCCCAGAGCCAGGACAATCTCTCTGACCCAGGGACAGTGACCCCAGGGCCAGGGCAATCTCTGTGACCCAGTGAGAGTGACCCCAGGGCCAGGACAATCTCACTGACCTAGGGACAGTGATCCCAGGGCCAGGACAATCTCACTGACCTAGGGACAGTGACCCCAGAGCCAGGACAATCTCACTGACCAAGGGACAGTGACCCCAGGGCTAGGGCAATCTCTGTGACCCAGGGACAGTGACCCCAGGGCCAGGACAATCTCTCTGAACCAGTGACAGTGACCTGGGGCCAGGACAATCTCTCTGACCTAGCGACGGTGACCCCAGGGCCAGGCGAATCTCTCTGACCTAGGGACAGTGGCCCCAGGGAATTCTCTGTGACCCAGGGAGAGTGACCCCAGGGCCAGGGCAATCTCTCTGACCTAGGGAGAATGACCCCAGGGCTAGGGCCATCTCTCTGACTCAGGGAGAGTCACCCCAGGGCCAGGGCAATCTCTCTGACCTAGGGAGAGTGACCTCAGGGCCAGGGCAATCTCTCTGACTCAGGGAGAGTGACCCCAGGGCCAGGGCCATCTCTCTGACCCAGGGAGAGTGACCACAGGGCCAGGGCCATCTCTGTGACCCAGGGAGAGTGATCCCAGGGCCAGGGCAATCTCTACGACCCAGGGAGAGTGACCCCAGGCCCCGGGCCATGTATCTGACCCTGGGATTGTGACCCCAGAGCCAGGACTGTCTCACTGTCCTGGGCACAGTGACCTGGGGACATTTGACTGACCCAGGGACACTGACACCAGGGACCAGGACACACACACTATCCCATGGACAGTCAACCCAGGGGCCAGGCCATTCACTCTGACCCAGGACAGTTATACCAGGGCCTGGACACTCTCTCTGACTTGGGGACCGTGACCCCAGGGCCAGTCAATCTCTCTGACCCAGGGACAGTGACCCCGGGGCCAGGAGAATCTCACTGAGCTGGCGACAGTGACCCCAGGGCCAGGGCAATCTCTCTGACCCAGGAACAGTGACCCCAGGGCGAGGGCCATCTCTCTGACCCAGGGAGAGTGACCCCAGGGCCAGGGCCATCTCTGTGACCCAGGGAGAGTGAACCCAGGGCCAGGGCAATCTCTACGACCCAGGGAGAGTGACCCCAGGGCCCAGGCCATGTCTCTGACCCAGGGGGAGTGACCCCAGTGCCAGGGCAATCTCTCTGACCCAGGGATTGTGACCCCAGGGCCAGGGCAATCTCTGTGACCCAGGGAGAGTGACCCCATGGCCAGGGCACCCTCTCTGACCCAGGGAGTGTGACCCCAGGGCCAGGGAATCTCTCTGACCCAGGGAGAGTAACCCCAGAGCCAGGACAGTCTCACTGTCCAAGGCACAGTGACCTGGGGCCAGGTGACTGACCCAGGGACACTGACACCAGGGACCAGGACACACACACTATCCCATGGGCAGTCAACCCAGGGGCCAGGCCATTCACTCTGACCCAGGGACAGTTGTACCAGGGCTTGGACACTCTCTCTGACCTAGGGACCGTGACCCCAGGGCCAGGGCAATCTCTCTGACCCAGGGACAGTGACCCCAGGGCCAGGGCAATCTGTCTGACCCAGGGACAGTGACCCCAGGGCCAGGGCAATCTCTCTGACCCAGGGACAGTGACCCCAGAGCCAGGACAATCTCACTGACCTAGGGACAGTGACCCCAGGGCCAGGACAATCTCACTGACCTAGGGACAGTGCCCCCAGGACCAGGGCAATCTCTGTGACCCAGGGAGAGTGACCCCAGAGCCAGGACAATCTCTCTGACCCAGGGACAGTGACCCCAGGGCCAGGGCAATCTCTGTGACCCAGTGAGAGTGACCCCAGGGCCAGGACAATCTCACTGACCTAGGGACAGTGACCCCAGGGCCAGGACAATCTCACTGACCTAGGGACAGTGACCCCAGAGCCAGGACAATCTCACTGACCAAGGGACAGTGACCCCAGGGCTAGGGCAATCTCTGTGACCCAGGGACAGTGACCCCAGGGCCAGGACAATTTCTCTGACCTAGGGACAGTGGGCCCGATCCAGGACAATCTCTCTGAATCAGTGACAGTGACCTGGGGCCAGGACAATCTCTCTGACCTAGCGACGGTGACCCCAGGGCCAGGCGAATCTCTCTGACCTAGGGACAGTGGCCCCAGGGAATTCTCTGTGACCCAGGGAGAGTGACCCCAGGGCCAGGGCAATCTCTCTGACCTAGGGAGAATGACCCCAGGGCTAGGGCCATCTCTCTGACTCAGGGAGAGTCACCCCAGGGCCAGGGCAATCTCTCTGACCCAGGGAGAGTGACCCCAGGGCCAGGGCCATCTCTGTGACCCAGGGAGAGTGATCCCAGGGCCAGGGCAATCTCTACGACCCAGGGAGAGTGACCCCAGGCCCCGGGCCATGTATCTGACCCTGGGATTGTGACCCCAGAGCCAGGACTGTCTCACCGTCCTGGGCACAGTGACCTGGGGACATTTGACTGACCCAGGGACACTGACACCAGGGACCAGGACACACACACTATCCCATGGACAGTCAACCCAGGGGCCAGGCCATTCACTCTGACCCAGGACAGTTATACCAGGGCCTGGACACTCTCTCTGACTTGGGGACCGTGACCCCAGGGCCAGTCAATCTCTCTGACCCAGGGACAGTGACCCCGGGGCCAGGAGAATCTCACTGAGCTGGCGACAGTGACCCCAGGGCCAGGGCAATCCCTCTGACCCAGGAACAGTGACCCCAGGGCGAGGGCCATCTCTCTGACCCAGGGAGAGTGACCCCAGGGCCAGGGCCATCTCTGTGACCCAGGGAGAGTGAACCCAGGGCCAGGGCAATCTCTACGACCCAGGGAGAGTGACCCCAGGGCCCAGGCCATGTCTCTGACCCAGGGGGAGTGACCCCAGTGCCAGGGCAATCTCTCTGACCCAGGGATTGTGACCCCAGGGCCAGGGCAATCTCTGTGACCCAGGGAGAGTGACCCCATGGCCAGGGCACCCTCTCTGACCCAGGGAGTGTGACCCCAGGGCCAGGGCAATCTCTCTGACCCAGGGAGAGTAACCCCAGAGCCAGGACAGTCTCACTGTCCTAGGCACAGTGACCTGGGGCCAGGTGACTGACCCAGGGACACTGACACCAGGGACCAGGACACACACACTATCCCATGGGCAGTCAACCCAGGGGCCAGGCCATTCACTCTGACCCAGGGACAGTTGTACCAGGGCTTGGACACTCTCTCTGACCTAGGGACCGTGACCCCAGGGCCAGGGCAATCTCTCTGACCCAGGGACAGTGACCCCAGGGCCAGGGCAATCTGTCTGACCCAGGGACAGTGACCCCAGGGCCAGGGCAATCTCTCTGACCCAGGGACAGTGACCCCAGAGCCAGGACAATCTCACTGACCTAGGGACAGTGACCCCAGGGCCAGGACAATCTCACTGACCTAGGGACAGTGCCCCCAGGACCAGGGCAATCTCTGTGACCCAGGGAGAGTGACCCCAGAGCCAGGACAATCTCTCTGACCCAGGGACAGTGACCCCAGGGCCAGGGCAATCTCTGTGACCCAGTGAGAGTGACCCCAGGGCCAGGACAATCTCACTGACCTAGGGACAGTGACCCCAGGGCCAGGACAATCTCACTGACCTAGGGACAGTGACCCCAGAGCCAGGACAATCTCACTGACCAAGGGACAGTGACCCCAGGGCTAGGGCAATCTCTGTGACCCAGGGACAGTGACCCCAGGGCCAGGACAATTTCTCTGACCTAGGGACAGTGGGCCCGATCCAGGACAATCTCTCTGAACCAGTGACAGTGACCTGGGGCCAGGACAATCTCTCTGACCTAGCGACGGTGACCCCAGGGCCAGGCGAATCTCTCTGACCTAGGGACAGTGGCCCCAGGGAATTCTCTGTGACCCAGGGAGAGTGACCCCAGGGCCAGGGCAATCTCTCTGACCTAGGGAGAATGACCCCAGGGCTAGGGCCATCTCTCTGACTCAGGGAGAGTCACCCCAGGGCCAGGGCAATCTCTCTGACCCAGGGAGAGTGACCCCAGGGCCAGGGCCATCTCTGTGACCCAGGGAGAGTGATCCCAGGGCCAGGGCAATCTCTACGACCCAGGGAGAGTGACCCCAGGCCCCGGGCCATGTATCTGACCCTGGGATTGTGACCCCAGAGCCAGGACTGTCTCACCGTCCTGGGCACAGGGACCTGGGGACATTTGACTGACCCAGGGACACTGACACCAGGGACCAGGACACACACACTATCCCATGGACAGTCAACCCAGGGGCCAGGCCATTCACTCTGACCCAGGACAGTTATACCAGGGCCTGGACACTCTCTCTGACTTGGGGACCGTGACCCCAGGGCCAGTCAATCTCTCTGACCCAGGGACAGTGACCCCGGGGCCAGGAGAATCTCACTGAGCTGGCGACAGTGACCCCAGGGCCAGGGCAATCTCTCTGACCCAGGAATAGTGACCCCAGGGCGAGGGCCATCTCTCTGACCCAGGGAGAGTGACCCCAGGGCCAGGGCCATCTCTGTGACCCAGGGAGAGTGAACCCAGGGCCAGGGCAATCTCTACGACCCAGGGAGAGTGACCCCAGGGCCCAGGCCATGTCTCTGACCCAGGGGGAGTGACCCCAGTGCCAGGGCAATCTCTCTGACCCAGGGATTGTGACCCCAGGGCCAGGGCAATCTCTGTGACCCAGGGAGAGTGACCCCATGGCCAGGGCACCCTCTCTGACCCAGGGAGTGTGACCCCAGGGCCAGGGCAATCTCTCTGACCCAGGGAGAGTAACCCCAGAGCCAGGACAGTCTCACTGTCCTAGGCACAGTGACCTGGGGCCAGGTGACTGACCCAGGGACACTGACACCAGGGACCAGGACACACACACTATCCCATGGGCAGTCAACCCAGGGGCCAGGCCATTCACTCTGACCCAGGGACAGTTGTACCAGGGCTTGGACACTCTCTCTGACCTAGGGACCGTGACCCCAGGGCCAGGGCAATCTCTCTGACCCAGGGACAGTGACCCCAGGGCCAGGGCAATCTGTCTGACCCAGGGACAGTGACCCCAGGGCCAGGGCAATCTCTCTGACCCAGGGACAGTGACCCCAGAGCCAGGACAATCTCACTGACCTAGGGACAGTGACCCCAGGGCCAGAACAATCTCACTGACCTAGGGACAGTGACCCCAGGGCCAGGACAATCTCACTGACCTAGGGACAGTGCCCCCAGGACCAGGGCAATCTCTGTGACCCAGGGAGAGTGACCCCAGAGCCAGGACAATCTCTCTGACCCAGGGACAGTGACCCCAGGGCCAGGGCAATCTCTGTGACCCAGTGAGAGTGACCCCAGGGCCAGGACAATCTCACTGACCTAGGGACAGTGACCCCAGGGCCAGGACAATCTCACTGACCTAGGGACAGTGACCCCAGAGCCAGGACAATCTCACTGACCAAGGGACAGTGACCCCAGGGCTAGGGCAATCTCTCTGACCCAGGGACAGTGACCCCAGGGCCAGGACAATTTCTCTGACCTAGGGACAGTGGGCCCGATCCAGGACAATCTCTCTGAATCAGTGACAGTGACCTGGGGCCAGGACAATCTCTCTGACCTAGCGACGGTGACCCCAGGGCCAGGCGAATCTCTCTGACCTAGGGACAGTGGCCCCAGGGAATTCTCTGTGACCCAGGGAGAGTGACCCCAGGGCCAGGGCAATCTCTCTGACCTAGGGAGAATGACCCCAGGGCTAGGGCCATCTCTCTGACTCAGGGAGAGTCACCCCAGGGCCAGGGCAATCTCTCTGACCCAGGGAGAGTGACCTCAGGGCCAGGGCAATCTCTCTGACTCAGGGAGAGTGACCCCAGGGCCAGGGCCATCTCTCTGACCCAGGGAGAGTGACCCCAGGGCCAGGGCCATCTCTGTGACCCAGGGAGAGTGATCCCAGGGCCAGGGCAATCTCTACGACCCAGGGAGAGTGACCCCAGGCCCCGGGCCACGTATCTGACCCTGGGATTGTGACCCCAGAGCCAGGACTGTCTCACCGTCCTGGGCACAGTGACCTGGGGACATTTGACTGACCCAGGGACACTGACACCAGGGACCAGGACACACACACTATCCCATGGACAGTCAACCCAGGGGCCAGGCCATTCACTCTGACCCAGGACAGTTATACCAGGGCCTGGACACTCTCTCTGACTTGGGGACCGTGACCCCAGGGCCAGTCAATCTCTCTGACCCAGGGACAGTGACCCCGGGGCCAGGAGAATCTCACTGAGCTGGCGACAGTGACCCCAGGGCCAGGGCAATCTCTCTGACCCAGGAACAGTGACCCCAGGGCGAGGGCCATCTCTCTGACCCAGGGAGAGTGACCCCAGGGCCAGGGCCATCTCTGTGACCCAGGGAGAGTGAACCCAGGGCCAGGGCAATCTCTACGACCCAGGGAGAGTGACCCTAGGGCCCGGGCCATGTCTCTGACCCAGGGGGAGTGACCCCAGTGCCAGGGCAATCTCTCTGACCCAGGGATTGTGACCCCAGGGCCAGGGCAATCTCTGTGACCCAGGGAGAGTGACCCCATGGCCAGGGCACCCTCTCTGACCCAGGGAGTGTGACCCCAGGGCCAGGGCAATCTCTCTGACCCAGGGAGAGTAACCCCAGAGCCAGGACAGTCTCACTGTCCTAGGCACAGTGACCTGGGGCCAGGTGACTGACCCAGGGACACTGACACCAGGGACCAGGACACACACACTATCCCATGGGCAGTCAACCCAGGGGCCAGGCCATTCACTCTGACCCAGGGACAGTTGTACCAGGGCTTGGACACTCTCTCTGACCTAGGGACCGTGACCCCAGGGCCAGGGCAATCTCTCTGACCCAGGGACAGTGACCCCAGGGCCAGGGCAATCTCTCTGACCCAGGGACAGTGACCCCAGGGCCAGGACAATCTCTCTGACCCAGGGACAGTGACCCCAGGGCCAGGGCAATCTCTCTGACCCAGGGACAGTGACCCCAGAGCCAGGACAATCTCACTGACCTAGGGACAGTGACCCCAGGGCCAGGACAATCTCACTGACCTAGGGACAGTGCCCCCAGGACCAGGGCAATCTCTGTGACCCAGGGAGAGTGACCCCAGAGCCAGGACAATCTCTCTGACCCAGGGACAGTGACCCCAGGGCCAGGGCAATCTCTGTGACCCAGTGAGAGTGACCCCAGGGACAGGACAATCTCACTGACCTAGGGACAGTGACCCCAGAGCCAGGACAATCTCACTGACCAAGGGACAGTGACCCCAGGGCTAGGGCAATCTCTGTGACCCAGGGACAGTGACCCCAGGGCCAGGACAATTTCTCTGACCTAGGGACAGTGGGCCCGATCCAGGACAATCTCTCTGACCCAGTGACAGTGACCTGGGGCCAGGACAATCTCTCTGACCTAGCGACGGTGACACCAGGGCCAGGCGAATCTCTCTGACCTAGGGACAGTGACCCCAGGGCTAGGGCAATCTCTGTGACCCAGGGACAGTGACCCCAGGGCCAGGACAATTTCTCTGACCTAGGGACAGTGACCCCAAGGCCAGGACAATCTCTCTGACCTAGGGACAGTGACCCGGGGCCAGGACAATCTCTCTGACCCGGCGACAGTAACCCCGGGGCCAGGACAATCTCTCTGACCTAAGGACAGTAACCCCGGTGCCAGGACAATCTCATTGACCCAGGGACAGTAACCCCGGGGCCAGGACAATCTCTCTGACCCAGGGACAGTGACCCCAGGGGCAGGGCAATCTCTGTGACCCAGGGAGAGTGACCCCATGGCCAGGGCACCCTCTCTGACCCAGGGAGTGTGACCCCAGGGCCAGGGCAATCTCTCTGACCCAGGGAGAGTGACCCCAGAGCCAGGACAGTCTCACTGTCCTAGGCACAGTGACCTGGGGCCAGGTGACTGACCCAGGGACACTGACACCAGGGACCAGGACACACACACTATCCCATGGGCAGTCAACCCAGGGGCCAGGCCATTCACTCTGACCCAGGGACAGTTGTACCAGGGCTTGGACACTCTCTCTGACCAAGGGACCGTGACCCCAGGGCCAGGGCAATCTCTCTGACCCAGGGACAGTGACCCCAGGGCCAGGGCAATCTCTCTGACCCAGGGACAGTGACCCCAGAGCCAGGACAATCTCACTGACCTAGGGACAGTGACCCCAGGGCCAGGACAATCTCACTGACCTAGGGACAGTGCCCCCAGGACCAGGGCAATCTCTGTGACCCAGGGAGAGTGACCCCAGAGCCAGGACAATCTCTCTGACCCAGGGACAGTAACCCCAGGGCCAGGGCAATCTCTGTGACCCAGTGAGAGTGACACCAGGGCCAGGACAATCTCACTGACCTAGGGACAGTGACCCCAGGGCCAGGACAATCTCACTGACCTAGGGACAGTGACCCCAGAGCCAGGACAATCTCACTGACCAAGGGACAGTGACCCCAGGGCTTGGGCAATCTCTGTGACCCAGGGACAGTGACCCCAGGGCCAGGACAATTTCTCTGACCTAGGGACAGTGGGCCCGGGGCCAGGACAATCTCTCTGACCCAGTGACAGTGACCTGGGGCCAGGACAATCTCTCTGACCTAGCGACGGTGACCCCAGGGCCAGGCGAATCTCTCTGACCCAGGGACAGTGGCCCCGGGGCCAGGACAATCTCTCTGAACCAGGGACAGTGACCGGGGGCCAGGACAATCTCTCTGACCTAGGGACAGTGACCCCAGGGCCAGGACAATCTCTCTGACCTAGGGACAGTGACCCGGGGCCAGGACAATCTCTCTGAATCAGTGACAGTGACCTGGGGCCAGGACAATCTCTCTGACCTAAGGACAGTAACCCCGGTGCCAGGACAATCTCATTGACCCAGGGACAGTAACCCCGGGGCCAGGACAATCTCTCTGACCTAGGGACAGTTACCCCGGGGCCAGGACAATCTCTCTGACCCAGGGACAGTGACCCCAGGGCCAGGACAATCTCTCTGACCTAGGGACAGTGAACTGGGGCCAGGACAATCTCTCTGACCCAGGGAGAGTGACCCCAGGGAATTCTCTGTGACCCAGGGAGAGTGACCCCAGGGCCAGGGCCATCTCTCTGACCCAGGGAGAGTGACCCCAGGGCCAGGGCCATCTCTGTGACCCAGGGAGAGTGATCCCAGGGCCAGGGCAATCTCTACGACCCAGGGAGAGTGACCCCAGGCCCCGGGCCATGTATCTGACCCTGGGATTGTGACCCCAGAGCCAGGACTGTCTCACCGTCCTGGGCACAGTGACCTGGGGACATTTGACTGACCCAGGGACACTGACACCAGGGACCAGGACACACACACTATCCCATGGACAGTCAACCCAGGGGCCAGGCCATTCACTCTGACCCAGGACAGTTATACCAGGGCCTGGACACTCTCTCTGACTTGGGGACCGTGACCCCAGGGCCAGTCAATCTCTCTGACCCAGGGACAGTGACCCCGGGGCCAGGAGAATCTCACTGAGCTGGCGACAGTGACCCCAGGGCCAGGGCAATCTCTCTGACCCAGGAACAGTGACCCCAGGGCGAGGGCCATCTCTCTGACCCAGGGAGAGTGACCCCAGGGCCAGGGCCATCTCTGTGACCCAGGGAGAGTGAACCCAGGGCCAGGGCAATCTCTACGACCCAGGGAGAGTGACCCCAGGGCCCGGGCCATGTCTCTGACCCAGGGGGAGTGACCCCAGTGCCAGGGCAATCTCTCTGACCCAGGGATTGTGACCCCAGGGCCAGGGCAATCTCTGTGACCCAGGGAGAGTGACCCCATGGCCAGGGCACCCTCTCTGACCCAGGGAGTGTGACCCCAGGGCCAGGGCAATCTCTCTGACCCAGGGAGAGTAACCCCAGAGCCAGGACAGTCTCACTGTCCTAGGCACAGTGACCTGGGGCCAGGTGACTGACCCAGGGACACTGACACCAGGGACCAGGACACACACACTATCCCATGGGCAGTCAACCCAGGGGCCAGGCCATTCACTCTGACCCAGGGACAGTTGTACCAGGGCTTGGACACTCTCTCTGACCTAGGGACCGTGACCCCAGGGCCAGGGCAATCTCTCTGACCCAGGGACAGTGACCCCAGGGCCAGGGCAATCTCTCTGACCCAGGGACAGTGACCCCAGGGCCAGGGCAATCTCTCTGACCCAGGGACAGTGACCCCAGGGCCAGGGCAATCTCTCTGACCCAGGGACAGTGACCCCAGAGCCAGGACAATCTCACTGACCTAGGGACAGTGACCCCAGGGCCAGGACAATCTCACTGACCTAGGGACAGTGCCCCCAGGGCCAGGACAATCTCTCTGACCCAGGGACAGTGACCCCAGGGCCAGGGCAATCTCTGTGACCCAGTGAGAGTGACCCCAGGGACAGGACAATCTCACTGACCTAGGGACAGTGACCCCAGAGCCAGGACAATCTCACTGACCAAGGGACAGTGACCCCAGGGCTAGGGCAATCTCTGTGACCCAGGGACAGTGACCCCAGGGCCAGGACAATTTCTCTGACCTAGGGACAGTGGGCCCGATCCAGGACAATCTCTCTGACCCAGTGACAGTGACCTGGGGCCAGGACAATCTCTCTGACCTAGCGACGGTGACACCAGGCCCAGGCGAATCTCTCTGACCTAGGGACAGTGACCCCAGGGCTAGGGCAATCTCTGTGACCCAGGGACAGTGACCCCAGGGCCAGGACAATTTCTCTGACCTAGGGACAGTGACCACAAGGCCAGGACAATCTCTCTGACCTAGGGACAGTGACCCGGGGCCAGGACAATCTCTCTGACCCGGCGACAGTAACCCCGGGGCCAGGACAATCTCTCTGACCTAAGGACAGTAACCCCGGTGCCAGGACAATCTCATTGACCCAGGGACAGTAACCCCGGGGCCAGGACAATCTCTCTGACCCAGGGACAGTGACCCCAGGGGCAGGGCAATCTCTGTGACCCAGGGAGAGTGACCCCATGGCCAGGGCACCCTCTCTGACCCAGGGAGTGTGACCCCAGGGCCAGGGCAATCTCTCTGACCCAGGGAGAGTGACCCCAGAGCCAGGACAGTCTCACTGTCCTAGGCACAGTGACCTGGGGCCAGGTGACTGACCCAGGGACACTGACACCAGGGACCAGGACACACACACTATCCCATGGGCAGTCAACCCAGGGGCCAGGCCATTCACTCTGACCCAGGGACAGTTGTACCAGGGCTTGGACACTCTCTCTGACCAAGGGACCGTGACCCCAGGGCCAGGGCAATCTCTCTGACCCAGGGACAGTGACCCCAGGGCCAGGGCAATCTCTCTGACCCAGGGACAGTGACCCCAGAGCCAGGACAATCTCACTGACCTAGGGACAGTGACCCCAGGGCCAGGACAATCTCACTGACCTAGGGACAGTGCCCCCAGGACCAGGGCAATCTCTGTGACCCAGGGAGAGTGACCCCAGAGCCAGGACAATCTCTCTGACCCAGGGACAGTGACCCCAGGGCCAGGGCAATCTCTGTGACCCAGTGAGAGTGACACCAGGGCCAGGACAATCTCACTGACCTAGGGACAGTGACCCCAGGGCCAGGACAATCTCACTGACCTAGGGACAGTGACCCCAGAGCCAGGACAATCTCACTGACCAAGGGACAGTGACCCCAGGGCTTGGGCAATCTCTGTGACCCAGGGACAGTGACCCCAGGGCCAGGACAATTTCTCTGACCTAGGGACAGTGGGCCCGGGGCCAGGACAATCTCTCTGACCCAGTGACAGTGACCTGGGGCCAGGACAATCTCTCTGACCTAGCGACGGTGACCCCAGGGCCAGGCGAATCTCTCTGAACCAGGGACAGTGACCGGGGGCCAGGACAATCTCTCTGACCTAGGGACAGTGACCCCAGGGCCAGGACAATCTCTCTGACCTAGGGACAGTGACCCGGGGCCAGGACAATCTCTCTGACCCGGCGACAGTAACCCCGGGGCCAGGACAATCTCTCTGACCTAAGGACAGTAACCCCGGTGCCAGGACAATCTCATTGACCCAGGGACAGTAACCCCGGGGCCAGGACAATCTCTCTGACCTAGGGACAGTTACCCCGGGGCCAGGACAATCTCTCTGACCCAGGGACAGTGACCCCAGGGCCAGGACAATCTGTCTGACCTAGGGACAGTGAACTGGGGCCAGGACAATCTCTCTGACCCAGGGAGAGTGACCCCAGGGAATTCTCTGTGACCCAGGGAGAGTGACCCCAGGGCCAGGGCAATCTCTCTGACCTAGGGAGAATGACCCCAGGGCTAGGGCCATCTCTCTGAATCAGGGAGAGTCACCCCAGGGCCAGGACAATCTCTCTGTCCTCGGGACAGTGACCCCAGGGCCAGGACAATCTCTCTGACCTCGGGACAGTGACCCCAGGGCCAGGACAATCTCTCTGACCTAGGGACAGTGACCCCAGGGCCAGGGCAATCTCTGTGACCCAGGGAGAGTGACCTCAGGGCCAGGGCAATCTCTCTGACTCAGGGAGAGTGACTCCAGGGCCAGGGCCGTCTCTCTGACCCAGGGAGAGTGACCTCAGGGCCAGGGCAATCTCTCTGACTCAGGGAGAGTGACCCCAGTGCCAGGGCAATCTTTGTGACTCAGGGAGAGTGACCCCAGGGCCAGGGCAATCTCTGTGACCCAAGGAGAGCGACCCCAGGGCCAGGACAATCTCTCTGACCTGGGGACAGTGACCCCAGGGCCATGGCAATCTCTGTGACCCAGGGAGAGTGACCCCAGGGCCAGGGCAATCTCTCTGACCCAGGGAGAGTGACCCCAGGGCCTGGGCCATCTCTCTGACCCAGGTAGTGTGACCCCAGTGCCAGGGCCATCTCTGTGACCCAGGGAGCGTGACCCCAGGGCCAGGGCAATCTCTACGACCCAGTGAGAGTGACCCTGGGGCCAGGACAATCTAACTGATCTAGGGACAGTGAACCCAGGGCCTGGACACTCTCTCTGACCTAGGGACCGTGGCAATCTCTCTGACCCTGGGACAGTGACCCCAGAGCCAGGACAATCTCACTGACCTGGGGACAGTGACCCCAGGGCCAGGACGATCTCACTGACCTAGGGACAGTGACCCAAGGGCCAGGGCAATCTCTCTCACCCAGGGACAGTGACCCCAGAGCCAGGACAATTTCACTGACCTAGGGACCGTGACCCCAGGGCCAGGGCAATCTCTGTGACCCAGGGACAGTAACCCCATGGCCTGGGCAATCTCTCTGACCCAAGGACAGGGACCGCAGAGCCAGGACAATCTCACTGACCCAGGGAGAGTGACCCCAGGGCCAGGACAATCTCACTGACCTGGGGACAGTGACCCCAGAGCCAGGACAATCTCACTGACCTACGGACAGTGACCTCAGAGCCAGGACAATCTCACTGACCTAGGGACAGTGACCCCAGAGCCAGGACAATCTCACTGACCTAGGGACAGTCACCCCAGGGCTAGGGCAATCTCTGTGACCCAGGGACAGTGACCCCAGGGCCGGGACAATCTCTCTGACCTAGGGACAGTGGCCCAGGGGCCAGGACAATCTCTCTGACCCAGGGACAGTGACCTGGGGCCAGGAGAATCTCTCTCACCTAGGGACAGTGACACCAGGGCCAGGCCAATCTCTCTGACCCAGGGACAGTGACCCTGGGGCCAGGACAATCTCTCTGACCCAGGGACAGTAACCCTGGGGCCAGGACAATCTCTCTGACCCAGGGACAGTGACCCCAGGGCCAGGGCAATCTCTCTGACCTCGGGACAGTGACCTGGGGCCAGGGCAATCTCTCTGACCCAGGGACAGTGACCCCAGGGCCAGGGCAATCTCTCTGACCCAGGGACAGTGACCCCAGAGCCAGGACAATCTCACTGACCTAGGGACAGTGACCCCAGGGCCAGGACAATCTCACTGACCTAGGGACAGTGCCCCCAGGGCCAGGACAATCTCTCTGACCCAGGGACAGTGACCCCAGGGCCAGGGCAATCTCTGTGACCCAGTGAGAGTGACCCCAGGGACAGGACAATCTCACTGACCTAGGGACAGTGACCCCAGAGCCAGGACAATCTCACTGACCAAGGGACAGTGACCCCAGGGCTAGGGCAATCTCTGTGACCCAGGGACAGTGACCCCAGGGCCAGGACAATTTCTCTGACCTAGGGACAGTGGGCCCGATCCAGGACAATCTCTCTGACCCAGTGACAGTGACCTGGGGCCAGGACAATCTCTCTGACCTAGCGACGGTGACACCAGGCCCAGGCGAATCTCTCTGACCTAGGGACAGTGACCCCAGGGCTAGGGCAATCTCTGTGACCCAGGGACAGTGACCCCAGGGCCAGGACAATTTCTCTGACCTAGGGACAGTGACCACAAGGCCAGGACAATCTCTCTGACCTAGGGACAGTGACCCGGGGCCAGGACAATCTCTCTGACCCGGCGACAGTAACCCCGGGGCCAGGACAATCTCTCTGACCTAAGGACAGTAACCCCGGTGCCAGGACAATCTCATTGACCCAGGGACAGTAACCCCGGGGCCAGGACAATCTCTCTGACCCAGGGACAGTGACCCCAGGGGCAGGGCAATCTCTGTGACCCAGGGAGAGTGACCCCATGGCCAGGGCACCCTCTCTGACCCAGGGAGTGTGACCCCAGGGCCAGGGCAATCTCTCTGACCCAGGGAGAGTGACCCCAGAGCCAGGACAGTCTCACTGTCCTAGGCACAGTGACCTGGGGCCAGGTGACTGACCCAGGGACACTGACACCAGGGACCAGGACACACACACTATCCCATGGGCAGTCAACCCAGGGGCCAGGCCATTCACTCTGACCCAGGGACAGTTGTACCAGGGCTTGGACACTCTCTCTGACCAAGGGACCGTGACCCCAGGGCCAGGGCAATCTCTCTGACCCAGGGACAGTGACCCCAGGGCCAGGGCAATCTCTCTGACCCAGGGACAGTGACCCCAGAGCCAGGACAATCTCACTGACCTAGGGACAGTGACCCCAGGGCCAGGACAATCTCACTGACCTAGGGACAGTGCCCCCAGGACCAGGGCAATCTCTGTGACCCAGGGAGAGTGACCCCAGAGCCAGGACAATCTCTCTGACCCAGGGACAGTGACCCCAGGGCCAGGGCAATCTCTGTGACCCAGTGAGAGTGACACCAGGGCCAGGACAATCTCACTGACCTAGGGACAGTGACCCCAGGGCCAGGACAATCTCACTGACCTAGGGACAGTGACCCCAGAGCCAGGACAATCTCACTGACCAAGGGACAGTGACCCCAGGGCTTGGGCAATCTCTGTGACCCAGGGACAGTGACCCCAGGGCCAGGACAATTTCTCTGACCTAGGGACAGTGGGCCCGGGGCCAGGACAATCTCTCTGACCCAGTGACAGTGACCTGGGGCCAGGACAATCTCTCTGACCTAGCGACGGTGACCCCAGGGCCAGGCGAATCTCTCTGAACCAGGGACAGTGACCGGGGGCCAGGACAATCTCTCTGACCTAGGGACAGTGACCCCAGGGCCAGGACAATCTCTCTGACCTAGGGACAGTGACCCGGGGCCAGGACAATCTCTCTGACCCGGCGACAGTAACCCCGGGGCCAGGACAATCTCTCTGACCTAAGGACAGTAACCCCGGTGCCAGGACAATCTCATTGACCCAGGGACAGTAACCCCGGGGCCAGGACAATCTCTCTGACCTAGGGACAGTTACCCCGGGGCCAGGACAATCTCTCTGACCTAGGGACAGTGAACTGGGGCCAGGACAATCTCTCTGACCCAGGGAGAGTGACCCCAGGGAATTCTCTGTGACCCAGGGAGAGTGACCCCAGGGCCAGGGCAATCTCTCTGACCTAGGGAGAATGACCCCAGGGCTAGGGCCATCTCTCTGAATCAGGGAGAGTCACCCCAGGGCCAGGACAATCTCTCTGTCCTCGGGACAGTGACCCCAGGGCCAGGACAATCTCTCTGACCTCGGGACAGTGACCCCAGGGCCAGGACAATCTCTCTGACCTAGGGACAGTGACCCCAGGGCCAGGGCAATCTCTGTGACCCAGGGAGAGTGACCTCAGGGCCAGGGCAATCTCTCTGACTCAGGGAGAGTGACTCCAGGGCCAGGGCCGTCTCTCTGACCCAGGGAGAGTGACCTCAGGGCCAGGGCAATCTCTCTGACTCAGGGAGAGTGACCCCAGTGCCAGGGCAATCTTTGTGACTCAGGGAGAGTGACCCCAGGGCCAGGGCAATCTCTGTGACCCAAGGAGAGCGACCCCAGGGCCAGGACAATCTCTCTGACCTGGGGACAGTGACCCCAGGGCCATGGCAATCTCTGTGACCCAGGGAGAGTGACCCCAGGGCCAGGGCAATCTCTCTGACCCAGGGAGAGTGACCCCAGGGCCTGGGCCATCTCTCTGACCCAGGTAGTGTGACCCCAGTGCCAGGGCCATCTCTGTGACCCAGGGAGCGTGACCCCAGGGCCAGGGCAATCTCTACGACCCAGTGAGAGTGACCCTGGGGCCAGGACAATCTAACTGATCTAGGGACAGTGAACCCAGGGCCTGGACACTCTCTCTGACCTAGGGACCGTGGCAATCTCTCTGACCCTGGGACAGTGACCCCAGAGCCAGGACAATCTCACTGACCTGGGGACAGTGACCCCAGGGCCAGGACGATCTCACTGACCTAGGGACAGTGACCCAAGGGCCAGGGCAATCTCTCTCACCCAGGGACAGTGACCCCAGAGCCAGGACAATTTCACTGACCTAGGGACCGTGACCCCAGGGCCAGGGCAATCTCTGTGACCCAGGGACAGTAACCCCATGGCCTGGGCAATCTCTCTGACCCAAGGACAGGGACCGCAGAGCCAGGACAATCTCACTGACCCAGGGAGAGTGACCCCAGGGCCAGGACAATCTCACTGACCTGGGGACAGTGACCCCAGAGCCAGGACAATCTCACTGACCTACGGACAGTGACCTCAGAGCCAGGACAATCTCACTGACCTAGGGACAGTGACCCCAGAGCCAGGACAATCTCACTGACCTAGGGACAGTCACCCCAGGGCTAGGGCAATCTCTGTGACCCAGGGACAGTGACCCCAGGGCCGGGACAATCTCTCTGACCTAGGGACAGTGGCCCAGGGGCCAGGACAATCTCTCTGACCCAGGGACAGTGACCTGGGGCCAGGAGAATCTCTCTCACCTAGGGACAGTGACACCAGGGCCAGGCCAATCTCTCTGACCCAGGGACAGTGACCCTGGGGCCAGGACAATCTCTCTGACCCAGGGACAGTAACCCTGGGGCCAGGACAATCTCTCTGACCCAGGGACAGTGACCCCAGGGCCAGGGCAATCTCTCTGACCTCGGGACAGTGACCTGGGGCCAGGGCAATCTCTCTGACCCAGGGACAGTAACCCCGGGGCCAGGACAATCTCTCTGACCTCGGGACAGTGACCTGGGCAGGACAATCTCTCTGACCCAGGGAGAGTGACCCCGGGGCCAGGGCAATCTCTCTGACCCAGGGAGAGTGACCTCAGGGCCAGGGCCATCTCTGTGACCCAGGGAGAGTGACCCCAGGGCCAGGGCAATCTCTACGACCCAGCGATTGTGACCCCGGGTCCAGGACACTCTCTCTGACCCACGGATTGTGACCCCGGGGCCAGGACATTCTCTGACCCAGCGATTGTGACCCCGGGTCCAGGAAACTCTCTCTGACCCACGGATTGTGACCCCAGGGCCAGGACACTCTCTCTGACCCAGGGACTGTGACCCCGGGGCCAGGACAGTTTCTCTGACCCAGGGACTGTGAGCCCAGGGCCGGAACACTCTCTGACCCAGCGATTGTGACCCCGGGGCCAGGACATTCTCTGACCCAGCGATTGTGACCCCGGGGCCAGGACACTCTCTCTGACCCACTGACAGCTAAATTAGACTGTTATATGAAAAGGAAGAATGTGCAGGGTTACGGGGAGAAGGTGGGGTGTAGCACTAGGGGAATTGCTCATTCCGAGAACCAGGGCAGACATGATGAGCCGAAAGGCCTCCTTTTGCGCTGTAATAATTGTCATTCTCTGTGGCACAACGATCTCAGGGCATGACATTCTCTATAAACCAGGGGCCATGATCCCAAGGCTCGGACACTCTCCCTGATCCAGGGGCAGCGACCCAGTGACCTGGTGTCTGGGTCAAACCTTCCCTCTATATTGACCCTGGGCCTAGTGTGAGACTGGGAATGTTTTACAAAACTTAGTCTGGTGCTCAAGACTTGGTGTCAAATAATTAAGAAAGCTTCAGTTTGTCAAACCAGCCAGCTCTGTGCCTCAGGATAGTCAGCCTTGCCAACGTCTCCCACCCTGCCTCTGTGTGGGGCTGCACTCATATCCCTGCTGTTAGCCAGCTCGGGCTGTTTTCAGTGTTCATGTCTATGTATTCCTGTGCATTGTTTTGCTGCTGGGCGGACTCTGATCTGTCTGTCTGGTGTGATTAACTGGCCTTATATCTCTCTGCCTGCCGCTATTGGCTGCTGAGCTGTGACCTGCGACCCAGTTACTAGGCTGCAGGAATTTGGATCTGAACATAAAAGGTAGAAGTCAAGGTTTCACTTTACTGACTGCACAAGCAGCAGGGAGCACCGTGAGTATATCCATGGCAAAGCGAGACAGGCTAATAAAGCTAGTGAGAGAAAGAAAGAGTCTCAGAAAGAGAGAGAGGGACAGAAAGATAGCGCGGGGGATGGGAGAGAGAAAGAGACATGCCAAGCTAGAGAAAGAGTCCCAGAAAGAGAGAGGGGGACAGGCAGACAGCGAGAGAAGGACAGAAAGAGAGAGAGAGAGGGAGGGATGAAGAGAAAGAAAAAAAGAGACTGAGAGAGAGAGAAAGAAAGAATGAAGCATACAGTGGGGATAGAGACAGCTGATGGGAGGCAGAGAGAGAAGGAGGGGGACAGGCAGATAGTGGGGAACAGAGACAGAGGGAGGCAGAAAGATGTTCGAGCTGTTGAGTGAACTCCGGTTGATGTCTGAGGAACACATTGTCTCTCTAAGGCTGCTGCTGTATATAAATTGCTTGAATGCATGTTAATGCTGTGCTCACCCTGCTGCTGTTTGCTCATTGATCTTATGTTCCAGGCATGGTTGTGGAAGCTGAAGATTTCCTCTCTGATCCAAACATGGGTTTGTGGACACTGGGCCTAGGTGCTCTGGGAGCTGCAATCACCAGCATGTTACTGGCAAACACTGACCTACTGTTGCCCAAGGCTGAGACCGCATCATTAACATATTTGTCAGGGGCCAAGCTGAGAACCCTGGACCGAGGCAAGTTTAAAAGTCAATGTACAATTTTGGGGTTTTCACTATTTACGGTTCTAACCCAGTACGTAAGTCATGGCTCAATTGGTAGCACTCTCACCTCTGAGTTAGAAGGTGGTGGATTTAAGCCACCCTCCAGAGACAGGAGCATATCATCCAGGCTGACACTCCCAATGTAGTGCTGAGGGAGTGCTGCACTGTCTGAAGTTTCTGTTGAGACATTAAACCAAGGCCCTATCTGCTTCCGAGGGTGCACACAAAAGATCCTATGGCACTATTTCGAAGAAGAGCAGGAGAGTTCCCCTTGTCCTCACTTTTCATCCCACCAGCCTCCATATCCAAAGGATCATCCTCCGCCATTTTCGCCACCTCCAGCGTGATGCCACTACCAGTCGCATCTTTCCCTCCCTTCCCCTGTCAGCATTCCGAAGGGATCGTTCCCTCCGCGACACCCTGGTCCACTCCTCCATTACCCCCACCACCTCGTCCCCGTCCCAGGGCACCTTCCCCTGCAATCGCAGGAGGTGTAATACCTGCCCATTTACCTCCTCTCTCCTCACTATCCCAGGCCCCAAACACTCCTTTCAGGTGAAGCAGCGATTTACTTGTACTTCTTTCAATGTAGTATACTGTATTCGCTGCTCACAGTGTGGTCTCCTCTACATTGGGGAGACCAAGCGCAGACTGGGTGACCGCTTTGCGGAACATCTCCGCTCAGTCCGCAAGCAGGACCCTGAGCTTCCGGTTGCTTGCCATTTCAACACTCCCCCCTGCTCTCATGCTCACATCTCTGTCCTGGGATTGCTGCAGTGTTCCAGTGAACATCAACGCAAGCTCGAGGAACAGCATCTCATCTACCGATTAGGCACACTACAGCCTGCCGGACTGAACATTGAGTTCAATAATTTCAGAGCATGAAAGCCCCCCATTTTACTTTCATTTTTAGTTATTTTTTCTTCCTTTTTTTTTACATTATTTTTTACATTTTTTACAATCTTTTTTTGCATTTATTTCATTTCATCTTTGTTCAGTTTGCTTACCCACTTTTTTTCAGGTTTTTTTTCAGGTTTGCACTTGCTGCTGTTCAATATTCAGTGTATTCACACCTAATCTGTACTAATGCTTTGTCTTTCAACACACCATTAACATATTGTTTGCCTTTGCTCCGTGACCTTTTGGTCAGCTATGTGGCCTGGTCCAATCTGCACCTTCTCCTTTGTTATCTCTTGCCCCACCCCCACCTCACTTGCTTATAATCTGTGACTTTTCTAATATTTGTCAGTTCCAAAGAAGGGTCACTGACCCGAAACGTTAACTCTGCTTCTCTTTCCACAGATGCTGCCAGACCTGCTGAGTGATTCCAGCATTTCTTGTTTTTGTTTCAGAGTTTCCCTGGTGTTCTGGCCAGTATTTGCCCCTCAATCAACATCACAAAAACAGATTATCTGATGATTATCACATTGCTGTTTGTGGGTGCTTGCTCTGTGCCAACTGGTTGCTGCATTTTCTACATTTTTAACAGTGACTACACTTCAAATGTACTTCACTGGCTGAAAAGGAAATGAAAGCTGCTATAATAAATGCCAGTCTTTCTATTCCTGTTTATTTTACCTGTTCAACTTCTTTTGGTGTCGTGAAATGCCCCAGTTTTCAACATTTTATTTAGAATTAGAGCCACTTGTTCCTAGTCCTATTCTATGATCCTTTGCTGCCTCTTTCCATGACTGTCTTCTTTTTTTCATTTTGTAAGGATGCTGATCTCATCAACTTTAAGGGTTTGCAGCTGCCCTTTTTTAAAGGGGGCACCAACGTTTAACTGTAAATTAAATTAAACTTAAAGGAATCATATCAAATTTAAATTAAAATGTGGTTCTTGGTGTAAATGAAGCACTCCATTACTTGACTGGAAGACTCTTTTGTATTGGGGTGCCCAGAACCTCTCTCAATATTCAAAATATCCCCCATACTTAATGATTATCTATAAAATCCAGAATCCCATTTCCCTTTTTAATAGCTTTTCCTAGCTGTTAAAAATCTCAGTAGCTGCAGCTCATTATCTACAATGCCAGTTAAATCAGGTTACTATTGAAATAGGACAGGAATTGGCCATTCAGCCACTCAAGCCTGTTTTGTCATTGAGTGAGATTATGGCTGATCTGTATCCTAAATCCATCTAGCCACCTTGGCTCAGTATCACTTAATACTCTTGAATTGCCAAAAATTATCAATCTCTGTTTTTGTTTTATTCTTTGATTGGGATGTGGGTGTCGTTGGCAAGGCCAGCATTGTTCCACATCCCGAATTGCCCTTGACAACTGAGTAGCTTGTGAGGCCATTTCAGAGGACAGTTAAGAGTCAACAACATTGCTGTGGGTCTGGAGTCAAATGTAAGGCCAGACCAGGTAAGGATGGCAGATTTCCTCCCCATGTGAACCAGATGGGTTTTTGTGATAATTGTTGGTAGTTTCATGGCACTATTACCAAGACTAGCTGTCAATTCCTGACTTTTATTAATTGAATTTAAATTCCACCAGCTGCCATGGTGGGATTTGAACCCATGTCCCCGGGGCATTAGCCTGGGCCTCTGGATTACTAGTTCAGTGACGTTACCACGAGGCCACCGTCTTCCCAATTTAAACTAGCATCTGCTGCTTCTATCGAGAGAGAGAGAGAGAGAGTTCCACTATCCAACACCCTTTGTGTTTAGAAGTGTTTCCTAACTCTTCTCCTGAACGACCCGGCTCTGATTTTCAGGTGATGTGTTTTGTCCTAGAATCACCCGCCAGTAGAAAATGTTTCTCTTTACCAACCTTATTAATTCCTTTCAAAATCCTAAAAAACTCTATCAAATTAGCCCTCAACCTTCTAAATTCTAGGAAACACAAGTCTCGTTTATGTAATCAAGTGGTCGCCAGCTCGTTGATCGCCAGCTAATTGCAGTCTTTGCTCCTTTGAGTAGCTTGCATACAGCTTTGCAAAATTGCACTTAAAAAGAAAAGTTTGGTTTGAAAAAAGAAATCAAAAAGTACATGTGAGCAAATGTAGATGCTATCAGTAGTATATTACCCCTCAGTGATAATGGAGATTATTTAATGTGTCTCTGCTCTTTGACCTGTACCTGGCCCAGACACCACACCTGACATTCTCCTCGCGCCACTTGTTTTGATTCTAATTGGCTCCCAGTAAGCACTGCGCCAACTGCCCCGTGTTCTCCAACCAATCACGGCAATGTTACATCCACCAATGTCACAGCCAATTAATTAGATGCGTTGTTTCTTAGCAAGGCCCATGTGAGTGCATCTTGGATAATGGTCTGTACCTGGAGCCACCAGCCAAACCCGGGTAGGTGTCTGTACCGGGAGGGAGCAGCCTGACCCGGGTAGGTGTCTGCACCTGGAGGGAGCAGCCTGACCCGGGTAGGTGTCTGCACCTGGAGGGAGCAGCCTGACCCGGGTAGGTGTCTGCACCTGGAGGGAGCAGCCTGACCAGGGTAGGTGTCTGTACCTGGAGGGAGCAGCCCGACCAGGGTAGGTGTCTGCACCTGGAGGGAGCAGCCCGACCAGGGTAGGTGTCTGCACCTGGAGGGAGCAGGCCGACCAGGGTAGGTGTCTGCACCTGGAGGGAGCAGCCCGACCAGGGTAGGTGTCTGTACCTGGAGGGAGCAGCCTGACCCGGGTAGGTGTCTGTACCTGGAGGGAGAAGCCTGACCCGGGTAGGTGTCTGCACCTGGAGGGAGCAGCCCGACCAGGGTAGGTGTCTGTACCTGGATGGAGAACCCTGACCCGGGTAGGTGTCTGTACCTGGAGGGATAACCCTGACCCGGGTAGGTGTCTGCACCTGGAGGGAGAAGCCCGACCAGGGTAGGTGTCAGTACCTGGAGGGAGCAGCCCGACCCGGGTAGGTGTCTGTACCTGGAGGGAGATCCCTGACCCGGGTAGGTGTCTGTTCCTGGAGGGATAACCCTGACCCGGGTAGGTGCCTGCACATGGAGGGAGCAGCCCGACCAGGGTAGGTGTCAGCACCTGGAGGGAGTCCCTGACCCGGGTAGGTGTCTGTACCTGGAGGGAGAACCCTGACCCGGGTAGGTGTCTGTACCTGGAGGGAGAACCCTGACCCGGGTAGGTGTCTGTACCTGGAGGGAGCAGCCCGACCAGGGTAGGTGTCAGTACCTGGAGGGAGAACCCTGACCCGGGTAGGTGTCTGTACCTGGAGGGAGAACCCTGACCCGGGTAGGTATCTGTACATGGAGGGAGAACACTGACCCGGGTAGGTGTCTGTACCTGGAGGGAGAACCCTGACCCGGGTAGGTGTCTGTACCTGGAGGGAGAACCCTGACCCGGGTAGGTGTCTGTACCTGGAGGGAGAACCCTGACCCGGGTAGGTGTCTGTACCTGGAGGGAGCAGCCCGACCAGGGTATGTGTCTGTACCTGGAGGGAGCAGCCTGTCCCGCGTAGTTGTCTGTACCTGGAGGGAGCAGCCTGACCCGGGTAGGTGTCTGTACCTGGAGGGAGAACCCTGACCCGGGTAGGTGTCTGTACCTGGAGGGAGCAGCCCGACCCGGGTAGGTGTCTGTACCTGGACTGAGCAGCCCGACCAGGGTAGGTGTCTGTACCTGGAGGGATAACCCTGACCCGGGTAGGTGTCTGTACCTGGAGGGATAACCCTGACTCGGGTAGGTGTCTGTACCTGGAGGGAGAACCCTGACCCGGGTAGGTGTCTGTACCTGGAGGGAGAACCCTGACCCGGGTAGGTGTCTGCACCTGGAGGGAGAACCCTGACCCGGGTAGGTGTCTGCACCTGGAGGGAGAACCCTGACCCGGGTAGGTGTCTGTACCTGGAGGGAGAACCGTGACCCTGGTAGGTGTCTGTACATGGAGGGAGAACCCTGACCCGGGTAGGTGTCTGTACCTGGAGGGAGCAGCCCGACCACGGTAGGTGTCTGTACCTGGAGGGAGAACCCTGACCCGGGTAGGTGTCTGTACCTGGAGGGAGAACCCTGTCCCAGGTAGGTGTCTGTACATGGAGGGAGAACCCTGACCCGGGTAGGTATCTGTACATGGAGGGAGAACCCTGACCCGGGTAGGTGTCTGTACCTGGAGGGAGAACCCTGAGCCGGGTAGGTGTCTGTACCTGGAGGGAGATTCCTGACCCGGGTAGGTGTCTGAACCTGGAGGGAGATCCCTGACCCGGGTAGGTGTCTGTACCTGGAGGGAGATCCCTGACCCGGGTAGGTGTCTGTACATGGAGGGAGCAGCCTGACCCGGGTAGGTGTCTGTACCAGGAGGGAGAACCCTGACCCGGGTAGGTGTCTGTACATGGAGGGAGAACCCTGACCCGGGTAGGTGTCTGTACCTGGAGGGAGAACACTGACCCGGGTAGGTGTCTGTACCTGGAGGGAGAACCCTGACCCGGGTAGGTGTCTGTACATGGAGGGAGCAGCCTGACCCGGGTAGGTGTCTGTACCTGGAGGGAGCAGCCAGACCTGGGTAGGTGTCTGTACCTGGAGGGAGCAACCTGACCCGGGTAGGTGTCTGTACCTGGAGGGAGAACCCTGACCCGGGTAGGTGTGTGTACCTGGAGGGAGAACCCTGACCCGAGTAGGTGTCTGTACCTGGAGGGAGCAGCCCGACCAGGGTAGGTTTCTGTACCTGGAGGGAGCAGCCCGACCAGGGTAGGTGTCTGTACCTGGAGGGAGCAGCCCGACCCGGGTAGGTGTCTGTACCTGGAGGGAGCAGCCTGTCCCGGAAAGGTGTCTGTACCTGGAGGGAGCAGCCTGACCCGGGTAGGTGGCTGTACCTGGAGGGAGTAGCCTGACCCGGGTTGGTGTCTGTACCTGGAGGGAGCAGCCTGACCCGGGCAGGTGTCTGTACCTGGAGGGAGCAGCCTGACCCGGGCAGGTGTCTGTACCTGGAGGGGGCAGCTTGACCCGGGTAGGTGTCTGTACCTGGAGGGGGCAGCCCGACCCGGGTAGGTGTCTGTACCTGGAGGGAGCAGCCCGACCCGGGTAGGTGTCTGTACCTGGAGGGAGATACCTGACCCGGGTCGGTGTCTGTACCTGGAGGGATAACCCTGACCCGGGTACGTGTCTGTACCTGGAGGGATAACCCTGACCCGGGTTGATGTCTGCACATGGAGGGAGCAGCCCGACCAGGGCAGGTGTCAGTACCTGGAGGGAGAACCCTGACCCGGGTAGGTGTCTGTACCTGGGGGGAGAACCCTGACCCGGGTAGGTGTCTGTACCTGGACGGAGAACCCTGACCCGGGTAGGTGTCTGTACCTGGAGGGAGAACCCTGACCCGGGTAGGTGTCTGTACCTGGAGGGAGCAGCCCGACCAGGGAAGGTGTCAGTACCTGGAGGGAGAACCCTGACCCGGGTAGGTGTCTGTACCTGGAGGGAGAACCCTGACCCGGGAAGGTGTCTGTACATGGAGGGAGAACCCTGACCCGGGTAGGTGTCTGTACATGGAGGGAGAACCCTGACCCGGGTAGGTGTCTGTACATGGAGGGAGAACCCTGACCCGGGTAGGTGTCTGTACATGGAGGGAGAACCCTGACCCGGGTAGGTGTCTGTACATGGAGGGAGAACCCTGACCCGGGTAGGTGTCTGTACATGGAGGGAGAACCCTGACCCGGGTAGGTGTATGTACCTGGAAGGAGAACCCTGACCCGGGTAGGTGTCTGTACCTGGAAGGAGAACCCTGACCCGGGTAGGTGTCTGTACCTGGAGGGAGAACCCTGACCGGGGTAGGTATCTGTACATGGAGGGAGCAGCCTGACCCGGGTAGGTGTCTGTACCTGGAGGGAGAACCCTGACCCGGGTAGGTGTCTATACATGGAGGGAGAACCCTGACCCGGGTAGGTGTCTGTACCTGGAGGGAGAACCCTGACCCGGGTAGGTGTCTGTACATGGAGGGAGCAGCCTGACCCGGGTAGGTGTCTGTACCTGGAGGGAGCAGCCAGACCTGGGTAGGTGTCTGTACCTGGAGGGAGCAACCTGACCCGGGGAGGTGTCTGTACCTGGAGGGAGAACCCTGACCCGGGTAGGTGTCTGTACCTGGAGGGAGAACCCTGACCCGAGTAGGTGTCTGTACCTGGAGGGAGCAGCCCGACCAGGGTAGGTGTCTGTACCTGGAGGGAGCAGCCCGACCAGGGTAGGTTTCTGTACCTGGAGGGAGCAGCCCGACCAGGGTAGGTGTCTGTACCTGGAGGGAGCAGCCCGACCCGGGTAGGTGTCTGTACCTGGAGGGAGCAGCCTGTCCCGGAAAGGTGTCTGTACCTGGAGGGAGCAGCCTGACCCGGGTAGGTGGCTGTACCTGGAGTGAGTAGCCTGACCCGGGTTGGTGTCTGTACCTGGAGGGAGCAGCCTGACCCGGGTAGGTATCTGTACCTGGAGGGAGCAGCCTGACCCGGGCAGGTGTCTGTACCTGGAGGGAGAACCCTGACCCAGGTAGGTGTCTGTACCTGGAGGGAGAACCCTGACCCAGGTAGGTGTCTGTACCTGGAGGGAGCAGCCCGACCCGGGTAGGTGTCTGTACCTGGAGGGAGTAGCCTGACCCGGTTAGGTGTCTGTGCCTGGAGGGATAACCCTGACCCGGGTAGGTGTCTGTACCTGGAGGGAGATACCTGACCCGGGTCGGTGTCTGTACCTGGAGGGATAACCCTGACCCGGGTAGGTGTCTGTACCTGGAGGGATAACCCTGACCCGGGTTGATGTCTGCACATGGAGGGAGCAGCCCGACCAGGGCAGGTGTCAGTACCTGGAGGGAGAACCCTGACCCGGGTAGGTGTCTGTACCTGGGGGGAGAACCCTGACCCGGGTAGGTGTCTGTACCTGGACGGAGAACCCTGACCCGGGTAGGTGTCTGTACCTGGAGGGAGAACCCTGACCCGGGCAGGTGTCTGTACCTGGAGGGAGCAGCCCGACCAGGGAAGGTGTCAGTACCTGGAGGGAGAACCCTGACCCGGGTAGGTGTCTGTACCTGGAGGGAGAACCCTGACCCGGGAAGGTGTCTGTACATGGAGGGAGAACCCTGACCCGGGTAGGTGTCTGTACATGGAGGGAGAACCCTGACCCGGGTAGGTGTCTGTACATGGAGGGAGAACCCTGACCCGGGTAGGTGTCTGTACATGGAGGGAGAACCCTGACCCGGGTAGGTGTCTGTACATGGAGGGAGAACCCTGACCCGGGTAGGTGTCTGTACATGGAGGGAGAACCCTGACCCGGGTAGGTGTATGTACCTGGAAGGAGAACCCTGACCCGGGTAGGTGTCTGTACCTGGAGGGAGAACCCTGACCGGGGTAGGTGTCTGTACATGGAGGGAGAACCCTGACCCGGGTAGGTGTCTGTACCTGGAGGGAGAACCCTGACCCGGGTAGGTGTCTGTACATGGAGGGAGAACCCTGACCCGGGTAGGTGTCTGTACCTGGAGGGAGAACCCTGACCCGGGTAGGTGTCTGTACATGGAGGGAGAACCCTGACCCGGGTAGGTGTCTGTACATGGAGGGAGAACCCTGACCCGGGTAGGTGTCTGTACCTGGAGGGGGCAGCCCGACCCGGTTAGGTGTCTGTACCTGGAGGGAGCAGCCTGACCCGGGTAGGTGTCTGTACCTGGAGGGAGCAGCCTGACCCGGGTAGGTGTCTGCACCTGGAGGGAGATCCCTGGCCCGGGTAGGTGTCTGTACCTGGAGGGAGCAACCTGACCCGGGTAGGTGTCTGTACCTGGAGGGAGCAGCCCGAGCCGGGTAGGTGTCTGTACCTGGAGGGAGCAGCCTGACCCGGGTAGGTGTCTGTACCTGGAGGGAGCAGCCCGACCCGGGTAGGTGTCTGTACCTGGAGGGAGCAGCCCGCCCGGGTAGGGGTCTGTACCTGGAGGGAGGAGCCCGATCCGGGTAGGTGTCTGTACCTGGAGGGAGCAGCCCGACCCGGGTAGGTGTGTGTACCAGGAGGGAGCAGCCCGACCCGGGTAGGTGTGTGTACCAGGAGGGAGCAGCCCGACCCGGGTAGGTGTGTGTACCAGGAGGGAGCAGCCCGACCCGGGTAGGTGTCTGTACCTGGAGGGAGCAGCCCGACCTGGGTAGGTGTCTGTACCTGGAGGGAGCAACCTGACCCGGGTAGGTGTCTGTACCTGGATGGAGAACCCTGACCCGGGTAGGTGTCTGTACCTGGAGGGAGAACCCTGACCCGAGTAGGTGTCTGTACCTGGAGGGAGCAGCCCGACCCGGGTAGGTGTCTGTACCTGGAGGGAGCAGCCCGACCAGGGTACGTTTCTGTACCTGGAGGGAGCAGCCCGACCAGGGTAGGTTTCTGTACCTGGAGGGAGCAGCCCGACCCGGGTAGGTGTCTGTACCTGGAGGGAGCAGCCTGTCCCGGAAAGGTGTCTGCACCTGGAGGGAGCAGCCTGACCCGGGTAGGTGTCTGTACCTGGAGGGAGCAGCCTGTCCCGGAAAGGTGTCTGCACCTGGAGGGAGCAGCCTGACCCGGGTAGGTATCTGTACCTGGAGGGAGTAGCCTGACCCGGGTTCGTGTCTGTACCTGGAGGGAGAACCCTGACCCGGGTAGGTGTCTGTACCTGGAGGGGGCAGCTTGACCCGGGTAGGTGTCTGTACCTGGAGGGGGCAGCCCGACCCGGGTAGGTGTCTGTACCTGGAGGGGGCAGCCCGACCCGGGTAGGTGTCTGTACCTGGAGGGAGCAGCCCGACCCGGGTAGGTGTCTGTACCTGGATGGAGTAGCCTTACCCGGTTAGGTGTCTGTACCTGGAGGGATAACCCTGACCCGGGTAGGTGTCTGTACCTGGAGGGATAACCCTGACCCGGGTTGGTGTCTGCACATGGAGGGAGCAGCCCGACCAGGGTAGGTGTCAGTACCTGGAGGGAGAACCCTGACCCGGGTAGGTGTCTGTACCTGGAGGGAGAACCCTGACCCGGGTAGGTGTCTGTACCTGGAGGGAGAACCCTGACCCGGGTAGGTGTCTGTACCTGGAGGGAGAACCCTGACCCGGGTAGGTGTCTGTACCTGGAGGGAGAACCCTGACCCGGGTAGGTGTCTGTACCTGGAGGGAGCAGCCCGACCAGGGTAGGTGTCAGTACCTGGAGGGAGAACCCTGACCCGGGTAGGTGTCTGTACATGGAGGGAGAACCCTGACCCGGGTAGGTGTCTGTACCTGGAAGGAGAACCCTGACCCGGGTAGGTGTCTGTACCTGGAGGGAGAACCCTGACCTGGATAGGTGTCTGTACGTGGAGGGAGAACCCTGACCCGGGTAGGTGTCTGTACCTGGAGGGAGAACCCTGACACAGGTAGATGTCTGTACCTGGAGGGAGCAGCCCGACCCGGGTAGGTGTCTGTACTTGGAGGGAGATCCCTGACCCGGGTAGGTGTCTGTACTTGGAGGGAGATCCCTGACCCGGGTAGGTGTCTGTACCGGGAGGGAGATCCCTGACCCGGGTAGGTGTCTGTACCTGGAGGGAGCAGCCCGACCCGGGTAGGTGTCTGTACCTGGAGGGAGATCCCTGACCCGGGTAGGTGTCTGTTCCTGGAGGGATAACCCTGACCCGGGTAGGTGTCTGCACATGGAGGGAGCAGCCCGACCAGGGTAGGTGTCAGAACCTGGAGGGAGTCCCTGACCCGGGTAGGTGTCTGTACCTGGAGGGAGAACCCTGACCCGGGTAGGTGTCTGTACCTGGAGGGAGAACCCTGACCCGGGTAGGTGTCTGTACCTTGAGGGAGCAGCCCGACCAGGGTAGGTGTCAGTACCTGGAGGGAGAACCCTGACCCGGGTAGGTGTCTGTACCTGGAGGGAGAACCCTGACCCGGGTAGGTATCTGTACATGGAGGGAGAACACTGACCCGGGTAGGTGTCTGTACCTGGAGGGAGCAGCCTGTCCCGCGTAGTTGTCTGTACCTGGAGGGAGCAGCCTGACCCGGGTAGGTGTCTGTACCTGGCGGGAGCAGCCGTCCCGGGTAGGTGTCTGTACCTGGAGGGAGCAGCCTGACCCGGGTAGGTGTCTGTACCTGGAGGGAGCAGCCTGACCCGGGTATATGTCTGTACCTGGAGGGAGTAGCCTGACCCGGGTAGGTATCTGTACCTGGAGGGAGCAGCCTGACCCGGGCAGGTGTCTGTACCTGGAGGGAGAACCCTGACCCGGGTAGGTGTCTGTACCTGGACGGAGCAGCCCGACCCGGGTAGGTGTCTGTACCTGGACTGAGCAGCCCGACCAGGGTAGGTGTCTGTACCTGGAGGGATAACCCTGACCCGGGTAGGTGTCTGTACCTGGAGGGATAACCCTGACTCGGGTAGGTGTCTGTACCTGGACGGAGAACCCTGACCCGGGTAGGTGTCTGTACCTGGACGGAGAACCCTGACCCGGGTAGGTGTCTGTACCTGGAGGGAGAACCCTGACCCGGGTAGGTGTCTGCACCTGGAGGGAGAACCCTGACCCGGGTAGGTGTCTGTACCTGGAGGGAGAACCGTGACCCTGGTAGGTGTCTGTACCTGGAGGGAGAACCCTGACCCGGGTAGGTGTCTGTACCTGGAGGGAGAACCCTGACCCGAGTAGGTGTCTGTACCTGGAGGGAGCAGCCCGACCCGGGTAGGTGTCTGGAGCTGGAGGGAGCAGCCCGACCAGGGTAGGTGTCTGTACCTGGAGGGAGCAGCCCGACCCGGGTAGGTGTCTGTACCTGGAGGGAGCAGCCTGTCCCGGAAAGGTGTCTGCACCTGGAGGGAGCAGCCTGACCCGGGTAGGTGTCTGTACCTGGAGGGAGTAGCCTGACCCGGGTTCGTGTCTGTACCTGGAGGGAGCAGCCTGACCCGGGTAGGTATCTGTACCTGGAGGGAGAACCCTGACCCGGGTAGGTGTCTGTACCTGGAGGGGGCAGCTTGACCCGGGTAGGTGTCTGTACCTGGAGGGGGCAGCCCGACCCGGGTAGGTGTCTGTACCTGGAGGGAGCAGCCCGACCCGGGTAGGTGTCTGTACCTGGAGGGAGTAGCCTGACCCGGTTAGGTGTCTGTACCTGGAGGGATAACCCTGACCCGGGTAGGTGTCTGTACCTGGAGGGATAACCCTGACCCGGGTTGGTGTCTGCACATGGAGGGAGCAGCCCGCTCAGGGTAGGTGTCAGTACCTGGAGGGAGAACCCTGACCCGGGTAGGTGTCTGTACCTGGAGGGAGAACCCTGACCCGGGTAGGTGTCTGTACCTGGAGGGAGAACCCTGACCCGGGTAGGTGTCTGTACCTGGAGGGAGAACCCTGACCCGGGTAGGTGTCTGTACCTGGAGGGAGAACCCTGACCCGGGTAGGTGTCTGTACCTGGAGGGAGCAGCCCGACCAGGGTAGGTGTCAGTACCTGGAGGGAGAACCCTGACCCGGGTAGGTGTCTGTACATGGAGGGAGAACCCTGACCCGGGTAGGTGTCTGTACCTGGAAGGAGAACCCTGACCCGGGTAGGTGTCTGTACCTGGAGGGAGAACCCTGACCGGGGTCGGTGTCTGTACATGGAGGGAGCAGCCTGACCCGGGTAGGTGTCTGTACCTGGAGGGAGAACCCTGACCCGCGTAGCTGTCTGTACCTGGAGGGAGCAGCCTGTCCCGCGTAGGTGTCTGTACCTGGAGGGAGCAGCCTGACCCGGGTAGGTGTCTGTACCTGGAGGGAGCAGCATGACCCGGGTAGGTGTCTGTACCTGGAGGGAGAACCCTGACCCGAGTAGGTGTCTGTACCTGGAGGGAGCAGCCCGACCAGGGTAGGTGTCTGTACCTGGAGGGAGCAGCCCGACCCGGGTAGGTGTCTGTACCTGGAGGGAGCAGCCCGACCAGGTTAGGTTTCTGTACCTGGAGGGAGCAGCCCGACCCGGGTAGGTGTCTGTACCTGGAGGGAGCAGCCTGTCCCGGAAAGGTGTCTGTACCTGGAGGGAGCAGCCTGACCCGGGTAGGTGGCTGTACCAGGAGGGAGTAGCCTGACCCGGGTTGGTGTCTGTACCTGGAGGGAGCAGCCTGACCCGGGTAGGTATCTGTACCTGGAGGGAGCAGCCTGACCCGGGCAGGTGTCTGTACCTGGAGGGAGATACCTGACCCGGGTCGGTGTCTGTACCTGGAGGGATAACCCTGACCCAGGTAGGTGTCTGTACCTGGAGGGGACAGCTTGACCCGGGTAGGTGTCTGTACCTGGAGTGAGCAGCCCGACCCGGGTAGGTGTCTGTACCTGGAGGGATAACCCTGACCCGGGTAGGTGTCTGTACCTGGAGGGAGATACCTGACCCGGGTCGGTGTCTGTACCTGGAGGGATAACCCTGACCCGGGTAGGTGTCTGTACCTGGAGGGATAACCCTGACCCGGGTTGATGTCTGCACATGGAGGGAGCAGCCCGACCAGGGCAGGTGTCAGTACCTGGAGGGAGAACCCTGACCCGGGTAGGTGTCTGTACCTGGGGGGAGAACCCTGACCCGGGTAGGTGTCTGTACCTGGAGGGAGAACCCTGACGCGGGTAGGTGTCTGTACCTGGAGGGAGAACCCTGACGCGGGTAGGTGTCTGTACCTGGAGGGAGAACCCTGACCCGGGTAGGTGTCTGTACCTGGAGGGAGCAGCCCGACCAGGGAAGGTGTCAGTACCTGGAGGGAGAACCCTGACCGGGTAGGTGTCTGTACCTGGAGGGAGAACCCTGACCCGGGAAGGTGTCTGTACCTGGAGGGAGAACCCTGACCCTGGTAGGTGTCTGTACATGGAGGGAGAACCCTGACCCGGGTAGGTGTCTGTACATGGAGGGAGAACCCTGACCCGGGTAGGTGTCTGTACATGGAGGGAGAACCCTGACCCGGGTAGGTGTCTGTACATGGAGGGAGAACCCTGACCCGGGTAGGTGTCTGTACCTGGAAGGAGAACCCTGACCCGGGTAGGTGTCTGTACCTGGAGGGAGAACCCTGACCCTGGTAGGTGTCTGTACATGGAGGGAGCAGCCTGACCCGGGTAGGTGTCTGTACCTGGAGGGAGAACCCTGACCCGGGTAGGTGTCTATACATGGAGGGAGAACCCTGACCCGGGTAGGTGTCTGTACCTGGAGGGAGCAGCCCGACCCGGGTAGGTGTCTGTACCTGGAGGGAGCAGCCCGACCCGGGTAGGTGTCTGTACCTGGAGGGAGCAGCCTGACCCGGGCAGGTGTCTGTACCTGGAGGGAGAACCCTTACCCGGGTAGGTGACTGTACCTGGAGGGGGCAGCCTGACCCGGGTAGGTGTCTGTACCTGGAGGGGGCAGCCCGACCCGGTTAGGTGTCTGTACCTGGAGGGAGCAGCCTGACCCGGTTAGGTGTCTGTACCTGGAGGGAGCAGCCTGACCCGGTAGGTGTCTGTACCTGGAGGGAGCAGCCTGACCCGGGTAGGTGTCTGTACCTGGAGGGAGCAGCCTGACCCGGGTAGGTGTCTGCACCTGGAGGAATAACCCTGACCTGGGTAGGTGTCAGTACCTGGAGGGAGCAGCCCGCCCGGGTAGGTGTCTGTACCTGGAGGGAGCAGCCCGATCCGGGTAGGTGTCTGTACCTGGAGGGAGCAGCCTGATCCTGGTAGGTGTCTGTACTTGGAGGGAGCAGCCCGACCCGGGTAGGTGTCTGTACCAGGAGGGAGCAGCCCGACCCGGGTAGGTGTCTGTACCTGGAGGGAGCAGCCCGACCTGGGTAGGTGTCTGTACCTGGAGGGAGAACCCTGACCCGCGTAGCTGTCTGTACCTGGAGGGAGCAGCCTGTCCCGCGTAGGTGTCTGTACCTGGAGGGAGCAGCCTGACCCGGGTAGGTGTCTGTACCTGGAGGGAGCAGCATGACCCGGGTAGGTGTCTGTACCTGGAGGGAGCAGCCTGACCCGGGTAGGTGTCTGTACCTGGAGGGAGCAGCCCGACCCGGGTAGGTGTCTGTACCTGGACTGAGCAGCCCGACCAGGGTAGGTGTCTGTACCTGGAGGGATAACCCTGACCCGGGTAGGTGTCTGTACCTGGAGGGAGACCCTGACCCGGGTAGGTGTCTGTACCTGGAGGGAGAACCCTGACCCTGGTAGGTGTCTGTACATGGAGGGAGAACCCTGACCCGGGTAGGTGTCTGAACCTGGAGGGAGCAGCCCGACCAGGGTAGGTGTCTGTACCTGGAGGGAGAACCCTGACCCGGGTAGGTGTCTGTACCTGGAGGGAGAACCCTGACCCGGGTAGGTGTCTGCACATGGAGGGAGAACCCTGACCCGGGTAGGGATCTGTACATGGAGGGAGAACCCTGACCCGGGTATGTGTCTGTACCTGGAGGGAGAACCCTGAGCCGGGTAGGTGTCTGTACCTGGAGGGAGAACCCTGACCCGGGTAGGTGTCTGTACCTGGAGGGAGATCCCTGATCCGGGTAGGTGTCTGTACCTGGAGGGAGATCCCTGACCCGGGTAGGTGTCTGTACATGGAGGGAGCAGCCTGACCCGGGTAGGTGTCTGTCCCAGGAGGGAGAACCCTGACCCGGGTAGGTGTCTGTACATGGAGGGAGAACCCTGACCCGGGTAGGTGTCTGTAACTGGAGGGAGAACCCTGACCGGGGTAGGTGTCTGTACCTGGAGGGAGAACCCTGACCCGGGTAGGTGTCTGTACCTGGAGGGAGAACCCTGACCCGGGTAGGTGTCTGTACCTGGAGGGAGCAGCCCGACCAGGGTAGGTGTCAGTACCTGGAGGGAGAACCCTGACCCGGGTAGGTGTCCGTACATGGAGGGAGAACACTGACCCGGGTAGGTGTCTGTACCTGGAAGGAGAACCCTGACCCGGGTAGGTGTCTGTACCTGGAGGGAGAACCCTGACCGGGGTAGGTGTCTGTACATGGAGGGAGCAGCCTGACCCGGGTAGGTGTCTGTACCTGGAGGGAGAACCCTGACCCGCGTAGGTGTCTGTACCTGGAGGGAGAACCCTGACCCGCGTAGGTGTCTGTACCTGGAGGGAGCAGCCTGTCCCGCGTAGGTGTCTGTACCTGGAGGGAGCAGCCTGACCCGGGTAGGTGTCTGTACCTGGAGGGAGCAGCATGACCCGGGTAGGTGTCTGTACCTGGAGGGAGCAGCCTGACCCGGGTAGGTGTCTGTACCTGGAGGGAGCAGCCCGACCCGGGTAGGTGTCTGTACCTGGACTGAGCAGCCCGACCAGGGTAGGTGTCTGTACCTGGAGGGATAACCCTGACCCGGGTATGTGTCTGTACCTGGAGGGAGAACCCTGACCCGGGTAGGTGTCTGTACCTGGAGGGAGAACCCTGACCCTGGTAGGTGTCTGTACATGGAGGGAGAACCCTGACCCGGGTAGGTGTCTGTACCTGGAGGGAGCAGCCCGACCAGGGTAGGTGTCTGTACCTGGAGGGAGGACCCTGACCCGGGTAGGTGTCTGTACCTGGAGGGAGAACCCTGACCCGGGTAGGTGTCTGTACATGGAGGGAGAACCCTGACCCGGGTAGGGATCTGTGCATGGAGGGAGAACCCTGACCCGGGTATGTGTCTGTACCTGGAGGGAGAACCCTGAGCCGGGTAGGTGTCTGTACCTGGAGGGAGATCCATGACCCGGGTAGGTGTCTGTACCTGGAGGGAGATCCCTGACCCGGGTAGGTGTCTGTACCTGGAGGGAGATCCCTGACCCGGGTAGGTGTCTGTACATGGAGGGAGCAGCCTGACCCGGGTAGGTGTCTGTACATGGAGGGAGAACCCTGACCCGGGTAGGTGTCTGTACATGGAGGGAGAACCCTGACCCGGGTAGGTGTCTGTACCTGGAGGGAGAACCCTGACCCGGGTAGGTGTCTGTACCTGGATGGAGAACCCTGACCCGAGTAGGTGTCTGTACATGGAGGCAGCAGCCTGACCCGGGTAGGTGTCTGTACCTGGAGGGAGCAGCCAGACCTGGGTAGGTGTCTGTACCTGGAGGGAGCAACCTGACCCGGGCAGGTGTCTGTACCTGGAGGGAGAACCCTGACCCGGGTAGGTGTCTGTACCTGGAGGGAGAACCCTGACCCGAGTAGGTGTCTGTACCTGGAGGGAGCAGCCCGACCCGGGTAGGTGTCTGTACCTGGAGGGAGCAGCCCGGCCAAGGTAGGTTTCTGTTCCTGGAGGGAGCAGCCCGACCCGGGTAGGTCTCTGTACCTGGAGGGAGCAGCCTGTCCCCGGTAGGTGTCTGTACCTGGAGGGAGCAGCCTGACCCGGGTAGGTGTCTGTACCTGGAGGGAGTAGCCTGACGCGGGTTGGTGTCTGTACCTGGAGGGAGCAGCCTGACCCGGGCAGGTGTCTGTACCTGGAGGGAGAACCCTGACCCGGGTAGGTGTCTGTACCTGGAGGGAGCAGCCCGACCCGGGTCGGTGTCTGTACCTGGACTGAGCAGCCCGACCAGGGTAGGTGTCTGTACCTGGAGGGATAACCCTGACCCGGGTAGGTGTCTGTACCTGGAGGGAGAACCCTGACCCGGGTAGGTGTCTGTACCTGGAGGGAGAACCCTGACCCGGGTAGGTGTCTGCACCTGGAGGGAGCAGCCCGACCAGGGTAGGTGTCTGTACCTGGAGGGAGAACCCTGACCCGGGTAGGTGTCTGTACCTGGAGGGGGAACCCTGACCCTGGTAGGTGTCTGTACATGGAGGGAGAACCCTGACCCGGGTATGTGTCTGTACCTGGAGGGAGAACCCTGAGCCGGGTAGGTGTCTGTACCTGGAGGGAGATCCCTGACCCGGGTAGGTGTCTGTACCTGGAGGGAGATCCCTGGCCCGGGTAGGTGTCTGTACCTGGAGGGAGATCCCTGACCCGGGTAGGTGTCTGTACATGGAGGGAGCAGCCTGACCCGGGTAGGTGTCTGTCCCAGGAGGGAGAACCCTGACCCGGGTAGGTGTCTGTACATGGAGGGAGAACCCTGACCCGGGTAGGTGTCTGTACCTGGAGGGAGAACCCTGACCCGGGTAGGTATCTGTACCTGGAGGGAGAACCCTGACCCGAGTAGGTGTCTGTACATGGAGGCAGCAGCCTGACCCGGGTAGGTGTCTGTACCTGGAGGGAGCAGCCAGACCTGGGTAGGTTTCTGTTCCTGGAGGGAGCAGCCCGACCCGGGTCGGTGTCTGTACCTGGAGGGAGTAGCCCGACCCGGGTAGGTGTCTGTACCTGGAGGGAGCAGCCTGTCCCGGGTAGGTGTCTGTACCTGGAGGGAGCAGCCCGACCCGGGTAGGTGTCTGTACCTGGAGGGAGCAGCCTGTCCCGGGTAGGTGTCTGTACCTGGAGGGAGCAGCCTGACCCGGGTAGGTGTCTGTACCTGGAGGGAGTAGCCTGACGCGGGTTGGTGTCTGTACCTGGAGGGAGCAGCCTGACCCGGGCAGGTGTCTGTACATGGAGGGAGCAGCCTGACCCGGGTAGGTGTCTGCACCTGGAGGGAGAACCCTGACCCGGGTAGGTGTCTGTACATGGAGGGAGAACCCTGACCCGGGTAGGTGTCTGTACCTGGAGGGAGTAGCCTGACACGGGTAGGTGTCTGTACCTGGAGGGAGCAGCCCGACCCGTGTAGGTGTCTGTACCTGGAAGGAGCAGCCTGACCCGGGCAGGTGTCTGTACCTGGAGGGAGAACCCTGACCCGGGTAGGTGACTGTACCTGGAGGGGGCAGCCTGACCCGGGTAGGTGTCTGTACCTGGAGGGAGCAGCCCGACCCGGGTAGGTGTCTGTACCTGGAGGGAGCAGCCCGATCCGGGTAGGTGTCTGTACCTGGAGGGAGCAGCCCGATCCGGGTAGGTGTCTGTACCTGGAGGGAGCACCCCGACCCGGGGAGGTGTCTGTACCTGGAGGGAGCAGCCCGACCCGGGTAGGTGTCTGTACCTGGAGGGAGCAGCCCGACCCGTTAGGTGCCTGTACCTGGAGCGAGAACCCTGACCCGGGTAGGTGTCTGCACCTGGAGGGAGCAGCCCGACCAGGGTAGGTGTCAGTACCTGGAGGGAGCAGCCTGACCCGGGTAGGTGTCTGTACCTGGAGGGAACAGCCTGACCCGGGTAGGTGTCTGTACCTGGAGGGAGAACCCTGACCCGGGTAGGTGTTTGTACATGGAGGGAGAACCCTGACCCGGGTAGGTGTCTGTACCTGGAGGGAGAACCCTGACCCGGGTAGATGTCTGTACCTGGAGGGAGCAGCCCGACCCGGGTCGGTGTCTGTACCTGGAGGGAGAACCCTGACCCGGGTAGGTGTCTGTACCTGGAGCGAGCAGCCGGACCCGGGTAGGTGTCTGTACCTGGAGGGAGCAGCCCGAACAGGGTATGTCTCTGTACCTGGAGGGAGCAGCCCGACCAGGGTAGGTTTCTCTACCTGGAGGGAGCATCCCGACCAGGGTAGGTTTCTGTACCTGGAGGGAGCAGCCCGACCCGGGTAGGTGTCTGTACCTGGAGGGAGTAGCCTGACCCGGGTTGGTGTCTGTACCTGGAGGGAGCAGCCTGACCCGGGTTGGTGTCTGTACCTGGAGGGAGCAGCCCGACCCGGGTAGGTGTCTGTACCTGGAGGGGGCAGCCCGACCCGGCTAGGTGTCTGTACCTGGAGGGAGCAGGCCGACCCGGTTAGGTGTCTGTACCTGGAGGGATAACCCTGACCCGGGTAGGTGTCTGTACCTGGAGGGAGATCCCTGACCCGGGTAGGTGTCTGTACCTGGAGGGATAACCCTGACCCGGGTAGGTGTCTGCACATGGAGGGAGCAGCCCGACCAGGGTAGGTGTCAGTACCTGGAGGGAGAACCCTGACCCGGGTAGGTGTCTGTACCTGGAGGGGGAACCCTGACCCGGGTAGGTGTCAGTACCTGGAGGGAGCAGCCCGACCCGGGTAGGTGTCTGTACCTGGAGGGAGCAGCCTGACCCGGGCAGGTGTCTGTACCTGGAGGGAGAACCCTGACCCGGGTAGGTGTCTGTACCTGGAGGGAGCAGCCTGACCCGGTTAGGTGTCTGTACCTGGAGGGAGCAGCCTGACCCGGGTAGGTGTCTGTACCTGGAGGGAGCAGCCTGACCCGGGTAGGTGTCTGCACCTGGAGGAATAACCCTGACCTGGGTAGGTGTCAGTACCTGGAGGGAGAACCCTGACCCGGGTAGGTGTCTGTACCTGGAGGGAGCAACCTGACCCGGGTAGGTGTCTGTACCTGGAGGGAGAACCCTGACCCGGGTAGGTGTCTGTACCTGGAGGGGGAACCCTGACCCGGATAGGTGTCTGTACCTGGAGGGAGAACCCTGACCCGGGTAGGTGTCTGTACCTGGAGGGAGAACCCTGACCCGGGTAGGTGTCTGTACCTGGAGGGAGAACCCTGACCCGGATAGGGGTCTGTACCTGGAGGGAGAACCCTGACCCGGGTAGGTGTCTGTACCTGGAGGGAGCAGCCCGACCCGGGTAGGTGTCTGTACCTGGAGGGAGTAGCCTGACCCGGTTAGGTGTCTGTACCTGGAGGGATAACCCTGACCCGGGTAGGTGTCTGTACCTGGAGGGAGATCCCTGACCCGGGTAGGTGTCTGTACCTGAAGGGAGAACCCTGACCCGGGTAGGTGTCTGTACATGGAGGGGGAACCCTGACCCGGATAGGTGTCTGTACCTGGAGGGAGAACCCTGACCCGGGTAGGTGTCTGTACCTGGAGGGAGAACCCTGACCCGGGTAGGTGTCTGTACCTGGAGGGAGAACCCTGACCCGGATAGGGGTCTGTACCTGGAGGGAGAACCCTGACCCGGGTAGGTGTCTGTACCTGGAGGGAGCAGCCCGACCCGGGTAGGTGTCTGTACCTGGAGGGAGTAGCCTGACCCGGTTAGGTGTCTGTACCTGGAGGGATAACCCTGACCCGGGTAGGTGTCTGTACCTGGAGGGGGTCAGCCTGACCCGGGTAGGTGTCTGTACCTGGAGGGGGCAGCCCGACCCGGCTAGGTGTCTGTACCTGGAGGGAGCAGCCCGACCCGGTTAGGTGTCTGTACCTGGAGGGATAACCCTGACCCGGGTAGGTGTCTGTACCTGGAGGGAGATCCCTGACCCGGGTAGGTGTCTGTACCTGGAGGGATAACCCTGACCCGGGTAGGTGTCTGCACCTGGAGGGATAACCCTGACCCGGGTAGGTGTCTGCACATGGAGGGAGCAGCCCGACCAGGGTAGGTGTCAGTACCTGGAGGGAGAACCCTGACCCGGGTAGGTGTCTGTACCTGGAGGGGGAACCCTGACCCGGATAGGTGTCTGTACCTGGAGGGAGAACCCTGACCCGGGTAGGTGTCTGTACCTGGAGGGAGAACCCTGACCCGGGTAGGTGTCTGTACCTGGAGGGAGAACCCTGACCCGGATAGGGGTCTGTACCTGGAGGGAGAACCCTGACCCGGGTAGGTGTCTGTACCTGGAGGGAGCAGCCCGACCCGGGTAGGTGTCTGTACCTGGAGGGAGTAGCCTGACCCGGTTAGGTGTCTGTACCTGGAGGGATAACCCTGACCCGGGTAGGTGTCTGGACCTGGAGGGAGATCCCTGACCCGGGTAGGTGTCTGTACCTGAAGGGAGAACCCTGACCCGGGTAGGTGTCTGTACATGGAGGGAGAACCCTGACCCGGGTAGGTGTCTGTACCTGGAGGGAGAACCCTGACCCGGGTAGGTGTCTGTACCTGGAGGGAGAACCCTGACCCGGGTCGGTGTCTGTACATGGAGGGAGCAGCCTGACCCGGGTAGGTGTCTGTACCTGGAGGGAGAACCCTGACCCGGGTTGGTGTCTGTACATGGAGGGAGAACCCTCACCCGGGTAGGTGTCTGTACCTGGAGGGAGCAGCCCGACCCGGGTAGGTGTCTGTACCTGGAGGGAGCAGCCCGACCCGGGTAGGTGTCTGTACCTGGAGGGAGCAGCCTGACCCGGGCAGGTGTCTGTACCTGGAGGGGGCATCCTGACCCGGGTAGGTGTCTGTACCTGGAGGGAGAACCCTGACCTGGGTAGGTGACTGTACCTGGAGGGGGCAGCCTGACCCGGGTAGGTGTCTGTACCTGGAGGGGGCAGCCCGACCCGGGTAGGTGTCTGTACCTGGAGCGAGCAGCCTGACCCGGTTAGGTGTCTGTACCTGGAGGGAGCAGCCTGACCCGGGTAGGTGTCTGTACCTGGAGGGAGCAGCCTGACCCGGGTAGGTGTCTGCACCTGGAGGAATAACCCTGACCTGGGTAGGTGTCAGTACCTGGAGGGAGAACCCTGACCCGGGTAGGTGTCTGTACCTGGAGGGAGCAACCTGACCCGGGTAGGTGTCTGTACCTGGAGGGAGATCCCTGACCCGGGTAGGTGTCTGTACCTGGAGGGAGCAACCTGACCCGGGTAGGTGTCTGTACCTGGAGGGAGATCCCTGACCCGGGTAGGTGTCTGTACCTGGAGGGAGCAGCCTGACCCGGGTAGGTGTCTGTACCTGGAGGGAGCAGCCTGACCCGGGTCGGTGTCTGCACCTGGTGGAATAACCCTGATCTGGGTAGGTGTCAGTACCTGGAGGGAGAACCCTGACCCGGGTAGGTGTCTACGTCTGGAGGGAGATCCCTGACCCGGGTAGGTGTCTGTACCTGGAGGGAGATCCCTGACCCGGGTAGGTGTCTGTACCTGGAGGGAGCAACCTGACCCGGGTAGGTGTCTGTACCTGGAGGGATAACCCTGACCCGGGTAGGTGTCTGAACCTGGAGGGAGCAGCCCGACCCGGGTAGGTGTCTGTACCTGGAGGGAGCAGCCCGACCCGGGTAGGTGTCTGTACCTGGAGGGAGCAGTCCGACCCGGATAGGTGTCTGTACCTGGAGGGAGCAGCCCGACCCGGGTAGGTGTCTGTACCTGGAGGGAGCAGCCCGACCCGGGTAGGTGTCTGTACCTGAAGGGAGCAGCCCGACCCGGATAGGTGTCTGTACCTGGAGGGAGCAGCCCGACCCGGGTAGGTGTCTGTACCTGGAGGGAGCAGCCCGACCCGGGTAGGTGTCTGTACCAGGAGGGAGCAGCCCGACCCGGGTAGGTGTCTGTACCTGGAGGGAGCAGCCCGACCCGGGTAGGTGCCTGTACCTGGAGGGATAACCCTGACCCGGGTAGGTGTCTGCACCTGGAGGGAGCAGCCCGACCAGGGTAGGTGTCAGTACCTGGAGGGAGAACCCTGTCCCGCTTTGGTGTCTGTACCTGGAGGGAGCAGCCCATCCCGGGTAGGTGTCTGTACCTGGAGGGAGCAGCCCATCCCGGGTAGGTGTCTGTACCTGGAGGGAGCAGCCTGACCCGGGTAGGTGTCTGTACCTGGAGGGAGCAGCCTGACCCGGGTAGGTGTCTGTACCTGGAGGGAGCAGCCTGACCCGGGTAGGTGTCTGTACCTGGAGGGAGTAGCCTGACCCGGGTAGGTGTCTGTACCTGGAGGGAGCAGCCCGACCCGGGTAGGTGTCTGTACCTGGACTGAGCAGCCCGACCAGGGTAGGTGTCTGTACCTGGAGGGATAACCCTGACCCGGGTAGGTGTCTGTACCTGGAGTGATAACCCTGACCCGGGTAGGTGTCTGCACCTGGAGGGAGCAGCCCGACCAGGGTAGGTGTTAGTACCTGGAGGGAGAACCCTGACCCGGGTAGGTGTCTGTACCTGGAGGGAGAACCCTGACCCTGGTAGGTGTCTGTACATGGAGGGAGCAGCCTGACCCGGGTAGGTGTCTGTACCTGGAGGGAGAACCCTGACCCGGGTTGGTGTCTGTACATGGAGGGAGAACCCTCACCCGGGTAGGTGTCTGTACCTGGAGGGAGCAGCCCGACCCGGGTAGGTGTCTGTACCTGGAGGGAGCAGCCCGACCCGGGTAGGTGTCTGTACCTGGAGGGAGCAGCCTGACCCGGGCAGGTGTCTGTACCTGGAGGGAGAACCCTGACCCGGGTAGGTGTCTGTACCTGGAGGGGGCAGCCCGACCCGGGTAGGTGTCTGTACCTGGAGGGAGCAGCCTGACCCGGTTAGGTGTCTGTACCTGGAGGGAGCAGCCTGACCCGGGTAGGTGTCTGTACCTGGAGGGAGCAGCCTGACCCGGGTAGGTGTCTGCACCTGGAGGAATAACCCTGACCTGGGTAGGTGTCAGTACCTGGAGGGAGAACCCTGACCCGGGTAGGTGTCTACGTCTGGAGGGAGCTGCCTGACCCGGGTAGGTGTCTGTACCTGGAGGGAGATCCCTGACCCGGGTAGGTGTCTGTACCTGGAGGGAGCAACCTGACCCGGGTAGGTGTCTGTACCTGGAGGGATAACCCTGACCCGGGTAGGTGTCTGCACCTGGAGGGAGCAGCCCGACCAGGGTAGGTGTCATACCTGGAGGGAGAACCCTGACCCGGGTAGGTGTCTACGCCTGGAGGGAGAACCCTGACCCGGGTAGGTGTCTGTACATGGAGGGAGCAGCCTGACCCGGGTAGGTGTCTGTACCTGGAGGGAGAACCCTGACCCGGGTAGGTGTCTGTACATGGAGGGAGAACCCTCACCCGGGTAGGTGTCTGTACCTGGAGGGAGCAGCCCGACCCGGGTAGGTGTCTGTACCTGGAGGGAGCAGCCCGACCCGGGTAGGTGTCTGTACCTGGAGGGAGCAGCCTGACCCGGGCAGGTGTCTGTACCTGGAGGGAGAACCCTGATCCGGGTAGGTGACTGTACCTGGAGGGGGCAGCCTGACCCGGGTAGGTGTCTGTACCTGGAGGGGGCAACCCGACCCGGGTAGGTGTCTGTACCTGGAGGGAGCAGCCTGACCCGGTTAGGTGTCTGTACCTGGAGGGAGCAGCCTGACCCGGGGAGGTGTCTGTACCTGGAGGGAGCAGCCTGACCCGGGTAGGTGTCTGCACCTGGAGGAATTACCCTGACCTGGGTAGGTGTCAGTACCTGGAGGGAGAACCCTGACCCGGGTAGGTGTCTGCACCTGGAGGGAGAACCCTTACCCGGGTAGGTGTCTGCACCTGGAGGGAGAACCCTGACCCTGGTAGGTGTCTGTACCTGGAGGGAGCAGCCCGACCAGGGTAGGTGTCAGTACCTGGAGGGAGAACCCTGACCCGGGTAGGTGTCTGTACCTGGAGGGAGAACCCTGACCCGGGTAGGTGTCTGTACATGGAGGGAGAACCCTGACCCGGGTAGGTATCTGTACATGGAGGGAGAACCCTGACCCGGGTAGGTGTCTGTACCTGGAGGGAGAACCCTGACCTGGGTAGGTGTCTGTACATGGAGGGAGCAGCCTGACCCGGGTAGGTGTCTGTACCTGGAGGGAGAACCCTGACCCAGGTAGGTGTCTGTACATGGAGGGAGAACCCTGACCCGGGTAGGTGTCTGTACCTGGAGGGAGAACCCTGACCCGGGTAGGTGTCTGTACCTGGAGGGAGAACCCTGACCCGGGTAGGTGTCTGTACCTGGAGGGAGAACCCTGACCTGGGTAGGTGTCTGTACATGGAGGGAGCAGCCTGACCCGGGTAGGTGTCTGTACCTGGAGGGAGAACCCTGACCTGGGTAGGTGTCTGTACATGGAGGGAGCAGCCTGACCCGGGTAGGTGTCTGTACCTGGAGGGAGCAGCCAGACCTGGGTAGGTGTCTGTACATGGAGGGAGATCCCTGACCCGGGTCGGTGTCTGTACCTGGTGGGAGCAACCTGACCCGGGTCGGTGTCTGTACCTGGAGGGAGAACCCTGACCGGGGTAGGTGTCTGTACCTGGAGGGAGCAGCCCAACCCGGGTAGGTGTCTGTACCTGGAGGGAGAACCCTGACCCGGGTAGGTGTCTGTACCTGGAGCGAGCAGCCGGACCCGGGCAGGTGTCTGTACCTGGAGGGAGCAGCCTGACCCGGGCAGGTGTCTGTACCTGGAGGGGGCAGCCCGACCCGGGCAGGTGTCTGTACCTGGAGGGAGCAGCCCGAACAGGGTATGTGTCTGTACCTGGAGGGAGCAGCCTGTCCCGGGTAGGTGTCTGTACCTGGAGGGAGCAGCCTGACCCGGGTAGGTGTCTGTACCTGGAGGGTGTAGCCTGACCCGGGTTGGTGTCTGTACCTGGAGGGAGCAGCCTGACCCGGGCAGGTATCTGTACCTGGAGGGAGCAGCCCGACCCGGGTAGGTGTCTGTACCTGGAGGGAGAACCCTGACCCGGGTAGGTGTCTGTACCTGGAGGGGGCAGCCCGACCCGGGTAGGTGTCTGTACCTGGAGGGAGCAGCCTGACCCGGGTAGGTGTCTGTACCTGGAGGGAGCAGCCTGACCCGGTTAGGTGTCTGTACCTGGAGGGATAACCCTGACCCGGGTAGGTGTCTGTACCTGGAGGGATAACTCTGACCCGGGTAGGTGTCTGCACCTGGAGGGAGCAGCCTGACCCGGGTATGTGTCTGTACCTGGAGGGAGCAGCCTGACCTGGGTAGGTGTCTGTACCTGGAGGGAGCAGCCTGACCCGGGTAGGTGTCTGTACCTGGAGGGAGATCCCTGACCCGGGTAGGTGCCTACGCCTGGAGGGAGCAGCCTGACCCGGGTAGGTGTCAGTACCTGGAGGGAGAACCCTGACCCTGGTAGGTGTCTGTACCTGGAGGGAGCAGCCCGACCAGGGTAGGTGTCAGTACCTGGAGGGAGAACCCTGACCCGGGTTGGTGTCTGTACCTGGAGTCATAACCCTGACCCGGGTAGGTGTCTGCACCTGGAGGGATAACCCTGACCTGGGTAGGTGTCAGTACCTGGAGGGAGAACCCTGACCCGGGTAGGTGTCTGCACCTGGAGGGATAACCCTGACCTGGGTAGGTGTCTGTACCTGGAGGGAGATCCCTGACCCGGGAAGGTGTCTGTACCTGGAGGGAGCAACCTGACCCGGGTAGGTGTCTGTACCTGGAGGGAGCTGCCCGACCCGGGTAGGTGTCTGTACCTGGAGGGAGCTGCCCGACCGGGTAGGTGTCTGTACCTGGAGGGAGCAGCACGACCCGGGTAGGTGCCTGTACCTGGAGGGAGCAGTCCAACCAGGGTATGTGTCTGTACCTGGAGGGAGCAGCCCGACCTGGGTAGGTGTCTGTACCTGGAGGGAGCAGCCCGTCCAGGGTAGGTTTCTGTACCTGGAAGGAGCAGCCCGACCCGGGTAGGTGTCTGTACTTGGAGGGAGAACCCTGACCCGGGTAGGTGTCTGTACCTGGAGGGAGCAGCCCGACCCGTGTAGGTGTCTGTACCTGGAGGGAGATCCCTGACCCGGGTAGGTGCCTACGCCTGGAGGGAGCAGCCTGACCCGGGTAGGTGTCAGTACCTGGAGGGAGAACCCTGACCCGGGTAGGTGTCTGTACCTGGAGGGAGCAGCCCAATAAGGGTAGGGGTCTGCACCTGGAGTGATAACCCTGACCTGGGTAGGTGTCAGTACCTGGAGGGAGAACCCTGACCCGGGTTGGTGTCTGTACCTGGAGTCATAACCCTGACCCGGGTAGGTGTCTGCACCTGGAGGGATAACCCTGACCTGGGTAGGTGTCAGTACCTGGAGGGAGAACCCTGACCCGGGTAGGTGTCTGCACCTGGAGGGATAACCCTGACCCGGGTAGGTGTCTGTACCTGGAGGGAGATCCCTGACCCGGGAAGGTGTCTGTACCTGGAGGGAGCAACCTGACCCGGGTAGGTGTCTGTACCTGGAGGGAGCTGCCCGACCCGGGTAGGTGTCTGTACCTGGAGGGAGCTGCCCGACCGGGTAGGTGTCTGTACCTGGAGGGAGCAGCACGACCCGGGTAGGTGCCTGTACCTGGAGGGAGCAGTCCAACCAGGGTATGTGTCTGTACCTGGAGGGAGCAGCCCGACCTGGGTAGGTGTCTGTACCTGGAGGGAGCAGCCCGTCCAGGGTAGGTTTCTGTACCTGGAAGGAGCAGCCCGACCCGGGTAGGTGTCTGTACTTGGAGGGAGAACCCTGACCCGGGTAGGTGTCTGTACCTGGAGGGAGCAGCCCGACCCGTGTAGGTGTCTGTACCTTGAGGGAGCAGCCCGTCCAGGGTAGGTGTCTGTACCTGGAGGGATAACCCTGACCCGGGTAGGTGTCTGTACCTGGAGGGAGCAGCCTGACCCGGGTAGGTGTCTGTACCTGGAGGGATAACCCTGACCCGGGTAGGTGTCTGCACCTGGAGGGAGCAGCCCGACCCGGGTAGGTGTTTGCAGCTGGTGGGAGAACCCTGACCCGGGTAGGTGTCTGTACCTGGAGGGATAACCCTGACCCGGGTATGTGTCTGTACTTGGAGGGAGAACCCTGACCCGAGTAGGTGTCTGTACCTGGAGGGAGCAGCCCGACCCGGGTCGGTGTCTGTACCTGGAGGGAGCAGCCTGACCCGGGTCGGTGTCTGTACCTGGAGGGAGCAGCCTGACCCGGGTCGGTGTCTGTACCTGGAGGGAGCAGCCCGACCCGGGTAGGTGTCTGTACCTGGAGGGATAACCCTGACCCGGGTAGGTGTCTGTACCTGGAGGGAGAACCCTGACCCGGGTAGGTGTCTGCACCTGGAGGGAGAACCCTGACCCGGGTAGGTGTCTGCACCTGGAGGGAGAACCCTGACCCGGGTAGGTGTCTGCACCTGGAGGGAGAACCCTGACCCGGGTAGGTGTCTGTACCTGGAGGGAGAACCGTGACCCGGGTTGGTGTCTGTACCTGGAGGGAGAACCCTGACCCGGGTAGGTGTCTGTACCTGGAGGGAGAACACTGACCGGGTAGGTGTATGTACCTGGAGGGAGCAGCCCGACCCGGCTAGTTGTCTGTACCTGGAGGGAGCAGCCCGACCCGGGTAGGTTTCTGTACCTGGAGGGAGCAGTCCGACCTGGGTAGGTGTCTGTACCTGGAGGGAGCAGCCTGACCAGGGTAGGTTTCTGTACATGTAGGGAGCAGCCCGACCAGGGTTGGTGTCTGTACCTGGAGGGAGTAGCCTGACCAGGGTAGGTTTCTGTACCTGGAGGGAGCAGCCTGACCCGGGTAGGTGTCTGTACCTGGAGGGTGCAGCCTGATTCGGGTAGGTGTCTGTACCTGGAGGGATAACCCTGACCCGGGTAGGTGTCTGTACCTGGAGGGGGCAGCCTGACCCGGGTAGGTGTCTGTACCTGGAGGGAGCAGCCCGATCCGGGTAGGTGTCTGTACCTGGAGGGAGCAGCCCGACCAGGGTAGGTGTCTGTACCTGGAGGGATAACCCTGACCCGGGTAGGTGTCTGTACCTGGAGGGAGCAGCCCGACCCGGGTAGGTGTCTACCTGGAGGGAGCAGCCCGACCAGGGTAAGTGTCTGCACCTGGAGGGAGAACCCTGACCCGGATAGTTGTCTGTACCTGGAGGAAGCAGCCTGACCCGGGTAGGTGTCTGTACCTGGAGGGAGCAGCCCGACCCGGGTAGGTGTCTGCACCTGGAGGGAGAAGCCTGACCCAGGTAGTTGTCTGCACCTGGAGGGAGAACCCTGACCCGGGTAGGTGTCTGTACCTGGAGGGAGAACCGTGACCCGGGTTGGTGTCTGTACCTGGAGGGAGAACCCTGACCCGGGTAGGTGTCTGTACCTGGAGGGAGAACACTGACCGGGTAGGTGTATGTACCTGGAGGGAGCAGCCCGACCCGGCTAGTTGTCTGTACCTGGAGGGAGCAGCCCGACCCGGGTAGGTTTCTGTACCTGGAGGGAGCAGTCCGACCTGGGTAGGTGTCTGTACCTGGAGGGAGCAGCCTGACCAGGGTAGGTTTCTGTACATGTAGGGAGCAGCCCGACCAGGGTTGGTGTCTGTACCTGGAGGGAGTAGCCTGACCAGGGTAGGTTTCTGTACCTGGAGGGAGCAGCCTGACCCGGGTAGGTGTCTGTACCTGGAGGGTGCAGCCTGATTCGGGTAGGTGTCTGTACCTGGAGGGATAACCCTGACCCGGGTAGGTGTCTGTACCTGGAGGGGGCTACCCGATCCGGGTAGGTGTCTGTACCTGGAGGGAGCAGCCCGATCCGGGTAGGTGTCTGTACCTGGAGGGAGCAGCCCGACCAGGGTAGGTGTCTGTACCTGGAGGGATAACCCTGACCCGGGTAGGTGTCTGTACCTGGAGGGAGCAGCCCGACCCGGGTAGGTGTCTACCTGGAGGGAGCAGCCCGACCAGGGTAAGTGTCTGCACCTGGAGGGAGAACCCTGACCCGGATAGTTGTCTGTACCTGGAGGAAGCAGCCTGACCCGGGTAGGTGTCTGTACCTGGAGGGAGCAGCCCGACCCGGGTAGGTGTCTGCACCTGGAGGGAGAAGCCTGACCCAGGTAGTTGTCTGCACCTGGAGGGAGAACCCTGACCCGGGTAGGTGTCTGTACCTGGAGGGAGAACCCTGACCCGGGTAGATGTCTGTACCTGGAGGGAGAACCCTGACCCGGGTAGGTGTCTGCACCTGGAGGGAGAACCCTGACCCGGTTAGGTGTCTGTACCTGGAGGGAGAACCCTGACCCGGTTAGGTGTCTGTACCTGGAGGGAGCAGCCCGACCAGGGTAGGTGTCTGTACCTGGAGGGATAACCCTGACCCGGGTAGGTGTCTGTACCTCGAGGGAGCAGCCCGACCCGGGTAGGTGTCTACCTGGAGGGAGCAGCCCGACCAGGGTAAGTGTCTGCACCTGGAGGGAGAACCCTGACCCGGATAGTTGTCTGTACCTGGAGGGAGCACCCTGACCCGGGTAGGTGTCTGTACCTGGAGGGAGCAGCCCGACCCGGGTAGGTGTCTGCACCTGGAGGGAGAACCCTGACCCGGGTAGGTGTCTGCACCTGGAGGGAGAACCCTGACCCGGGTAGGTGTCTGTACCTGGAGGGAGCTGCCCGACCCGGGTAGGTGTCTGTACCTGGAGGGAGCTGCCCGACCGGGTAGGTGTCTGTACCTGGAGGGAGCAGCACGACCCGGGTAGGTGCCTGTACCTGGAGGGAGCAGTCCAACCAGGGTATGTGTCTGTACCTGGAGGGAGCAGCCCGACCTGGGTAGGTGTCTGTACCTGGAGGGAGCAGCCCGTCCAGGGTAGGTTTCTGTACCTGGAAGGAGCAGCCCGACCCGGGTAGGTGTCTGTACTTGGAGGGAGAACCCTGACCCGGGTAGGTGTCTGTACCTGGAGGGAGCAGCCCGACCCGTGTAGGTGTCTGTACCTGGAGGGAGCAGCCCGTCCAGGGTAGGTGTCTGTACCTGGAGGGATAACCCTGACCCGGGTAGGTGTCTGTACCTGGAGGGAGCAGCCTGACCCGGGTAGGTGTCTGTACCTGGAGGGATAACCCTGACCCGGGTAGGTGTCTGCACCTGGAGGGAGCAGCCCGACCCGGGTAGGTGTTTGCAGCTGGTGGGAGAACCCTGACCCGGGTAGGTGTCTGTACCTGGAGGGATAACCCTGACCCGGGTATGTGTCTGTACTTGGAGGGAGAACCCTGACCCGAGTAGGTGTCTGTACCTGGAGGGAGCAGCCCGACCCGGGTCGGTGTCTGTACCTGGAGGGAGCAGCCTGACCCGGGTCGGTGTCTGTACCTGGAGGGAGCAGCCTGACCCGGGTAGGTGTCTGTACCTGGAGGGATAACCCTGACCCGGGTAGGTGTCTGTACCTGGAGGGAGAACCCTGACCCGGGTAGGTGTCTGCACCTGGAGGGAGAACCCTGACCCGGGTAGGTGTCTGCACCTGGAGGGAGAACCCTGACCCGGGTAGGTGTCTGCACCTGGAGGGAGAACCCTGACCCGGGTAGGTGTCTGTACCTGGAGGGAGAACCGTGACCCGGGTTGGTGTCTGTACCTGGAGGGAGAACCCTGACCCGGGTAGGTGTCTGTACCTGGAGGGAGAACACTGACCGGGTAGGTGTATGTACCTGGAGGGAGCAGCCCGACCCGGCTAGTTGTCTGTACCTGGAGGGAGCAGCCCGACCCGGGTAGGTTTCTGTACCTGGAGGGAGCAGTCCGACCTGGGTAGGTGTCTGTACCTGGAGGGAGCAGCCTGACCAGGGTAGGTTTCTGTACATGTAGGGAGCAGCCCGACCAGGGTTGGTGTCTGTACCTGGAGGGAGTAGCCTGACCAGGGTAGGTTTCTGTACCTGGAGGGAGCAGCCTGACCCGGGTAGGTGTCTGTACCTGGAGGGTGCAGCCTGATTCGGGTAGGTGTCTGTACCTGGAGGGATAACCCTGACCCGGGTAGGTGTCTGTACCTGGAGGGGGCAGCCTGACCCGGGTAGGTGTCTGTACCTGGAGGGAGCAGCCCGATCCGGGTAGGTGTCTGTACCTGGAGGGAGCAGCCCGACCAGGGTAGGTGTCTGTACCTGGAGGGATAACCCTGACCCGGGTAGGTGTCTGTACCTGGAGGGAGCAGCCCGACCCGGGTAGGTGTCTACCTGGAGGGAGCAGCCCGACCAGGGTAAGTGTCTGCACCTGGAGGGAGAACCCTGACCCGGATAGTTGTCTGTACCTGGAGGAAGCAGCCTGACCCGGGTAGGTGTCTGTACCTGGAGGGAGCAGCCCGACCCGGGTAGGTGTCTGCACCTGGAGGGAGAAGCCTGACCCAGGTAGTTGTCTGCACCTGGAGGGAGAACCCTGACCCGGGTAGGTGTCTGTACCTGGAGGGAGAACCGTGACCCGGGTTGGTGTCTGTACCTGGAGGGAGAACCCTGACCCGGGTAGGTGTCTGTACCTGGAGGGAGAACACTGACCGGGTAGGTGTATGTACCTGGAGGGAGCAGCCCGACCCGGCTAGTTGTCTGTACCTGGAGGGAGCAGCCCGACCCGGGTAGGTTTCTGTACCTGGAGGGAGCAGTCCGACCTGGGTAGGTGTCTGTACCTGGAGGGAGCAGCCTGACCAGGGTAGGTTTCTGTACATGTAGGGAGCAGCCCGACCAGGGTTGGTGTCTGTACCTGGAGGGAGTAGCCTGACCAGGGTAGGTTTCTGTACCTGGAGGGAGCAGCCTGACCCGGGTAGGTGTCTGTACCTGGAGGGTGCAGCCTGATTCGGGTAGGTGTCTGTACCTGGAGGGATAACCCTGACCCGGGTAGGTGTCTCTGTACCTGGAGGGGGCAGCCTGACCCGGGTAGGTGTCTGTACCTGGAGGGAGCAGCCCGATCCGGGTAGGTGTCTGTACCTGGAGGGAGCAGCCCGACCAGGGTAGGTGTCTGTACCTGGAGGGATAACCCTGACCCGGGTAGGTGTCTGTACCTGGAGGGAGCAGCCCGACCCGGGTAGATGTCTACCTGGAGGGAGAACCCTGACCCGGGTAGATGTCTGTACCTGGAGGGAGAACCCTGACCCGGGTAGGTGTCTGCACCTGGAGGGAGAACCCTGACCCGGTTAGGTGTCTGTACCTGGAGGGAGAACCCTGACCCGGTTAGGTGTCTGTACCTGGAGGGAGCAGCCCGACCAGGGTAGGTTTCTGTACCTGGAGGGAGCAGTCCGACCTGGGTAGGTGTCTGTACCTGGAGGGAGCAGCCTGACCAGGGTAGGTTTCTGTACATGTAGGGAGCAGCCCGACCAGGGTTGGTGTCTGTACCTGGAGGGAGTAGCCTGACCAGGGTAGGTTTCTGTACCTGGTGGGAGCAGCCCGACCAGGGTAGGTGTCTGTACCTGGAGGGAGCAGCCCGACCTGGGTAGGTGTCTGTACCTGGAGGGAGCAGCCTGACCCGGGTAGGTGTCTGTACCTGGAGGGTGCAGCCTGACCCGGGTAGGTGTCTGTACCTGGAGGGAGCAGCCTGATTCGGGTAGGTGTCTGTACCTGGAGGGATAACCCTGACCCGGGTAGGTGTCTGTACCTGGAGGGGGCAGCCTGACCCGGGTAGGTGTCTGTACCTGGAGGGAGCAGCCCGATCCGGGTAGGTGTCTGTACCTGGAGGGAGCAGCCCGACCAGGGTAGGTGTCTGTACCTGGAGGGATAACCCTGACCCGGGTAGGTGTCTGTACCTGGAGGGAGCAGCCCGACCCGGGTAGGTGTCTACCTGGAGGGAGCAGCCCGACCAGGGTAAGTGTCTGCACCTGGAGGGAGAACCCTGACCCGGATAGTTGTCTGTACCTGGAGGGAGCAGCCTGACCCGGGTAGGTGTCTGTACCTGGAGGGAGCAGCCCGATCCGGGTAGGTGTCTGCACCTGGAGGGAGAAGCCTGACCCAGGTAGGTGTCTGCACCTGGAGGGAGAACCCTGACCCGGGTAGGTGTCTGTACCTGGAGGGAGAACCCTGACCCGGGTAGGTGTCTGTACCTGGAGGGAGAACCCTGACCCGGGTAGGTGTCTGCACCTGGAGGGAGAACCCTGACCCGGGTAGGTGTCTGCACCTGGAGGGAGAACCCTGACCCGGTTAGGTGTCTGTACCTGGAGGGAGAACCCTGACCCGGTTAGGTGTCTGTACCTGGAGGGAGCAGCCCGACCAGGGTAGGTGTCTGTACCTGGAGGAATAACCCTGACCCGGGTAGGTTTCTGTACCTCGAGGGAGCAGCCCGACCCGGGTAGGTGTCTACCTGGAGGGAGCAGCCCGACCAGGGTAAGTGTCTGCACCTGGAGGGAGAACCCTGACCCGGATAGTTGTCTGTACCTGGAGGGAGCACCCTGACCCGGGTAGGTGTCTGTACCTGGAGGGAGCAGCCCGACCCGGGTAGGTGTCTGCACCTGGAGGGAGAAGCCTGACCCAGGTAGGTGTCTGTACCTGGAGGGAGAACCCTGACCCGGGTAGGTGTCTGTACCTGGAGGGAGAACCCTCACCCGGGTAGATGTCTGTACCTGGAGGGAGAACCCTGACCCGGGTAGGTGTCTGCACCTGGAGGGAGAACCCTGACCCGGTTAGGTGTCTGTACCTGGAGGGAGAACCCTGACCCGGTTAGGTGTCTGTACCTGGAGGGAGAACCCTGACCCGGGTAGGTGTCTGCACCTGGAGGGAGAACCCTGACCCGGGTAGGTGTCTGCACCTGGAGGGAGAACCCTGACCCGGGTAGGTGTCTGCACCTGGAGGGAGAACCCTGACCCGGGTAGGTGTCTGCACCTGGAGGGAGAACCCTGACCCGGGTAGGTGTCTGTACCTGGAGGGAGCAGCCCGACCCGGGTAGGTGTCTGTACCTGGAGGGAGAACCCTGACCCGGGTATGTGTCTGTACCTGGAGGGAGCACCCCGACCCGGGTAGCACAAGGTTCAGACATCATATCCTGTGATGATGCTTAAAGGCTCTCAATGGAATCTACCCAGCAGCAGCTTCTGTACCTAATACTACATCTCCGCCCAAGTCTCTGACTTCATTCTTCTGCTCTGTAATGCTGTGGGGTTCTCATGATTCTGCCATAGCGTGTTAGCCATGAAGGAATGGACCTTTTAGGTGGTGACACATTCCTCTTAAGGTAGCATTGTTCTTTCTCCTGAATCCATTCACCATGACCACCTTTTTTGCGAGGGTCCTCTCATTCCTCCTTGAATCCTCCATGGATGGCTTCTTGGGGGTGGAAGCGGTCTACATTGCCTACTATTTTCAAATGCTGGTCTATTAGCTTGCTCTACTTTAATGGGTTTTCCATCCAAATGCTTCCCATTAATATCCTGGGCTGCATCCCTCGCATCTGGGCTTTTGAAGGTAACAAAAGCAAAACCCCTTGACTTATTTGTTTCACAAACTTTCATCAGCAGGACATCTACTATTCTTTCATACTTGCCACTGTTTCAAGTGCCTTTCCATTTGTTTCAGTATTCAGACCACCAATGAAGTGTTTTCCAGGATGATATACTTCCACCCTGTGTAACATCTGTGTGGCTAAACAAGCTTTCTTACTGAGTACTGAACAGGCTTGGTTTCTAATAACATATAGGGTTTCTGGAATGGTGTTATTTCTGTGTGTTAAGGTTGTCTTTATTTCTCCCACAACCTTCAACTAAATCCCTCCTGGCCAGTATAATTTCTTGTTGGTTTTCCTCAGTCTTTCTTTCCTCAGTCAAGATGTTTGGTCAGCCAGGATAGAAACCGTTGTTCCTGTATCTAATTTGAAATTGGTTTTATTTTCTTCCACTAAGATCTCTGCTTTCCAGCAATGTTTGTTTTTCCCTTGCACTTCTTCTATGAAAGGAGTATTAATTGTTTGTCCCTCATTTATTTCCTCTGTCTTTTTCCAGTCTGCTGTGTTTGCTTTCTGTAGTGACAGACCTGCTGAAAGTACCCCCTTCTCTTGACCAGAAACACTCCGCTTTCTGATCTGGGCAATTTTCCTGCTAGTGCTATTCTTGGCCTCACTTACTGCAATTGTCGCGCTGCCTGTAGGTGTCTTTCCCGCCTCTCAGGTTTTCTGGCGCCGTTACTCTTTGTCTTCTCAACCGACCCAACTGTTTCCAGAATTTTAAAGGCTGGACACCCCCAGTCCCCCCAAACTAGTAGTTAATTACACTTTCGCACTTCTGTCTGCTTGCTCAATAAAATGGCTTTTTTCAAAGTCAAATCCTGTTTCAACTGAAACTGGTTTAACAGCGCTTCATCTATAACCTATTAAACTATAACCTACTATTCTGTCCCGAGTTAGTTCCTTTCGCAGACTCCCATAGTCGCAATCCTTGGCTACTTTATACAGGTCGTTAATAAATGCATCAACACTTCCACCAACATTTTGGGTACGCCTGTTAAACTTAGCCCTTTTCACGAATACATTCTTCCTGACCTGAAAGTATCCCTCCAATGCTTTAATCACTTCACCGTATGGGGTTTCTTTTTCATCGATTTCCCCAGGGTAGACAGAATGTCAGCCGCACTGTCTCCCATGACGTAAAGCAAAACACTGACCTGTTCTCTGTCTGGTTGTGCCATTAAACCCAATGCAGAACAGTACCTGTCGAAGCTGAATCCATCTCAGCCACACTTCGGCCTGGTTGGTTCCTGCCGCTCGCTTGAAGCTCTCTGGTAACGGTATCAACTTTTCTCTGTTTCCTTGATGTATTCTATGCTGCAAAAGTCATTTTGACCACTGCCACCATATGTCAGTGTGCTATTAGTATAAAATGAGGATAGTAGACTTTGGGTCAAAGGAACAGGAGTTTATTTATGGGATCTTCTCTCTAAAGTATCTACATGAACACTGAGTAGCATGAGGTTCAGATTCGTGACATCACATCTTGTAATGATACATTATCTACCTAGCAACAGCTTATGTACAATATACTAGATTTTGAACAATAGGAGAGTGCAGGGTTATGGAACAAGTGGCAATGTGGAGTTGAGGCCAAAATCAGATCAGCAATGATTTTCATGAATGGCAGAGCAGGTTCAAGGGGGCCAAATGGCCAACTCCTGCTTCTATTTCCCATGCTCTATGCTTATGCTCTTTTGCATTTTGGTCCTCTTTCTAATCAGATCAAAAATTTCTAAGAGCTCAGTGACTCTTTATAAAGTTTAACAACTTTCTCACAACAGTTGTTACACTGTAATTTCTGGATGTATCTTTTCTACCTTTCTTAAGGAATGCAGTTACATTTGTAATTTTCCAATATAAAGGAAAAATTTCTGAATCAAGACCCTGGGAAATTTTTCAGTCTTTATGCTATTAATTTTTCTACAACAGTTTTCTTGCTTATGTTAACTTGAGTGTTCCAGTCTTTGATTATTAGTTTCCCTGGAATGTCAGTTGTATTCTCCTCTTCCTCTACTGTGAAGATTGACAGAAAGTCATTATCCAACAAGTCAGCTGTTCCCTTATTTTCATTTCCAATGCTACCCACATCTGTTTTTAAATGGCTGATGTTGCCTTCGACTTTTTCTCATATAATTGTAAAAATGTTTTATGTTAATCTTGAGATACCTCGCAGGTTTCTTTGCAGATATCCTTTTTGCAACTTTTTTTGTCATCCCTTGCTGTTCTTTATATCTCTCCCAGTCCCCTGGATCAACACTATTCTTTGTAATTTTGTGTGTTCCTTCCTTTAGTTTTATGTTATCTCTCAGTTTCTGTGTTGACCCTGGTTGTTCTGTTTGGTAAGTAATACGGGCATTTTTGGTCCTGAATTGGGCTAAATTCTTTTTGAAAACCTCCCACCATTCATCTGTATCTTTATGCAATAAGAGTTTTGACCAGTTTGCTGTCATCAGCCTCTGTCTCAGCATGTCGCCTTACCAAAATCTAGGATTGTTAGACCAGTTAGTCTAATGTCAGTTAAACCAGGTAACTGTGGACCAGTTAGTGTAAAGTCAGTTCTGGGCAAACTCTTCGAATGCATAATTGGAGCTCAAATGAATGAGTATTTAGATTAGATTAGATTAGAGATACAGCACTGAAACAGGCCCTTCGGCCCACCGAGTCTGTGCCGAACATCAACCACCCATTTATACTAATCCTACACTAATCCCATATTCCTACCAAACATCCCCACCTGTTCCTATATTTCCCTACCACCTACCTATACTAGTGACAATTTATAATGGCCAATTTACCTATCAACCTGCAAGTCTTTTGGCTTGTGGGAGGAAACCGGAGCACCCGGAGAAAACCCATGCAGACACAGGGAGAACTTGCAAACTCCACACAGGCAGTACCAGGAATCGAAACCGGGTCCCTGGAGCTGTGAGGCTGCGGTGCTAACCACTGTGCCGCCCTAAGTAATTAGTAATTTAGTAATGTCCAGGTTACTGTATTCACCACCCACCTTCCCTTCTACTCACTGTTCAATAATTTAAATTGATTTCATCTCACTTTATGTTTTTCTAGAGGAAAGGACATTTAAGGCAGAAGAATTGTGGCGCAAGAGTGGAGCAGTGATCATGGTGGTGAGGAGACCAGGATGATTCTTGTGTCGAGAGGTACTGCAACAAGAGTTTGTTTTGTAGGACAGTTAGTGCTGAATATCATCTAATTCTCAAGTATGGTTGCTTCATTCTCCAAGCAGACTTGTTTCTGGGAGAACCCCTTCTCTCTGATAACGCTCCTGGGACACTTTTCCATGTTAAGGGTGCTATATAAATGAAAGTTGTAGTAGGGCTGGAGGAGATTACAGAGATAGAGAGGAGCAAGGTTACAGAGGGATTTGAAAACAAGGATGAGAATTTTAAAATCAAGGCGTCATGTGACCGGGAGCCAATGTAGATCAATGAGCACAGGGCTGATGGGTGAATGGAAGTTGACACAAGTTAGGATATAGGCAGCAGAGTTCGAGATGAGCTCAGGTTTATGAGGGTGGAAGATGGAAGTTGGGAGGCTGGTCAGGAGAGCATTTTATAATCAAATCTAGATGTAAGAAAGGTATGGGTGAAGGCTCAGCAGCAGAGACGGAATCAGGCCATGTCACTGAGGAACCAAGCGATTTTGGTGATGGATTTGTGCGGTCAGAAGCCCATCTCAGGGTTAACTATGGTGCCAAGGTTGCAAACAGTCTCGTTTAGTCCCAGTCAGTTGCCAGGGAGAGGGATGGAATCAGTAATTTGCAACTGGCACCGAAGACTTTGCAATATTTAATTGGAGGGTATTTCTGCTCATCCAGTACTAGATGTCAGATAAGCAGTCTGATAATTTAGCAACAGTGGAAGAGTTGAGAGAGGTGGTGGTGAGGTAGAGCTGAGTCGGCTGCACACACATGAAAACTAACGCTGTGCTTTTAGATGATGTCACGACATGATTGCAGCACGTAGCTGAGGGAGTGGATAGATCCTTGGGGGACAGCAGAGGTAACGGGGTGTATCGACACCCCCAAGGACTGCAACGGTTCAAGTAGGCAGCTCACCAACACTTTCACAAGGGCAATTGCGGATGGACAATAAATGCTGGTCTAGCCAGCAATGTCCAGCTCAATGGAGGTAAGGTTGCACATGAGTTCTGCTGCAGGGGACTCACAAGGACTTCAATGTGGCAGTGTGCAGAAAAAGGTTGATGAATATTCACAATGAAATACTTGTGCATTAGCGGGTCTGCCAGAAAGCCTGCAATCAATGTCAAGCAGTATGGAGATGTCTGGCCCCTAACTTGGCACAAAACTTTGCACACAGCTTGGAGCCCATTCATTCCAGCGTTGAAGTAGTGGCCAACTCCATGATGGCACTTGCAGAGCTGACCATCATGCAATGTCTGATGGACGATGTGTCAGCTTCCATTGCAGCATAAGCAGAACACACCCAAATGTTTGCATTGGAAGCTCAGACTGAGGTCATGAAGTCTTTGCTTGTTGCCATGCAGGCTCAGACTGCTGCCGTCATGTCTGCTCATACCAGTGCTCAAAGGGACTTTTAGTCCATAGAATCATAAAATCATCAACATTTACATCAGAGGCACACACCATTTGGCCCATCGTGTCTGTGCTGGTTGAAAAAGAGCTATCCAGCCTAATCCCACTTTCCAGTCTTAGTCCTAATCCCTGTCAGTTAGTGTTTCAAGTGCATATCCAATTGCTTTCGAAATGTTATGAGGGTTTCTTCGTCTACCACCCTCGGGGTGAAAAAAAGTGATTCCACAGCAGATTACTAAGATTGTTAAGGCGCAGCCCTGGGGGAGTGGCAGTGGCTCCGTGGAGCATGAGCCTGCTGTCCTCTCTCAGGATAACAGCAATTGTCCTGCCACCTCTGCCAGTGCCCCAGCCTGTCAGTCAACCAGCCCAGACTGCAGCAGCCCTTGCCAAGGTGGTGCAGACTGAAGCTGGGGTCTCAAGGCCCAGAGCTGCTTGATGGCGTCCTGCAAGTTCATCTGCAGTTTATACTATTGAAGGTTATCAGTCTTCCACCAGCCAGGCTGTAGCCACTGGGTAGGATCACTAGGACAGGCAAAGGAATACAGAAGGCAGGCAGTAAAGGAATGCACAGGGGTGATTAGTTGACTTTTATATGGAATGTTGAATGGTTGTTGGATATAGTTTGGAATGATTTTTATTTCAGTATTGTGACCAAGAATTCGCTGCGATGGTTAGTGAGAGAGATGGTAAGGTGTGAGACTGTTGTACAATAGGGATTAAGGGTTGTGTTCATGGGAACTGTAGTCGAATGAGGCGATCACAGACAGTCTAGCTGGAACGGGGATGTGTTGGCTGCCTCCTCCCTCCCTCCTCCTCAGTTTCTCATCATATCCCTCTGAGCAGCAAGAGCTGTGCCCTCACGATGGCGGGTTATGCAGGTCGCACCAGATCATGAAGAACCTGGAGAGACACTCCAGCGAGGACTGGCAGGCCCCTTCAGTGCAGTCCAGGCAGCAGAACTGCTGCATGAACAGCCCTATGATCTGCTGTGTGAGATTTCACTGGCAACATGGCTCTGATTCTACACACGCCGACCACATGGTTGTGTTGTGCTGCAGAGTCATGAGCCAGGTATTACACAGAGCCCTTGTCACCCAGCGGCTACCATATGGTTTGGTGTGGTCGCTGAAAGACTGAGGGAACAGTGGACTGGTACAGAATGAAAGCAACATGACTGCTGCCGGTATAGCGGGCATTCACAGAATGACAGAATTGTTACAGCGCAGAAAGAGGCCATTTGGCCCATCGTGTCTGCACCGGCTCTCTGAAAGAGCAGTTCACCTAATGCCACTCCCCTGCCTTCTCCCCGTAGCCCTGCTAATTCCCTTTTGAATGCCTGGATTTGAACTGGCTTCCACCACACTCTCAGGCACTCTCACTCACCTGCATGATATGCTGAGTGTGATCACACAGCAACCACACACGTGTGGAACCCTTTGCAGTTGCAACACTTGGCGTTGCCCACAAAGCCAAATGTGCAGTCGATGGCACCCTGCAACCATGGAGAAGCCCACTGTCCTGGCAAAGTCATGTGCCGACTTCTCTTTCTCTCTGATTAAACACAATGTACTCTCCTCTCCTGGCATAAACAGTGTAGGTCACCTCCCTTCTGCGGCACTGAACTCACAAATTTGATTCAGTTTTTTGAGGAAGTGACGAAGATGATTAATGAAGGAAGGGCAGTGGATGTCATCTATATGGACTTCAGTAAAGCCTTTGACAAGGTCCCTCATGGCAGACTGGTACAAAAGGTGAAGTCACACGGGATCAGAGGTGAGCTGGCAAGACGGATACAGAACTGGCTCGGTCATAGAAGACAGAGGGTAACAGTGGATGGGTGCTTTTCTGAACGGAGGAATGTGACTAGTGGTGTTACGCAGGGATCAGTGCTGGGACCTTTGCTGTTTGTAGTATATATAAATGATTTGGAGGAAAATGTAGCTGGTCTAATTAGTAAGTTTGCGGATGACACAAAAGTTGGTGGAGTTGCGGATAGTGATGAGGATTGTCAGAGGATACAGCAGGATATAGATCGGTTGGAGACTTGGGCAGAGAAATGGCAGATGGAGTTTAATCCGGACAAATGTGAGGTAATGCCTTTTGGAAGGTCTAATGCAGGTGGGAGGTATACAGTAAATGGCAGAACCCTTAGGAGTATTGACAGGCAGAGGGATCTGGGCGTACAGGTCCACAGGTCACTGAAGGTGGCAACGCAGGTGGATAAGGTAGTCAAGAAGGCATACGGCATGCTTGCCTTCATCGGTCGGGGCATAGAGTATAAAAATTGGCAAGTCATGTTGCAGCTGTACAGAACCTTAGTTAGGCCGCACTTAGAATATTGCGTGCAATTCTGGTCGCCACACTACCAGAAGGATGTGGAGGCTTTGGAGAGGGTACAGAGGAGGTTTACCAGGATGTTGCCTGGTCTGGAGGGCATTAGCTATGAGGAAAGGTTGGATAAACTCGGATTGTTTTCACTGGAACGACGGAGGTGGAGGGGCGACATGATAGAGGTTTACAAAGTTATGAGCGGCATGGACAGAGTGGATAGTCAGAAGCTTTTTCCCAGGGTGGAAGAGTCAGTTACTAGGGGACATAGGTTTAAGGTGCGAGGGACAAAGTTTAGAGGGGATGTGCGAGGCAAGTTCTTTACACAGAGGGTGGTGAGTGCCTGGAACTTGCTGCCAGGAGAGGTGGTGGAAGCAGGTACGATAGCGACGTTTAAGAGACATCTTGACAAATACATGAATAGGAAGGGAATAGAGGGGTATGGGCCCCGGAAGTGCAGAAGGTTTTAGTTTAGGCAGGCATCAAGATCGGCGCAGGCTTGGAGGGCCGAATGGCCTGTTCCTGTGCTGTACTGTTCTTTGAACAGTGAACTGGGAGATGTTCCAGATGTCACCTGCTCTGGCCTGGAAGATCGCGACATAAAGAAATTTAGGCCACAATCTCTTTCACAGCCACTGGCAGTGCCATCCTTGCCCTGCTCCAAGTAGCAACAAGTACCTGATTTCTGTGAGCACCTCCTTCCAAGAGAATGCTTCCAGAAGATTCTGGGTGGACAAGATCTGCAAAGAGCCCTTTTCCCCCTTTGCCTTCTCCTCTGTGAGCAGCTTGTTCTATGATGCCTCTGCTCTACCTCCCTCTTATGCTGTGGGCAAAAGAGGGATAGTAACTATAGAACCCAGGACTGGAAGCAAGTGGTCTGACCACACCCTTGTGGTCCCAACCAAGACCTTCTCTACATGCGGTACCATACTCTGTAGATGCCAGCAACTATAAACAGCATTCAAAAAGTCATAGCACTTCTAGAAACTCAGACAGAGCCAGTAGTGATTTACCAGCTGAAAGTAGCTGACAGTCCTTTTGAATGACACTGGTGGGGGTCCTTCCTGCTGCTGAATGTATGTTCAGCTCTGTACGTTTAAGAGAGGGTGTTAGCTATAGTGGTGAGGTGGAAAATGGCAGCACGGGCATCAAATCAGTGTTACGCAACTGACGCCATGATTTGCCTACTCTGTACACTTCTGGTGCAGATTGCTAATGCCCATGTTTTTGCCCTCACCAAGATTGTGTTCAGTGGAGAAATACCAGCTTGCTTGGCCAGGATGCAATTTTTGGAGCAAAATGGCACACAATGCTAAAATTACAGATGCTATGGAGAAACATTTAATGGCCTTAGTGATTTCTGATCTTTGGGGTTGTGGCACTGCCCACATGCTGTCTGCCTGTTCTCAATGCACCAGTCAGACTATATGGGCAAGCCTCAGGAAGTGGGCCTTGGAGGCAAGTTACGATGGAATAGCCAAGGGGAACAATGAACTCTGTTAGCAGTGCTAACCACCCTGGAAACAGTACAGGCTGCTCCTGTACTCTCGAGTTCATTCACCCCAGAGGAAAGTAAGCACACTGACCGTATGATTAGGCTGAAAGCTGAAGTAACAGCAGCAAAATTGACCTATCAGCAGAAGCAGTTAGAAAACAATTGATTTGTCGCCAATACTTTAAAACTCTTCTAAAACAGTTAAAGTCCCAACACCATAGTTGTTTACTGCAGTGACTTGGAGAGTTTGAACTGTGAGCCTACTGCTGTGTTGCAGCACAGGCAGAAGGGAAGTGAGGAATGCAGAACACCAGTCAGTCACAGTCAATAGACAAATAGGGGCTGAAGACCCAGGTGCAGGCCCAGGCTGTTCAGTTCCACAAATACTCTGCTGACACTCAGGCTGGGAGCTCAGGCCTCTCCCTGGGCTGGGAGTTAGATGTCTGGCCCAGGAGCTGCTGGTTAGTTCACTGACTGAAACTGGGTACACTGGCTGATGATTGGGACCTGGGGAAAGTTGGTGGGGGGGAAAGGTTGCTCAGGCCTGGGAACAGTTCGGAGGAGGTGGGTGATCGGGGGTTGCTCAGGCCTGGGGACAGTTCGGAGGAGGTGGGTGATCGGGGGTTGCTCAGGCCTGGAGACAGTGGAAGGGCAAAGGGTTGTCATAGAGTCAGAGTCATTATGGCACAGAAGGAGGCCTTTCAGCCCATCGAGGCTATGCTGGCTCTCTGTAGAGAAATCCAATTAGTCCCATTCCCTCTCTCTAAACCCATAGCCCTGCAAGTTTATTTCCCTCAAAGGCATATCCAATTTCCTTTTGAAATCATTGATCGGTGGAGGTGAGGAGGTGGGGTAGTGGTCTTCTCACTGGACTAGTAACCTAGAGACCCAGGGTATTGCTCTGGGGATATGGGTTCGGATCCCACCATAGCAAAAGGTGGAATATGAATTCAGTTAAGAATTCTGGGATTAAAAGCTAGTCTATGATGTTCATGAAACCATTGTCGATTGTTGTAAAAACCTACCTGGTTCACTAATGTCCTTTAGGGAAGGAAATCTGCAGTCCTTATCTGGTCTGGCCTACATGTGATTCCAGACCCACAGCAATGTGGTTGACTATTAAATGCCCTCTGAAATGGCCTAGCAAGCCACTAAGTTGTATTGAACTGCTACAGAGTCAGTCAGGAATGAAACTGGATGGATCACCCGGTATCAACCTAGGCACCGAAACGATAACGGCATACCCAGCCCTGTCACCCTGCAAAGTCCTCCTTACTAATATCTGGGGGCTTGTGCCAAAGTTGGGAGAGCTGTCCCACAGACTAGTCAAGCAACAGCCTGAATTAGTGATACTCACGGAATCATACCTTACAATGTCCCAGACAGTGCCATCACCATCCCCGGGTACGTCCTGTCCCACTGGCAGGACAGCAGAGGTGGTGGCACAGTGGTATATAGTCAGGAGGGAGTTGCCCTGGGAGTCCTCAACATTGACTCCAGACCCCATGTAGTCTCATGACATCAGATCAAAAATGGGCAAGGAAACCTCCTACTGATTACCACCTACCGCCCTCTCTCAGCTGATGAGTCAATACTCCTCCATGTTGATCACCACTGTGCAAGGGCACAGAATGTACTCTGAGTGGGGGACTTCAATGTCCAATACCAAGAGTGGCTCAGTAGCACCACTACTGACTGAGCTGGCCGAGTCCTAAGGGCGATAGCTGCTAGACTGGGTCTGCGGCAGGTGGTGAGGGAACCAACAGGAGGGAAAAACATACTTGACCTCGTCCTCACCAATCTGGCTGTCGCAGATGCATCTGTCCATGACAGTATTGGTAGGAGTGACCACAGTCCTTGTAGAGACAGAGTCCCGTCTTCACATTGAGGATACCCTCCATCGTGCTGTGTGGCACTACCACCGTACTAAATGGGATAGATTTCGAACAGATCAGCAGCAGAATTGTACTCAACCACAATCTGTAACCTCATGGCCCGGCATATCCCCCACTCTACCATTATCATCAAGCCGGGGGATCAACCCTAGTTCAATGAAGAGTGCAGGAGGGCATGCCAGGAACAGCACCAGGCATACCTCAAAATGAGGTGTCAACCTGGTGAAGCTACAACCAGAACCACTTGCGTGCCAAACAGCGTAAGCAGCATGCGATAGTCAGAGCAAATCTAATCATCTCCCCTTGACATTCAATGGCATTACCATCGCTGAATCCCCCACTATCAACATCCTGGGGGTCACCATTGACCAGAAATTGAACTGGAGCAGCCACATAAATGCTGTGGCTACAAGAGCAGGTCAGAGGATAGGTATTCTGCCACGAGTAACTCACCTCCTGACTCCCCAATGGCTGCCCCCCATCTACAAGGCACAAGTCAGGAGTGTGATGGAATACTCTCCACTTGCCTGGATGGGTGCAGCTCCAACAACACTCAAGAAGCTCAACACCATCCAGGACAAAGCAACCCGCTTGATTGGCACCCCATCTACAAACATTCACTCCCTTCACCACCGAAACACAGTGGCAGCAGTGTGTACCATCTACAAGATGCACTGCTGCAACGCACAAAGGCTCCTTAGATAGCACCTTCCAAACCTGCGAACTCTACCAACTAGAAGGACAAGGGCAGCAAGTGCATGGGAACACCACCACCTGCAAGTTCCCCTCCAAGCTACACACCATCCTGCCTTGGAACTATATCGCCGTTCCTTCACTGTCGCTGGGTCAAAATCCTAGAACTCCCTTCCGAACAGCACTGTGGGTGTACCTACCTCACATGGACTGCAGCAGTTCAAGAAGGCAGCTCACCAGCACCTTCTCAAGGGCAATACATGCTGGCCTAGACAGCGATGCCCACATCCCACAAATGAATCGAGAAAAGAGAGCAGGAAGAGAAGACGTTGCAAGTGATTCTCTGACTTTGATTAGATAGATAAGAATGGACCCAGGTGAGAGCTGTCCCACCCCTTTGCTGGTAGGGTTGGAGTGAGGAAAGTTGGGGAAAGTAAGATGTGTATGCTTACACTATCTGCAGCTTCTAACTCTGGAGATTAGAGGATGAGGGGGGGAGTGGATCATGAGAACTACCTGAGCCATGTGTGCAATGGCACAGAGATAAACAGATTAGGCAGGTGAACATATGGCTGGAGGAGTGGTGTGGGAAAGAGGGCTTCCATTTCATGGGAGACTGGCAATATTGGGACAGGAAACAATTGCACAGTCGGGACAGGCTCCACCTGAACCGAGCTGGGCCTAGGGTCTTAGCAGAAAGGATAAATAGGGCAGTCAGAAGGACTTTAAATAGCTAGTCGGGGTAGGGATCAGGTCGTATAAATAGTTCAAAAACAAACTGAAGGGAGCAGAGCAACAGTCAGAAATTGTGCTTTAGTCAACACAGGGAAAAGAAAATTAAAAGTTGTAAACTAATTAAACCAGGAGAGAAAAATAGGAAACCTAAGAATAAAACATGAGAGCAGAAGGACATGTTAGGGTGTATGACTGAAATAAGCATTCTTTACACAAACGGACAGGGGGCAAGGAACAAACTGAATGAATTGCAAGTAAAAATTCAACTTGGAGGTTATGACAAAGTAGCTATTACCGAGACATGGCTGTAAGACTGCCAGGACTGGGAACTAAATATACCAGGTTATAATATCTGCAGGAAAGGTGAAGAAAACAGTAGGGAGGGAGGATTAGCCTTAACGATTAAGAATGAAATCACTTCAATGATGAGTGGATATAACAAGAGGTAAACAGGCAGTGGAGACTTTATGGAGTACTGGGAGCAGTTTTGGACACCACGCCTTAGGAGGGATTTATTGGCCATCTGGACTCCAAGGATTACATTACGAGGAGCGATTACACAAACTACGGTTGTATTCCCTGGAATTTCGAAGGGTAAGGGGCGATTTGATCAAATGTTTCAAGATAGTCAGAGAACTGATAGTTTCTCTCTATCAACCTTTTTCCTCTGGTTGGGAAATCTAGGACTAGTCTCAAAATTAGAGCAAGACCTATCAAGAGTGAAATGGGGAAACAATTCTACACACAAAGCCAGTAGAAGTTTGGAACTCTCTTCCACAAATGGCAGTTGATGCTAGATCAATTGTTTATTTTAAATCTGAAATTGATAGATTTGGATAGCAAAAATCTATTAAAGGAAATGGGGCAAAGGTGGGTACAGTTATAGGCCAGGGTGAAAGGTAGGGGAACCACAGTTAGGGTTCCTTGGATGACCAAAGACATAGAGAATACGATGAAACAATAAAGAGGGTGTATGATGTATGTCACGTTGATTTTTCAAGCGAGAACCAGGCCAAATATAGTAAGTTGAGAGGGGAAGTGAAGAGGAATTTACGACTGGCAAAGAGAGAAGATGAGAATAGAATCTAACATAAAACAGAGCCCGAAAATCTTCTACCAGCCTGTAAATAGTAAGCGGGTAGTAAGAGGCAGGGTAGGGCCTATTAGGGACAAAGAAGGTGATATATGCTTAGAGGCACAGGGCAAGGCTAGAATACTTATTGAGTACTTTGTATCGGTGTTTACTAAGGAAGAGGATGCGGACTAATTATAGTTAGAAGCGGAGATTGTAGAGGCAATGGATGAGGTGGAATGTTGATAGGAAGGAAGTACTGGAAAGGCTGGCTATGCTTAGAGTGGATAAATCACCCGGTTCTGATGGCTTGCATCCAAGGTTACGAAAGGAAGTATGGATGTAGATAGTGGAAGGGCTTGCCATAATCTTCCAATCTTTCCTAGATACAGGGGAAGTGCCAGTGGATTGGAAAGTAGCAAATATAACATCCTTATTCAAGAAAGGGTGTTACAACGTTCCTTGTAACTACAGGCTGGTCAGTTTAACATTAGTAGTAGGTAAGGTTTTAGAAAAAATCATCAGGGAAAAGAGTTTTGAGTTAATTAAGGAGAGCCAGCACAGATTTGTAAAAGGCAGATCATGCTCGACTATTCTAATTGAATTTTGTGATGAAGTAACAGAGAAGGTTGATGAAGGAAATGCAATGGATGTTGTTTATATGGATTTTAAGAAAGTTGACAAAGTGCCGCGTAAAAGGCTGGTTAACAAACTTGAGGCTCATGGGATAGGAGGGTCAGTGTCACCTTGGATAAAACATTGGCTTAAGGACAGAAATCAGCGAGTCATGATAAATGGTTGTTTTTCAGACTGGAGTATGGTAGACAGTGGTGTTCCCCAGGAGTCAGTGGTAGGATCACTGCGTTTTTGATACACACATTTTTTTTTATATAGAGTAAAATTTAAAAATCTGCCAATGATATCAAACTTGGAGAAGTGGCAAACAATGTGGGTGATACGTATCACCTGCAACAAGACATAGATAGGTTAGCAGAATGAGCAGAGAACAGGCAGATGGAATTTATTACAGAGAAATGTAAGGTGATGCATTTTGGCAGAAGGGATAGGGAGAGGCAGTATAGACTTAATAGCAGTGTTCTAAAGAGTGTGCAAGAACAGAGGGTGCTGTGGGTTCATGTGCATCAATCTTTGAAGATTGCTGGATATTCAAAGAGTAGTTAGAAACATAGAAAATAGGAGAAGGAGTAGGCCATTTGGCCCTTCGAGTCTGCTCCGCCATTCATTATGATCATGGCTGATCATCCAACTCAATAGCCTGTTCTGACTTTCGCCCAATACCCTTTGATCCCTTTAGACCCAAGAACTATATCTAACTCCTTTTTGAAAACATTCAATGTTTTGGCCTCAACTACTTTCTGTGGTAGTGAATTCCACAGGCTCACCACTCTCTGGGTGAAGAAATTTCTCCTCATCTCAATCCTGAAAGATTTACCCCGTATCCTTAGACTATGACCCTGGTTCTGGACTCCCCCACCATCGGGAACATCCTTCCTGCATCTACCCTGTCAAGTCCTGTTAGAATTTTATAGGTTTCTATGAGATCCCCCCTCACTCTTCTGAACTCCAGCGAATATAATCCTAACCGACTCAATCTCTCCTCATACGTCATTCCTGCCATCCCAGGAATCAGTCTGGTAAACCTTCGCCGCACTCTCTCTATAGTAAGAACATCCTTCCTCAGATAAGGAGACCAAAACTACACACAATATTCCAGGTGTGGCCTCACCAAGGCCCTGTATAATTGCAGCAAGACATCCCTGCTCCTGTACTTGAATCCTCTCGCTATGAAGGCCAACATACCATTTGCCTTTTTTACCGCCTGTTGCACCTGCATGCTTACCTTCAGCAACTAGTGTACGAGAACACCCAGGTCTCGCTGCATATTCCCCTCTCTCAGTTGAAAGCCATTCAGATAATAATCTGCCTTCCTGTTTTTGCTACCAAAGTGGATAACCTCATATTTATCCACATTATACTGCATCTGCCATGCATTTGCCCACTCACTCAACTTGTCCAAATCACCCTGTAGCCTCCTCACAACTCACCCTCCCAACCAGTTTTGTGTCATCTAAATTTGGAGATATTACATTTAGTTCCCTCATCTAAATCGTTAATGTATATTGTGAATAGCTGGGGTCCTAGCACCGATCCCTGTGGTACCCCACTAGTCACTGCCTGTCATTCACAAAAAGACCCATTTATCCCTACTCTTTGTTTCCTGTCCACCAACCAATTTTATATCCATCGCAATACACTATCCCCAATCCCATGCGCTTTAATTTGACATGCTAATCTCTTATGTGGGACTTTGTCGAAAGCCTTCTGAAAGTCCAAATAAACCACATCCACTGGCTCCCCCTCATCGACTCTACTAGTTAGATCCTCGAAGAATTCTGGAAGATTTGTCCAGCATGATTTCCCTTTCGTAAATCCGTACTGACTCTGTCCAATTCTACCACTGTTCTCTGAGTGCTCTGCTATAAAATCTTTGATAATGGCTCTAGAATTTTCCCCACTACCGATGTCAGGCTGACTGGTCTATAATTCCCTGCTTTCTCTCTACCTCCCTTTTTAAATAGTGGGGTTACATTAGCTACCCTCCAATCTATAGGAACTGTTCCAGAGTCTATAGAATCTTGGAAGATGACCACCAATGCATCCACTATTTCTAGGACCACTTCCTTAAGTACTCTGGGATGCATACCATCAGGCCCTGGGGATTTATCAGCCTTCAATCCCATCAATTTCCCCAACACTATTTCTGTAATAATACTGATTTCTTTCAGTTCCTCTCTCTCTTTTCATTGCAGAATATGGAAATAGCATCATGGGATCAGATCTATGGTTCCAATCGACACTGATAATCATTTTCCTCCTGTATGCCATCTGCATCACCATCCTCCTCATAGTAAGATTCCGACAGCCCATTTTAACTTCTCAATTGCCATTCACAGCAGGAGAGCAAACTCGGAGACAGGAAATAAACAAGCACAAAGAGGAAGGAATTTTGTGGCAGCTCAGGGTTTTTACTTTAAATTAACTCTCAGGACGTGGGCATCGCAGGCAAGGCGATGTGTTCATGTGTTCCCCAACATTTCTGGTATGATATTTGTGTCCTCCTTTGTGAAGACAGAACCAAAGTATGCATTTAGTTGGTCAGCCATTTCTTTATTCCCCATAATAAATTCCCCTGTTTCTGACTGTAAGGGACCTACATTTGTCTTCACCAATCTTTTTCTCTTCACATACCTATAGAAACTTTTACAGTCCGTTTTTATGTTCCCCGCAAGCTTGCTCTCGTACTCTATTTTTCTTCTTAATCAATCCCTTGGTCCTCCTTTTAGCAGAGCATATGGGATATTGGGCTTCATGAATGCAGATATTGAATACAAAAGCAGGGAAGTTACACTGAACCTTTATAAATCTCTGGTTCGGCCACAACTAGAGTATTGCATCAAGTTATGGTCACCACACTTCGGGAAGGATGTGAGGGCCCTTGAGAGGGTGCAGAGGAGATTTACTAGAATGGTGCCAGGGATGAGGGATTTACAAGGTTAGATTGGAGAAGTTGGGGTTTTTCTCCTTGGAGCAAAGGAGATTTGATCGAGGTGTGCAAGATTATGACTGGCTTAGATAAGATTAACAAAGAAAAGCTGTTCCCTTTAGCTGATTGTACAAGGACTAGGGGACACAGATTTAAGTTTTTGGGCAAGAGATGCAGGGGGAATGTGAGGAAGAACATTTTTACGCAGCGGGTGGGAACGACCTGGCACTCACTGTCTACGAGGGTGGTGGAAGCGGAGACCATGAATGATTTCGAAAGGAACTTGGATAGGTACTTGAGAAAAATAAGCTTGCAGTGTTTCAGGGACCGAGCGGGAGAATGGGACTCACTGGATTGCTCTACAGTGAGCTGGCATGGACTTGATGGGCTGAATGGCCTGCTTTTGTGTCATAATGACGCTGTATGGAATTTGGTCACAGATCAGCCATGATCTCATTGAATGGCAGAACAGACTTGAGGGCTGAATTACCTACTCTTGTTCCCAGAATGTAGATTAGTAGGAACATACCATCATCCTTGAAGATGTCTAACCCACCACTGGCCACAGCCTCAGTTGTGGCTGCACTAATGATTGCCAGCACCATCTCTTCTGTGTATTAAGTGGATCCAAGCCAACTATTGATGAATGAAACTATACACTGATCCTTTTCTTGACATTTGGTTTATTCACAGAATGCAACATTACAACACAAGCAAACTTGTGTCCAGCAGGCTTTCTTTATATTCACTTCAATGCCCTTCAGCTGTTTACCTTTAACATAATTAACCATTAACAAATTCCCCTTTCTTTAAAAGAAACTTAAACAATTACAAAAACAGAAAAACAGATTTTCCACGTTGCATACAACTTACATTACAAGGTGTTCCTCCTCTAGGACCCCCAACAACCTCTTGGAACAAGCATTCCTTTTCGAAAACAGTCCAATAATTGGTGACTTGCGTTGACCCATTTAATCTTAGAGATTTCTTTTCTCTCTAACATTTCTTTTATATTGGCAAGGTCAATCCTTAATCTTTCCTCAGTGACACTCTTTGTCGTGTGAACATTATCCCAAAGTGAACGATTATCCACATGACATTCAATGGGCAACCTTTTTTCAGAATGCCCCTTTCAAAATGTTAGATAAGTCAAATCCCATATCTATCACTTTTACTAAAAGCACTCTAGCTGCTGAAACACTGGCATTAACTACTATTTTATTTTCTTGGCTTGCCAAACCAAGGGACAACACTTTACATGTTTTCCCACCAAGAATGTGATAAACCTGCCTGTACTTGAATATCCATCCAGAAGATTGGCAAGAGAGGCGTCACTAAAAATGACTAATTTCGTGTCTTTCGGATCACCCAATGCTGAAAACTTGGGTATGCATTACTCCAAATTTAAGATCTTTAATGTTTTATTCGTCCTCAAAACTTCCTCAATTGTAACGTGTTTTATCATCGTACTAAGTTCCAATGAGTCATAACTGGAACCAGGCCTTGTCTGAGTACATAACCAACTAACTATCCAATCAGGCTCTTAGCTGCTCTGTTTCTTCTTTGGACATAAGATCATCTTTCTGTGATGACCTGGTCTGGTTTATGGGGATCTGATTAACACCTTCTAGATATAATTGTTGATTCAAAGTTGTTTCCAATCTATTCTGATTGAGTAACCTTAGATATTTAAAAAACCTTTTGAAGCTTGAATTCCAATCTTAAACTCCCCTTTTAACTTATCTATAACCAATTGCTCAAATTCTGCAGAACCTCCCCATAGAAAATCATTGACATGCATCGTAAAGATGCCTGCGGGTTTCTCTTTGTGATACCAGTGGAACATTGCCGGATCTGCTTTCAGCTGAATACAGCCTACTTTCATCAGGACGGACCTATCCGAGAAATACCATTCTCGACGCATCACTCAATCCATAAACACATTTGTTTAATTTCCACAGCTTCTCTTCTACATCAGTCGCTTCTTTAGGTGTTTTCAAAAATACTTCTCTTTAAAATTTTTGACCTTGCTAAAATGCGGCTTTTATATCAATCAACACATTCCCATGAGTACGTGGATAAAAAAGCTAAGAAAATTTAAGATCACTTTTCCTGTCATGGGGGACACGAACACTAACATCCTGATTACCAAGTCTCTCTTCGAAACCCCGAGCCACTAGTCTCACTTTAGCGTTATATGTCCGATCTAGGAGTACTTTTTCTGTACATACCCATCTGTGTGATAAGGCTGGCTGTCCCCTATCTTGCACTTCAGAATAGATACCTAACTCCTTCCAACTTTCCACCTCTCTGCTTTGCCTCTCATTAACTTTTCTTCTAATTTGTTTACAGCCATCATAATTTCCTGATCATAAGAGCTTCTACTTCAAGTATTATTCCTAGATTAATAGTCATTTGGTAGTACATAACTTGAGATTTTCTGAAAAAAGAGACATGTTGTTGAAGCTTTTTGTCTTGCACTCATCAGGACAATCCACAAGAATACCAATGTAAGGGAAAACAACAATTTTATACTGTATGAGAAGAGAGAGCTGATTGGTTGGCAAGTGAACTCTGATTGGTAGAGGCGTCGCTGGTTCATTCCTCAGGGCAATGCTTTGACCGGAGTCAAGCTGCCTGGTTTAAATTTCAAATAAAGCTTGGCAGTTAGCTGTTAGTCACTGTAAACTTGTGCATTCTCCATGGCAACGCCTCTACCAATCAGAGTTCACTTGCCAACCAATCAGCACACTCTTCTCATACAGTACAAAGTTGCTGTTTTCACTTACATTGATATTCCGGATTGTCCTGCTGAATTCAAGACGAAAAGCTTCGACAACATGTCTCTATTTTCAGCAATACTCATATTCCTAGATTGTTCTGTACTCCTTGTTCTATAGCATATCCTAGTCAAGCTACGACCTCTACTTGCCCTCTTATCTCTTTCTAGACTACTGCTACAGGATCTCTCCCTCCCACCATTGGAGGTTCTGTCACCAGTACATGATCGTTTCTTTGTGCCAGAGTCACTTCCAGACTCACTATGGAGACTTGTATTGTGTTTTCTTGCTTTCCACCATTCCAACTCATTTTGCCAGTCCATAGATTTTACCTGTTGTCCATCGTCTTAGACTATAGCCAATATTTGAATTTGCTGGTGGCTTTCCCTGTTCTCCCTACAATAGTCACATCCCTCCATTCATTGGACCCTTCTTGTATGTATGTTACCCTCGTACCAACTTTAGGAAGTTATCCTTTGGGTAAAATAGACCTATCGTGTGCACAGGTATCACTTTGTCTATAGCCGTCCAGACCCTTATCTACCGTATTCTGTTACTCATAACAGTCAAACATATGAATATGTGAGGTACAGGGTGTCTCACTGCCATCTACAAATTGTTCAGGTTCTGCAAGATTGTAATCAATCCCGATTAACCTAGATGAATGGACCCTCATAGTTCGACTACCATGTTGGAGAATCACTGTCTTCCCATCACACCCTATCACTTTACCCGGACCTTTCCACTCTTTTTGACCCTCTCTTTTATAGTCTATTAAATCCCAGGGATTAAAGTTTATCTCTGACAGTCTTATGCAATGCCACAAGGCTTGCTGAATTCTTTCAGACTTCTGCCTTGATGAATGCCTTTCTCCCTGCATGTAGGGTATTCAAGTGCGCAGAAAAAGTGGAACCAATTGTAGTCCCTTCTAAGGCCAGGGGGATGATCACACAGCACAAAGTATTTTGGGATTCCTCCCAAAGACTAATTGATACGGATTATAGCCCCCACACATTTGAAGCAAATTCTTCGCATTGACTGCCCACACCAAGGCAGATGTGATCTTGCAAATTGGCTGGTCGGCTAAAATTTTTATGGAGCATCTCAGTCACTGCATGATTTCTTTCACAGAGTCCATTACTGAAAGGACTTTCAGCTGCGGTGTTCATCACTACAACGTTCATATTTTTACACATCTCTAAACTCATCATTTGCAAATGCCCCCATTGTCAGTCAGGAATTTTGCTGGTGCCCCTAGTTAAGTTCCTATCTATTTTTCCTTGATTTTATAACAATCACTTTTGTCTTTTACCATGTATTACTGTGGAAAGACTGAATCCTGTCGCCATGTCTATGAAATGCAAATGAAAATGTTTCTGCCCTCGTTCCACACCTTTAAGTCCATAGCTACTACTTTATTAAAGTCTCGTGCTAAAAGGAGACTTACAACAGGCGTGATGGTGTCCTCTCATATATGCAAAAAGTACCACATTTTTCACTGATCTCTTCAATAAGCTTTGTGTACTCATCATCAACTGCCCCTGCATCCTTTAGTAGGAATTTTAATCTGTAACAGGATGGATGAGCAAATTGTCGAATGAAAGCAAAATACTACGGATGCTGGAAATCTGAAATAAAAACAGAAAGTGCTGGAAATACTCAGCAGGTCTGGCTGCACCTGTGGAGAGAGAAACAGAGTTAATGGCCGGAATTTTACAGTGGGCAGACGGGAGCTGGACTCCGACGTAAATGTCGGTGACGACCCCGCTTCCGCCCAGCCTGGGGATCCGTCCCGTATTTTACAGATCCCCAGGCTTTAAGTGCCCCGAGGTGGGACTTCCACCCACTTGAGGGAGGAGGTCCTGCCTCAGTGAGCTGCCAGCCAATCAGCGGGCCGGCAGCTCTTAGTCTCAGCAGCGTCACTGGGAGCGGTGGCCACTGCTGGGACTGCAGCCCAGCCGACCTGATGGAGCCGAGAGAGTGGGAAAGTTTGGATTGCCTCACCAGAGGGATCGGTCGTGCCCTGGTGAGGCTAGGGTGGTTGTTTGGGGTGAGGGGGGCGTCTTGGATCCCGGGGGTGGGTTGGGAGGCGGGGGCGGCCCTCAATCGGGCACCCTGTGCCTGACTGCCATGCCCCCCTGGGGGTTTCATGTCCCCGGCACACCCACTTGCCATGGGTAAAATACCTGTGGATGCGGGCGAGCGCCCTCAAGTGGCCACTTAAGGGTCTTGATTGGCCTCGGGCGTGCCGGCCATTTCCCACCCCCAAACCCCCCGCCGGACCTCCATAAACTTGTTCAGAGGCAGAATCAGGGCGGGTAAGCCTACTGGAGCCTGCCGCTCAATTTTACGCCATCCCCTTGCCACCATTCGACCCGCTGGGGCAGCGTAAAATTCCAGCCAATGTTTCAGGTCTGTGACCTTTCATCAGAACTATTTTTTTTTCTCTGTGACCTTTTGTCAGAGCTGTCAGTTTAGAAATGTAATAGATTTTAAGCAAGTGAAGCAGAGGTGGGGAGGGGTGGGGATGGAGAGAACAAAAGGGAAGGTGTGAGATAGGGCAGAGGGCAGGAGAGATTAGATGACAAAAGATGTTTTGGGACAAGGGCAAAAGGAGCGCTAATGGTTGTGGTGAAAGACAAAGCATTAGTGCAGAGAGAGTGTTAATGGCAGAATAATGAACAGCTCTGTGCAAGAGCACAAATGTGAAAAAACAATTTTGAGGCAGGCACATGGTTAAACAATAATAAAATAAAAAATAATTTTGAAAAGGCCAGTCATGCTCTGAAATTATTGAACTCAATGTTCAGTCCGGAAGGCTGTAGTGTGCCTAATCGGTAAATGAGGTGCTGTTCCTCGAGCTTCCGTTGATGTTCACTGGAACGCTGCAGCAGGCCGAGGACAGAAATGTGGGCATGGGAGCGGGGTGGTGAATTGAAATGGCAAGCAACCGGAAGCTCGAGGTCATGCTTGCGGACTAAGCGGAGGTGTTCCGCAAAGCGGTCACCCAGTCTGTGTTTGGTCTCCCCAATGTAGAGGTGATCGTACTGTGAGCAGTGAATACAGTATACTAAATTGAAGGAAGTACAAGTAAATCGCTACCTCTGAGCAAATTGTCGATGCAGCTGTAAGGCTTTTTGTCTCTCAAGCTTCCATCAGCTGGTGCCATCAACACTTCTTTATCATTCTTATTAGAGATGCCAGCTTTTGTTCCAGGGATGCAATAATATTCCAATTGGGCAAATTGCAAATCTACTGACTTCCAAAGACAGTTGCTTTATCATGTTCCATATCCAATTTAATTTGTGTCTTTTTTGTGGAAGGCTTGTTCAAGTCGTACTAGAGGAGTATAGAAAGTGTAGGGGGATACTTAAAAAAGTGATTAGGAGAGTGAACAGGGGACAAGATAAAGGAAAATCCCAAGGCGTTTTATAAGTATATTAAAGGCAAGAAGATAACCAAGGAAAGAGTAGGGCCCATTAGGGACCAAAGTGGCAATCTGTGTGTGGAGCTGGAGGACATAGGCGAGCTTTTAAATGATTACATTTCATCTGTGTTTACTATGGAGAAAGACAATGTAGGTTTAGAGATCGGGGAGGGGGCTTATGATATACTTGAACATATTAACATTGAAAGGGAGGAAGTATTAGCTGTTTTAGCGGGCTTAAAAGTGGATAAATCCCCAGGCCCAGATGAGATGTATCCCAGGCTGTTATGTGAGGCAAGGGAGGAGATAGCAGGGGCTCTGACACAAATTTTCAAATCCTCTCTGGCCACAGGAGAGTTACCAGAGGACTGGAGGACATCGAATGTGGTACCATTATTCAAGAAGTGTTGCAGAATAAACCAGGTAATTACAGGCCGGTGAGTCTAACATCAGTGGTTGGGAAACTACTGGAAAAAATTCTGAGGGACAGGATTAATTTCCACTTGGAGAGGCAGGAATTAATCAGGGATAGTCAGCATGGCTTTGTCAGGGGGAGATTGTGTCTAACTAACTTTATTAAATTTTTCGAGGTGGTGACTAGATGTATAGATGAGGGTAAAGCAGTTGATGTAGTCTACGTGGACTTCACTAAGGCTTTTGATAAGGTCCCGCATGGGAGATTGGTTAAGAAGGTAAGAGCCCATGGGATCCAGGGCAATTTGGCAAATTGGATCCAAAATTGGCTAGTGGCAGGAGGCAGAGGGTGATTGTCGAGGGTTGCTTTTGCGAGTGGAAGCCTGTGACCAGTGGTGTACCACAGGGATTGGTGCTGGGACCCTTGCTGTTTGTAGTGTACATTAATGATTTAGACATGAATATAGGAGGTATGATCAGTACGTTCGCAGATGACACGAAAATTGGTCGTGTCGTAAATAGTGCCTTAGATTACAGGATGATAAAGGGCGGCACAGTGGCGTAGTGGTTAGCACCACAGCCTCACAGCTCCAGCGACCCGGGTTCAATTCTGCGTACTGCCTGTGTGGAGTTTGCAAGTTCTCCCTGTGTCTGCGTGGGTTTCCTCCGGGTCCTCTGGTTTCCTCCCAGGTTGATAGGTAAATTGGCCATTAGCAATTGCCCCTAGTATAGGTAGGTGGTAGGGGAATATAGGGACAGGTGAAGATGTGATAGGAATATGGGATTAGTGTAGGATTAGTATAAATGGGTGGTTAATGGTCGGCACAGACTCGGTGGGCCGAAGGGCCTGTTTCAGTGCTGTATCTCTAAATCAAATAAATCAAAATCAAGATGGGCTGGTAAGATGGGCAGAGCAATGGCAAATGGAATTTAATCCTGAGAAGTGTGAGGTGATGCATTTTGGAAGGACTAACAAGGCAAGGGAACATACAATGGATGGTAGGACCCTAGGAAGTGCAGAGGGACCTTGGTGTACTAGTCCATAGATCACTGAAGGCAGCAGCACAGGTAGATAAGGTGGTTAGGAAAGCATATAGGATACTTGCCATTATTAGCCGAGGCATAGAATACAAGAGCAGGGAGGTTATGATGGAGCTATATAAAACACTAGTTAGGCCACAGCTGGAGTACTGTGTACAGTTCTGGTCACCACACTATAGGAAGGATGTGATTGCACTGGCGAGGATGCAGAGGAGATTCACCAGGATGTTGCCTGGAGCTGGAGCATTTCAGCTATGAAGAGAGACTGAAAAGGCTAGGGTTGTTTTCCTTAGAGCAGAGAAGGCTGAGGGGGGACATGATTGAGGGGCAAAATTATGAGGGGCATTGATAGATTAGATAGGAAGAAACTTTTTCCTTTAGTGGAGGGGTCAATAACCAGAGGGAATAGATTTAAGTTAAGGGGCAGGCGGTTTGGAGGGGATTTGAGGCAAAATTATCTCACCCAGAGGGTGGTTGGAATCTGGAACACACCGCCTGAAGGGGTGGTAGAGGCAGGAACCCTCACAACATTTAAGAAGTATTTAGATGATCACTTGAAACATCATAGCATACAAGGCTACGGGCTAAGTGCTTGAAAATGGGATTCGAGTAGATAGGCTTGATGGCCGGCGCAGACACGATGGGTCTCAGGGCCTGTTTCTGTGCTGTATGACTCTAAGAGCAGTAAGGGTATCTCACTAGATACCACATCTGTACTAATAATGTGGCTTATTCCAGCTATTCTGCATGGAGTCACCACTCTTTTCAGTGACCTCAAGGTGTTGTCATCTCTGAACCTGAAGCAAATAGAACTTTCCCATTCTCTGGCCTTACTTTGATCCTTACTGCTGAGTGAAGGTAAATAACATTTCAACCAATCCGTTCCACATTCTGTGGATGTGCAACCATTGTCCAACAGGCACAATTAACGGAATCTGTGACCATTACAGTCATTACTAGTGAAGGTGCAAAATGCTTTTATTTTGAAGTGCCAGTCAGGACCAGCAGCTGGGGTGCCAAAGCAGACACAGACAATGAGAGCTAAAAAAAATTGTACAAAGGGCTCGGCAAAAAATTTGCCATTAGGAAATGAGCGACACACAAACAATGCACAGGATAACTTAATTAAGAAATGGGGAAGGCCATTGTCACATCGTCTGATGGTCCCAGACATCAATTCACCACCCCCCCCCCCACCCCCGTAAACCTTTATGCAGAATACACACACATTCTTTACTGTCTCCGCAGGGGACAATACCAAGTCTCTGCATTACAAGTACTGTACAGGAACACAATTATCAGCCCACCGGAGGCCATTGTGCTGTGGCATTTGCCTACTTAATAGCATTAAGTTGTAACTGATAATGAAAACATATATAAACTGTGCTCATTTGGATCTCGGTGGAGAAGCACCTGGGCTGTCCGGCGTTGGCTCCCCACATGCGTAATAAAGACACCACTTGACTATTGCAACTGGACTCTGAGTGTTGAAATTTTACAACAGAGTATTTTTTAAAAATTCATTCATGGGATGTGAGCATTGCTGATTAGGCCACCATTTATTGCCCATCCCTAATTGCCCTTGAGAAGGTGGTGGTGAGCTGCCGCAGACCTTTGACCAGACTGAAGCTTCTTGTGACCAGTACAATTCCCTCAGACCGATCAATATCATTGTCTTCCACTTCTGAACCTTGCCTGACATGCATCGTCTCAATACCCTGTTGTTCTGTTTTTGACATTTTACTGCATAATGATATTTCGAATCACATCTGAAATATCTGTTAATAATTCCCCGGGGTTCATTCGCCTGTTATACTTACTCCATTCCTGTTGTCTGCCAGATCTTCATCTCCATCCTCATTTTTTCTATCTGTGATTCTTGCGCTATATTGATGCCTGTGCCCCACATTCCAAACGATCCTGAAATGCTGCAACCATAAAATCTTCTATCCTCTGCGAGACCGCTGAATGTCCCATTTGTGCCATGAAGGTTGCTGGAAATGACTGTTTTCCCAGGATTTTTTTTTAAAACATCTGACACCTGGTCCAAAATGTGTCTTTTTCTGAGAATCGAACTCCAGTTAAGACCAGGAGCCTAGCCATGTGTAACGATTTAACACAATCCAACCATTTGAAAGTGGGCACTGAACAAGGAATTTCCAAATGGAATTTCTACAATCTTGTATATAGTGTGTTTAATTCCATGATGTATTCCTCTATGGAATAACTGTCTGTCTTTATAAATTATCAAAGTCTCACCGTGTCTTGTATGTCTCGTATAAATTTTATCCAGAAAGCTTAATAGAAACTCCAAACCTTCCTCAGTGTCCAACTGACAGGCCACCAGCTTTTGTTAGAAAGCGACAGTGTCAAGGCTAAACTTGGTTTTCTCTTCGGTAAGGACGTAATCCGTATTCACATATCTACTTCATTTTTCCATTGGTCATAAGGTTCAGATTCTCAGAACATCAGTGGGAAATCATACCCTTTCACTTTCGAATTGGTTTCAGTTATTCTTCTCAAAAGTAACTCAGATTACAACTTTCTTCCTGAAAAAACTTCTAGTTTCCAACCTCTTCTTTTTGATAACCATCCTCTGCTACTAATGTTAACTGGATCCAAGCTAGCTGTTGAAGAATGAAATTATACAGAGCCTTTTCTTGATATTTGGTTTATTCATAGACCGCAGCATAATATATCTCTGCCTTCAATTCAACCACCACACTTGTGTCCAGCAGGCTCTCTTTATATTCACTTCAGATCCTTAATTGAACAGTGCCGTTCAGCTGTTTAACTTCAACATGGTCATAGAGAGATACAGCACTGAAACAGGCCCTTCGGCCCTCCAAGTCCGTGCCGACCATCAACCACCCATTTATACTAATCCTACATTAATCCCATTTCCCTCTCCCATCCCCACCTTCCCTCCATTCTCCTACCACCTACCTACACTAGGGGCAATTTACAATGGCCAATTTACCTATCAACCCGCAAGTCTTTGGCTGTGGGAGGAAACCGGAGCACCTGGCAGAAACCCACGCGGTCACAGGGAGAACTTGCAAGCTCCAAAACATAATTAACCATTAACACATGTGGATGCAGAGAGGCTATGCCTGACCCTGCTCGGGTTAGATGTTGCTGCCTTTGAATTTTTTCAGGAGGTAACAGAGAGGGTTGATTGTGAAACAAGCAGATATCCAGTCTCCAAAATGAGGAAGCCAATGACGGGCTCTGACCCACAACTGTTTTATTGACAATTCATAGTTCAGTCCAAACATCACTTCCAAGTCTTTCCTTCTGAGGCAACTCTCCAGCTGGGTAAAAATCCAGCTGTTAAATACAAAACTGTAATGTGCATCACTTGCTCTCTATTAACACTGAAATGAGTCCTGTTTATTTAAAGGGACCAGCATTTTCAATATTGTCATTGATGAGGGCAATGCTGTTGATGTGGTCGACATGTATTTTCAAAAGGCATTTGATACAGTGCCACACAACAGATTTGTGTGTAAACTTGTAGCTCATGGAATAAAAGGGATGGGAGCAACGTGGATACAAAATTTGCTGAGTGACAGGAAACAAAGTGATGGTTAATGGATGTTTTTCGGGCTGGAGGAAGGTTTGTAGTGGAGTTCCCCAGGGGTCAATGTTGGGACCCTTGCTTTTCCTGATATATATTAATGACCTAGACCTTGATGTGCAGGGCACAATTTCAAAGTTTGTAGATGATACAAAAATTGGAAGCATTGTGAACTGTGAGGAGGATAGTGTAGAATTGGTGGCAGATGAAGTTCAGTGCAGAGAAATGTGAAGTGATTCATTTTGGTAGGAAGAACATGGAGAAACAATATAGAATAAAGGGTACAATTCTAAAGGGGGTGCAGGAGCAGAGGGACCTGGGTGTATATGTGCATAAGTCATTGTAGGTGGCAGGACAGGTTGAGAGAGCAGTTAATAAAACATACGGTATCCTGGGCTTTATTAATAGGGGCATAGAGTACAAGAGCAAGGAAGTTTTGTTGAATTTGTGTAAGACACTAGTTCGGCCTCAGCTGGAGTATTGCATCCAATTCTGGGCACTGCACTTTAGGAAAGACGTGAGGGCACTGGGGAGAGTACAGAAAAGATTCACGAGAATGGTTCCAGGGATGAGGAACTTCAGTTATGAAGATAGATTGGAGAAGTTAGGACTGTTTTCCTTGCAGAAGAGAAGGCAGAGAGGAGATTTAATAGAGGTATTCAAAATCATGAGGGACTGGACAGAGTAGATCGAGAGAAACTGTTCCCACATGTGAAAGGATCAAGAATGAGCGGGCACAGATTTAAAGTAATGGGTAAGAGAAGCAAAAGTGACATGAGGAAAAACTTTTTCACGCAGAGAGTGGTTAAGGTCTGGAATGCACTGCCTGCATGTGGTGGAGGCAGGTTCAATTGAAGCATTGAAAAGGGAATCAGACAGTTATATGAAAAGGAAGAATGTGCAGGGTTACAGGGAGAAGCAGGGGAATGGAACTGAATGAGTTGCTCTTTCAGAGAGCCAGTGTGGACACAATGGGCCGAATGGCCTCCTTCTGTGCTGTAACAATTCTGTGATTATGGGTCACCTTGTCCAGCAACAGAGAGGGAATTGTGTCAGTGATTAGGGTGCTATGTGTTTGGGTGAGGTGCCTGTTATAGTTGAATAAGTGACAGTGAGTGCAAGCTGTGAGATGTGGTGTGAGGCTTACAGTGGTGCTGAGTGTGTGAGGGTGAGCTGAGGCTATGAATGTGAGGTATGAGTTGTGATTGATGAAGATAGTTGGGAGGTGACTGAAGGGGGTGCGATGAATGAAGCTCTGTGTAAGCTTGTGTTTGATCTAAAGGAAATGGCACCTGATGATGCAGTCACTGACCTTGACTACTCGTGGGAGGTCAGTGAACTTCCTGCTGTACTGTATCCAGGTCCTTGGAGCTAAACTGCTGGTATTGACAGTGACAGCTATCAGCTCCCACTGCCTTCGTAGTGTCTGTATGGAGGTCCTTCTGGCCCTGTGAGGGAAGAGGACCTCTCTTTTCCTATCCACCTCCTGTACCTGACCCATTGCTGCATAACAGAACTTTGGAACACTCTCTCTCCCCCGTGGCACCATTTCCACTTCTCTTTCTGCTCAGAAAATTTTCTGTAAGCAGTTTCAGCACCTGCTGCAGCCAGAATGCAGCTCAACTTTAAAAAGCACAGCTTGGCTTTAAGTAGTGCAGGTTAGTTTTAAGTGGTCCGAGCCTCGCACAGACCTCGGCCCCCTGCTGAGACAAGTAGCCAGTCAGCAGCATGTTTAGCCTGGTGCAGCATGTCAGGATCATTGAAATTCGCAGACAGAATGAGGTTTGCACACTGCCAGGATCAGCAGGTTCATTGGGCATCTCCATGCCCAGCTCCAGTTACAGGCCAGAACCACATTTATCCCAAAGATGGACATCACATTAACCAAACACAAAGCTGATTTGGCTTTTCTTCTTGCTGCTGTAGGAGGCGACTGAGATCTCCTCTCTGAGACCTCAACTCGATGAGTTAGGGGTGCCACTTTATGGAGTCATCAAAGAAAACATCAACGATGAATTGAAGAACTTCCAGCCCTTTTTCAAAGGAGAGATCTTTCTAGATGTAGAGGTAAGAGGCTGGTTATAGAGAGTGAGGTCGAGGGTCAGGGGCGAATATTTAACCTGCAGCTGTGGGATTTTTATCTGTGTCTGTCTGTGTGTGTGTGTAGTGGATGTGGGGGGGATGTCTGTGTGTGTGTGAGTGGGGGGGGATGTCTGTGCGTGTGTGAGTGGGGGGGGATGTCTGTGTGTGTGTGTGAGTGGGGGGGGATGTCTGTGTGTGTGTGAGTGGGGGGGGATGTCTGTGTGTGTGTGAGTGGGGGGGGATGTCTGTGTGTGTGTGAGTGGGGGGGGATGTCTGTGTGTGTGTGAGTGGGGGGGGATGTCTGTGTGTGTGTGAGTGGGGGGGATGTCTGTGTGTGTGTGAGTGGGGGGGGATGTCTGTGTGTGTGTGAGTGGGGGGGGATGTCTGTGTGTGTGTGAGTGGGGGGGATGTCTGTGTGTGGGTGGGGGATGTCTGTGTGTGGGTGGGGGATGTCTGTGTGTGTGTGTGGGGAGGACATGTCTGTGTGCGTGTGTGTGTGGGGGGGGGATGTCTGTGTGCGTGTGTGGTGGGGGGGGGATGTCTGTGTGCGTGTGTGGTGGGGGGGGGGATGTCTGTGTCTGTGTTTGTGTGGGGGGGGATGTCTGTGTGTCTGTGTTTGTGTGGGGGGGGATGTCTGTGTGTGTGTGTGTGGGGGGGGATGTCTGTGTGCGTGTGTGTGGGGGGGGGGATGTCTGTGTGTGTGTGGGGGGGGATGTCTGTGTGCGTGTGTGTGGGGGGGGATGTCTGTGTGCGTGTGTGTGTGGGGGGGGATGTCTGTGTGCGTGTGTGTGTGGGGGGGGATGTCTGTGTGCGTGTGTGTGTGGGGGGGGATGTCTGTGTGTGTGTGTGGTGGGGGGGGTGTCTGTGTGTCTGTGTTTGTGTGGGGGGGGATGTCTGTGTGTGTGTGGGGGGGGGATGTCTGTGTGTGTGGGGGGGGATGTCTGTGTGTGTGTGTGTGGGGGGGGATGTCTGTGTGCGTGTGTGTGGGGGGGGGGATGTCTGTGTGTGTGTGGGGGGGGATGTCTGTGTGCGTGTGTGTGGGGGGGATGTCTGTGTGCGTGTGTGTGTGGGGGGGGATGTCTGTGTGCGTGTGTGGTGGGGGGGGGTGTCTGTGTGTGTGTGGGGGGGGATGTCTGTGTGCGTGTGTGTGGGGGGGGATGTCTGTGTGCGTGTGTGTGTGGGGGGGGATGTCTGTGTGCGTGTGGGGGGGGGATGTCTGTGTGTGTGGGGGGGGGATGTCTGTGTGTCTGTTTGTGTGGGGGGGGATGTCTGTGTGTCTGTTTGTGTGGGGGGGATGTCTGTGTGTGTGTGTGGGGGGAATGTCTGTGTGTCTGTGGGGGGGGATGTCTGTGTCTGTGTTTGTGTGGGGGGGGTGTCTGTGTTTGTGTGGGGGGGATGTCTGTGTGTGTGTGGGGGGGGGGATGTCTGTGTGTGTGTGGGGGGGGATGTCTGTGTGTGTGTGGGGGGGGGGATGTCTGTGTGTGTGTGGGGGGGGGATGTCTGTGTCTGTGTTTGTGTGGGGGGGATGTCTGTGTGTGTGTGGGGGGGGGATGTCTGTGTGTGTGGGGGGGATGTCTGTGTGTGTGTGTGTGTGGGGGGGGGGATGTCTGTGTGTGTGTGGGGGGGGGATGTCTGTGTGTCTGTGTTTGTGTGGGGGGGGAATGTCTGTGTGTGTGTGTGTGGGGGGATGTCTGTGTGTCTGTGTGGGGGGGATGTCTGTGTGTGTGTGGGGGGGGGAGGTCTGTGTGTGTGTGGGCGGGGGGATGTCCGTGTGTGTGTGGGGGGGGATGACCGTGTGTGTGTGGGTGGGGGGATGTCTGTGTTTGTGTGGGGGGGAGGTCTGTGTTTGTGTGGGGGGGAGGTCTGTGTGTGTGTGGGGGGGAGGTCTGTGTGTGTGTGTGGGGGGGAGGTCTGTGTGTGTGTGGGGGGGGGAAGTCTGTGTGTGTGTGGGGGGGGATGTCTGTGTGTGTGTGGGGGGGAGGTCTGTGTGTGTGTGGGGGGGGATGTCTGTGTGTGTGTGGGGGGGGATGTCTGTGTGTGTGTGGGGGGGGGATGTCTGTGTGTGTGTGGGGGGGGATGACCGTGTGTGTGTGGGGGGGGGGATGTCTGTGTGTGTGTGTGTGTGTGGGGGGGATGTCTGTGTGTGTGTGGGGGGGGAGGTCTGTGTGTGTGTGGGGGGGGGATGTCTGTGTGTGTGTGGGGGGGGGGAGGTCTGTGTGTGTGTGTGGGGGGGGATGTCTGTGTGTGTGTGTGGGGGGGGATGTCTGTGTGTGTGAGTGTGGGGGGGGATGTCTGTGTGTGTGTGTGGGGGGGATGTCTGTGTGTGTGTGTGGGGGGGGATGTCTGTGTGTCTGTGTGGGGGGGATGTCTGTGTGTGTGTGGGGGGGGGAGGTCTGTGTGTGTGTGTGGGGGGGGATGTCTGTGTGTGTGTGGGGGGGGATGACAGTGTGTGTGTGTGGGGGGGGGGATGTCTGTGTGTGTGTGGGGGGGGATGTCTGTGTGTGTGTGGGGGGGATGTCTGTGTGTCTGTGTGGGGGGGATGTCTGTGTGTCTGTGTGGGGGGGATGTCTGTGTGTGTGTGGGGGGGGAGGTCTGTGTGTGTGTGGGGGGGGGGATGTCTGTGTGTGTGTGGGGGGGGGATGACCGTGTGTGTGTGGGGGGGGGGATGTCTGTGTGTCTGTGTTTGTGTGGGGGGGGATGTCGGTGTGTGTGTGGGGGGGGATGTCTTTGTGTGTGTGGGGGGGATGTCTGTGTGTGTGTGAGGGGGATGTCTGTGTGTGTGTGGGGGGGATGTCTGTGTGTGTGTGGGGGGGATGTCTGTGTGTGTGGGGGGGGAATGACCGTGTGTGTGTGGGGGGGGGGATGTCTGTGTGTCTGTGTTTGTGTGGGGGGGGATGTCGGTGTGTGTGTGGGGGGGGATGTCTGTGTGTGTGTGGGGGGGATGTCTGTGTGTGTGTGTGGGGGATGTCTGTGTGTGTGTGGGGGGGATGTCTGTGTGTGTGTGGGGGGGATGTCTGTGTGTGTGGGGGGGGGATGTCTGTGTGTGTGGGGGGGATGTCTGTGTGTGTGGGGGGGATGTCTGTGTGTGTGTGGGGGGGATGTCTGTGTGTGTGGGGGGGGGATGTCTGTGTATCTGTGTGTGTGTGGGGGGGGGATGTCTGTGTATCTGTGTGTGTGTGGGGGGGGGATGTCTGTGTGTCTGTGTTTGTGTGTGGGGGGATGTCTGTGTGTGTGGGGGGGATGTCTGTGTGTGTGGGGGTATGTCTGTGTGTGTGGGGGGGGATGTCTGTGTGTGTGTGGGGGGGATGTCTGTGTGTGTGTGGGGGGGATGTCTGTGTGTGTGGGGGGGGATGTCTGTGTATCTGTGTGTGTGTGGGGGGGGATGTCTGTGTATCTGTGTGTGTGTGGGGCGGGGGATGTCTGTGTGTCTGTGTTTGTGTGGGGGGGATGTCTGTGTGTGTGTGTGGGAGGGGGCATGTCTGGTGTGTGTGGGGGGGGCATGTCTGTGTGTGGTGGGGGGATGTCTGTGTGTGTGTGGGGGGGGGGATGTCTGTGTGTGTGTGGGGGGGGGATGTCTGTGTGTGTGTGGGGGGGGATGTCTGTGTGTGTGTGGGGGGGGGATGTCTGTGTGTCTGTGTTTGTGTGGGGGGGGATGTCTGTGTGTGTGTGTGTGTGGGGGGGCATGTCTGTGTGTGTGTGTGTGTGTGTGGGGGGGCATGTCTGTGTGTGTGTTTGTGTGGGAGGGGCATGTCTGTGTGCGTGTTTGGGGGGGGGATGTCTGTGTGCGTGTGTGGGGGGGGGATGTCTGTGTGCGTGTGTGGTGGGGGGGATGTCTGTGTGCGTGTGTGGGGGGGGGACGTCTGTGTGCGTGTGTGTGGGGGGGGACGTCTGTGTGCGTGTGTGTGGGGGGGGACGTCTGTGTGCGTGTGTGTGTGGGGGGGGATGTCTGTGTGCGTGTGTGTGTGGGGGGGGATGTCTGTGTGCGTGTGTGGTGGGGGGGGGTGTCTGTGTGTGTGTGGGGGGGGATGTCTGTGTGCGTGTGTGTGGGGGGGGATGTCTGTGTGCGTGTGTGTGTGGGGGGGGATGTCTGTGTGCGTGTGTGGTGGGGGGGGGATGTCTGTGTGTCTGTGTTTGTGTGGGGGGGGATGTCTGTGTGTGTGTGGGGGGGGGATGTCTGTGTGTGTGGGGGGGGGATGTCTGTGTGTCTGTTTGTGTGGGGGGGGATGTCTGTGTGTCTGTTTGTGTGGGGGGGATGTCTGTGTGTGTGTGTGGGGGGGGATGTCTGTGTGTGTGTTTGTGTGGGGGGGGATGTCTGTGTGTGTGGGGGGGGGGGATGTCTGTGTGTGTGTGGGGGGGGATGTCTGTGTGTGTGTGGGGGGGAATGTCTGTGTGTCTGTGGGGGGGGGATGTCTGTGTCTGTGTTTGTGTGGGGGGGGATGTCTGTGTGTGTGGGGGGGGGGGATGTCTGTGTGTGTGTGGGGGGGGATGTCTGTGTGTGTGTGGGGGGGGGATGTCTGTGTGTGTGTGGGGGGGGGATGTCTGTGTCTGTGTTTGTGTGGGGGGGATGTCTGTGTTTGTGTGGGGGGGATGTCTGTGTGTGTGTGGGGGGGGGATGTCTGTGTGTGTGTGGGGGGGGATGTCTGTGTGTGTGTGTGTGTGGGGGGGGGATGTCTGTGTGTGTGTGGGGGGGGGATGTCTGTGTGTCTGTGTTTGTGTGGGGGGGGATGTCTGTGTTTGTGTGGGGGGGATGTCTGTGTGTGTGTGGGGGGGGGATGTCTGTGTGTGTGTGGGGGGGGATGTCTGTGTGTGTGTGTGTGTGGGGGGGGGGGATGTCTGTGTGTGTGTGGGGGGGGATGTCTGTGTGTCTGTGTTTGTGTGGGGGGGATGTCTGTGTGTGTGTGGGGGGGGATGTCTGTGTGTGTGTGTGTGTGTGTGTGTGTGTGTGTGGGGGGGGATGTCTGTGTGTCTGTGTGGGGGGGATGTCTGTGTGTGTGTGGGGGGGGGAGGTCTGTGTGTGTGTGGGCGGGGGGATGTCCGTGTGTGTGTGGGGGGGGGATGACCGTGTGTGTGTGGGTGGGGGGATGTCTGTGTTTGTGTGGGGGGGAGGTCTGTGTTTGTGTGGGGGGGAGGTCTGTGTGTGTGTGTGGGGGAGGTCTGTGTGTGTGTGGGGGGGAGGTCTGTGTGTGTGTGGGGGGGGGAAGTCTGTGTGTGTGTGGGGGGGGATGTCTGTGTTTGTGTGGGGGGGAGGTCTGTGTGTGTGTGGGGGGGAGGTCTGTGTGTGTGTGGGGGGGATGTCTGTGTGTGTGTGGGGGGGGGATGTCTGTGTGTGTGTGGGGGGGGGATGTCTGTGTGTGTGTGGGGGGGGATGACCGTGTGTGTGTGGGGGGGGGATGTCTGTGTGTGTGTGTGTGTGGGGGGGGGATGTCTGTGTGTGTGTGGGGGGGGAGGTCTGTGTGTGTGTGGGGGGGGGATGTCTGTGTGTGTGTGGGGGGGGGATGTCTGTGTGTGTGTGGGGGGGGGGAGGTCTGTGTGTGTGTGTGGGGGGGGATGTCTGTGTGTGTGTGTGGGGGGGGATGTCTGTGTGTGTGAGTGTGGGGGGGGATGTCTGTGTGTGTGTGTGGGGGGGGATGTCTGTGTGTGTGTGTGGGGGGGGATGTCTGTGTGTCTGTGTGGGGGGGATGTCTGTGTGTGTGTGGGGGGGGGAGGTCTGTGTGTGTGTGTGGGGGGGGATGTCTGTGTGTGTGTGGGGGGGATGTCTGTGTGTCTGTGTGGGGGGGATGTCTGTGTGTCTGTGTGGGGGGGATGTCTGTGTGTGTGTGGGGGGGGAGGTCTGTGTGTGTGTGGGGGGGGGGATGTCTGTGTGTGTGTGGGGGGGGATGACCGTGTGTGTGTGGGGGGGGGATGTCTGTGTGTCTGTGTTTGTGTGGGGGGGGATGTCGGTGTGTGTGTGGGGGGGGATGTCTGTGTGTGTGTGGGGGGGATGTCTGTGTGTGTGTGAGGGGGATGTCTGTGTGTGTGTGGGGGGGATGTCTGTGTGTGTGTGGGGGGGATGTCTGTGTGTGTGGGGGGGGAATGACCGTGTGTGTGTGGGGGGGGGGATGTCTATGTGTCTGTGTTTGTGTGGGGGGGGATGTCGGTGTGTGTGTGGGGGGGGATGTCTGTGTGTGTGTGGGGGGGATGTCTGTGTGTGTGTGTGGGGGATGTCTGTGTGTGTGTGGGGGGGATGTCTGTGTGTGTGGGGGGGGGATGTCTGTGTGTGTGGGGGGGATGTCTGTGTGTGTGGGGGGGATGTCTGTGTGTGTGTGGGGGGGATGTCTGTGTGTGTGTGGGGGGGATGTCTGTGTGTGTGGGGGGGGATGTCTGTGTATCTGTGTGTGTGTGTGGGGGGGATGTCTGTGTATCTGTGTGTGTGTGGGGGGGGGGGATGTCTGTGTGTCTGTGTTTGTGTGTGGGGGGATGTCTGTGTGTGTGGGGGGGATGTCTGTGTGTGTGGGGGTATGTCTGTGTGTGTGGGGGGGGATGTCTGTGTGTGTGGGGGGGGGATGTCTGTGTGTGTGTGGGGGGGATGTCTGTGTGTGTGGGGGGGGGATGTCTGTGTATCTGTGTGTGTGTGGGGGGGGGGATGTCTGTGTATCTGTGTGTGTGTTGGGGGGGGATGTCTGTGTGTCTGTGTTTGTGTGGGGGGGGATGTCTGTGTGTGTGTGTGGGAGGGGGCATGTCTGGTGTGTGTGGGGGGGGCATGTCTGTGTGTGGGGGGGGGGGATGTCTGTGTGTGTGTGGGGGGGGGATGTCTGTGTGTGTGTGGGGGGGGGATGTCTGTGTGTGTGTGGGGGGGGGATGTCTGTGTGTCTGTGTTTGTGTGGGGGTGGATGTCTGTGTGTGTGTGTGTGTGGGGGGGCATGTCTGTGTGTGTGTGTGTGTGTGTGTGGGGGGGCATGTCTGTGTGTGTGTTTGTGTGGGAGGGGCATGTCTGTGTGCGTGTTTGGGGGGGGGATGTCTGTGTGCGTGTGTGGGGGGGGGATGTCTGTGTGCGTGTGTGGGGGGGGGGATGTCTGTGTGCGTGTGTGGGGGGGGGATGTCTGTGTGCGTGTGTGGGGGGGGATGTCTGTGTGCGTGTGTGGGGGGGGATGTCTGTGCGTGGGGGGGGATGTCTGTGTGCGTGTGTGGGGGGGGAATGTCTGTGTGCGTGGGGGGGATGTCTGTGTGCGTGTGTGGGGGGGGGATGTCTGTGTGCGTGTGTTTGTGTGGGGGGGGATGTCTGTGTGTGTGTTTGTGTGGGGGGGATGTCTGTGTGTCTGTGTTTGTGTGGGGGGGGATGTCTGTGTGTCTGTGTTTGTGTGGGGGGGATGTCTGTGTATCTGTGTTTGTGTGGGGGGGGGGAATATCTGTGTTTGTGTGGGGGGGGATGTCTGTGTATCTGTGTTTGTGTGGGGGGGGGGGAAATATGTGTATCTGTGTTTGTGTGGGGGGGGGAATGTCTGTGTATCTGTGTTTGTGGGGGGGGGGATGTCTGTGTATCTGTGTTTGTGTGAGGGGGGGTGTCTGTGTGTCTGTGTTAGTGTGGGGGGGGGATATCTGTGTGTCTGTGTTTGTGTGGGGGGGGATGTCTGTGTATCTGTGTTTGTGTGGGGGAGGGGATGTCTGTGTATCTGTGTTTGTGTGGGGGGGATGTCTGTGTGTCTGTGCTTGTGTGGGGGGGGGATGTCTGTGTGTCTGTGCTTGTGTGGCGGGGGGGATGTCTGTGTATCTGTGTTTGTGTGGGGGGAGGATGTCTGTGTGTCTGTGCTTGTGTGGGGGGGGATGTCTGTGTGTCTGTGTTTGTGTGGGGGGGGATATCTGTGTATCTGTGTTTGTGTGGGGGGGATGTCTGTGTGTCTGTGTGTGTGTGGGGGGGATGTCTGTGTGTGTGTTTGTGTGGGGGGGGATATCTGTGTATCTGTGTTTGTGTGGGGGGGGATGTCTGTGTATCTGTGTTTGTGTGGGGGCGGATGTCTGTGTATCTGTGTTTGTGTGGGGGGGGGATGTCTGTGTGTGTGTGTGTTTGTGTGGGGGGGGATGTCTGTGTATCTGTGTTTGTGTGGGGGGGGATGTCTGTGTTTGTGTGGGGGGGGATGTCTGTGTATCTGTGTTTGTGTGTCGGGGGGGATGTCTGTGTGTGTGTGTTTGTGTGGGGGGGGATGTCTGTGTATCTGTGTTTGTGTGGGGGGGGATGTCTGTGTGTGTGTGTTTGTGTGGGGGGGGATGTCTGTGTATCTGTGTTTGTGTGGGGGGGGATGTCTGTGTGTCTGTGTTTGTGTGGGGGCGGATGTCTGTGTATCTGTGTTTGTGTGGGGGGGGATGTCTGTGTATCTGTGTTTGTGTGGGGGGGGATGTCTGTGTATCTGTGTTTGTGTGGGGGGGGATGTCTGTGTATCTGTGTTTGTGTGTGGGGGGGGATGTCTGTGTGTGTGTGTTTGTGTGGGGGGGGGGGATGTCTGTGTATCTGTGTTTGTGTGTGGGGGGGGATGTCTGTGTGTGTGTTTGTGTGGTGGGGGGATGTCTGTGTGTGTGTGTTTGTGTGGGGGGGGGATGTCTGTGTATCTGTGTTTGTGTGGTGGGGGGATGTCTGTGTATCTGTGTTTGTGTGGTGGGGGGATGTCTGTGTATCTGTGTTTGTGTGTGGGGGGGGATGTCTGTGTGTGTGAGTTTGTGTGGGGGGGGGATGTCTGTGTATCTGTGTTTGTGTGGGGGGGATGTCTGTGTATCTGTGTTTGTGTGGGGGGGGATGTCTGTGTGTCTGTGTTTGTGTGGGGGGGATGTCTGTGTGTCTGTGTTTGTGTGGGGGGGGATGTCTGTCTATCTGTGTTTGTGTGGGGGGGATGTCTGTGTGTCTGTGTTTGTGTGGGGGGGGGATGTCTGTGTGTGTGTGTTTGTGTGGGGGGGGGATGTCTGTGTATCTGTGTTTGTGTGGGGGGGGTGTCTGTGTGTCTGTGTTTGTGTGGGGGGGGATGTCTGTCTATCTGTGTTTGTGTGGGGGCGGATGTCTGTGTATCTGTGTTTGTGTGGGGGGGATGTCTGTGTATCTGTGTTTGTGTGGGGGGGTGATGTCTGTGTGTGTGTGTTTGTGTGGGGGGGGATGTCTGTGTATCTGTGTTTGTGTGGGGGTGGATGTCTGTGTGTCTGTGTGTGTGTGGGGGGGGATGTCTGTGTATCTGTGTTTGTGTGGGGGGGTGATGTCTGTGTGTGTGTGTTTGTGTGGGGGGGGATGTCTGTGTATCTGTGTTTGTGTGGGGGGGGATGTCTGTGTTTGTGTGGGGGGATGTCTGTGTATCTGTGTTTGTGTGGGGGGGGAAGTCTGTGTATCTGTGTTTGTGTGGGGGGGGATGTCTGTGTATCTGTGTTTGTGTGGGGGGGATGTCTGTGTGTCTGTGTTTGTGTGGGGGGGGGATGTCTGTGTGTGTGTGTTTGTGTGGGGGGGGGATGTCTGTGTATCTGTGTTTGTGTGGGGGGGATGTCTGTGTGTCTGTGTTTGTGTGGGGGGGGATGTCTGTCTATCTGTGTTTGTGTGGGGGCGGATGTCTGTGTATCTGTGTTTGTGTGGGGGGGATGTCTGTGTATCTGTGTTTGTGTGGGGGGGTGATGTCTGTGTGTGTGTGTTTGTGTGGGGGGGGATGTCTGTGTATCTGTGTTTGTGTGGGGGTGGATGTCTGTGTGTCTGTGTGTGTGTGGGGGGGGATGTCTGTGTATCTGTGTTTGTGTGGGGGGGTGATGTCTGTGTGTGTGTGTTTGTGTGGGGGGGGATGTCTGTGTATCTGTGTTTGTGTGGGGGGGGATGTCTGTGTTTGTCTGGGGGGATGTCTGTGTATCTGTGTTTGTGTGGGGGGGGAAGTCTGTGTATCTGTGTTTGTGTGGGGGGGGATGTCTGTGTATCTGTGTTTGTGTGGGGGGGGGATGTCTGTGTATCTGTGTTTGTGTGGGGGGGGATGTCTGTGTATCTGTGTTTGTGTGTGGGGGGGGTTGTCTGTGTATCTGTGTTTGTGTGGGGGGGGTGATGTCTGTGTTTGTGTGGGGGGGATGTCTGTATCTGTGTTTGTGTGGGGGGGGGGGATGTCTTTGTATCTGTGTTTGTGTGGGGGGTGATGTCTGTGTATCTGTGTTTGTGTGGGGGGTGATGTCTGTGTGTGTGTGTTTGTGTGGGGGGGATGTCTGTGTGTCTGTGTGTGTGTGGAGGGGGGATGTCTGTGTATCTGTGTTTGTGTGGGGGGTGATGTCTGTGTGTGTGTGTTTGTGTGGGGGGGATGTCTGTGTGTGTGGGGGGGGATGTCTGTGTGTCTGTGTGTGTGGGGGGGGATGTCTGTGTGTCTGTGTGTGTGTGGGGGGGATGTCTGTGTATCTGTGTTTGTGTGGGGGGTGATGTCTGTGTGTCTGTGTGTGTGTGTGGGGGGGATGTCTGTGTGTCTGTGTTTGTGTGGGGGGGGGATGTCTGTGTATCTGTGTTTGTGTGGGGGGTGATGTCTGTGTGTGTGTGTTTGTGTGGGGGGGATGTCTGTGTGTCTGTGTGTGTGTGGGGGGGGATGTCTGTGTTTGTGGGGGGGGGGATGTCTGTGTTTGTGGGGGGGGGATGTCTGTGTTTGTGTGGGGGGGGATGTCTGTGTTTGTGTGGGGGAGGGGATGTCTGTGTATCTGTGTTTGTGTGGGGGGGATGTCTGTGTATCTGTGTTTGTGTGTGGGGGGCGATGTCTGTGTGTCTGTGTTTGTGTGGGGGGGGGTGATGTCTGTGTGTCTGTGTTTGTGTGGGGGGGATGTCTGTGTATCTGTGTTTGTGTGGGGGGGGAGTGATGTCTGTGTGTCTGTGTTTGTGTGGGGGGATGTCTGTGTATCTGTGTTTGTGTGGGGGGGTGATGTCTGTGTGTCTGTGTTTGTGTGGGGGGGGGGTGATGTCTGTGTGTCTGTGTTTGTGTGGGGGGAATGTCTGTGTATCTGTGTTTGTGTGGGGGGGATGTCTGTGTATCTGTGTTTGTGTGGGGGGTGGTAATGTCTGTGTATCTGTGTTTGTGTGGGGGGGGGGGGTGATGTCTGTGTGTCTGTGTTTGTGTGGGGGGGGATGTCTGTGTATCTGTGTTTGTGTGGGGGGGGATGTCTGTGTATCTGTGTTTGTGTGGGGGGGATGTCTGTGTATCTGTGTTTGTGTGGGGGGGATGTCTGTGTGTCAGTGTTTGTGTGGGGGGGATGTCTGTGTATCTGTGTTTGTGTGGGGAGGGGGGATGTCTGTGTATCTGTGTTTGTGTGGGGGGGATGTCTGTGTATCTGTGTTTGTGTGGGGGGGGATGTCTGTGTGTCTGTGGGGGGGGGGGGGTCATGTCTGTGTGTCTGTGTTTGTGTGGGGGGGGGATGTCTGTGTGTCTGTGTTTGTGTGGGGGGGGATGTCTGTGTATCTGTGTTTGTGTGGGGGGGGATGTCTGTGTATCTGTGTTTGTGTGGTGGGGGGGATATCTGTGTGTCTGTGTTTGTGTGGGGGGGATGTCTGTGTATCTGTGTTTGTGTGGGGGGGGATGTCTGTGTATCTGTGTTTGTGTGGGGGGGGATGTCTGTGTGTCTGTGCTTGTGTGGGGGGGGATGTCTGTGTATCTGTGTTTGTGTGGGGGGGGATGTCTGTGTATCTGTGTTTGTGTGGGGGGGGATGTCTGTGTATCTGTGTTTGTGTGGGGGAGGGGATGTCTGTGTATCTGTGTTTGTGTGGGGGGGATGTCTGTGTGTCTGTGCTTGTGTGGGGGGGGGGATGTCTGTGTGTCTGTGCTTGTGTGGGGGGGGGATGTCTGTGTATCTGTGTTTGTGTGGGGGGAGGATGTCTGTGTGTCTGTGCTTGTGTGGGGGGGGATGTCTGTGTGTCTGTGTTTGTGTGGGGGGGGGATATCTGTGTATCTGTGTTTGTGTGGGGGGGGATGTCTGTGTGTCTGTGTGTGTGTGGGGGGGATGTCTGTGTGTGTGTTTGTGTGGGGGGGGGGATATCTGTGTATCTGTGTTTGTGTGGGGGGGGATGTCTGTGTGTGTGTTTGTGTGGGGGGGGGGATATCTGTATCTGTGTTTGTGTGGGGGCGGATGTCTGTGTATCTGTGTTTGTGTGGGGGGGGGGGGATGTCTGTGTGTGTGTGTGTTTGTGTGGGGGGGGATGTCTGTGTATCTGTGTTTGTGTGGGGGGGGATGTCTGTGTTTGTGTGGGGGGGGATGTCTGTGTATCTGTGTTTGTGTGTCGGGGGGGATGTCTGTGTGTGTGTGTTTTGTGTGGGGGGGGATGTCTGTGTATCTGTGTTTGTGTGGGGGGGGATGTCTGTGTGTCTGTGTTTGTGTGGGGGCGGATGTCTGTGTATCTGTGTTTGTGTGTCGGGGGGGATGTCTGTGTGTGTGTGTTTGTGTGGGGGGGGATGTCTGTGTGTGTGTGTTTGTGTGGGGGGGGATGTCTGTGTATCTGTGTTTGTGTGGGGGGGGATGTCTGTGTGTCTGTGTTTGTGTGGGGGCGGATGTCTGTGTATCTGTGTTTGTGTGGGGGGGGATGTCTGTGTATCTGTGTTTGTGTGGGGGGGGATGTCTGTGTATCTGTGTTTGTGTGGGGGGGGATGTCTGTGTATCTGTGTTTGTGTGTGGGGGGGGATGTCTGTGTGTGTGTGTTTGTGTGGGGGGGGGGATGTCTGTGTATCTGTGTTTGTGTGTGGGGGGGGATGTCTGTGTGTGTGTTTGTGTGGTGGGGGGGATGTCTGTGTGTGTGTGTTTGTGTGGGGGGGGGATGTCTGTGTATCTGTGTTTGTGTGGTGGGGGGATGTCTGTGTATCTGTGTTTGTGTGGTGGGGGGATGTCTGTGTATCTGTGTTTGTGTGTGGGGGGGGATGTCTGTGTGTGTGTGTTTGTGTGGGGGGGGGATGTCTGTGTATCTGTGTTTGTGTGGGGGGGATGTCTGTGTATCTGTGTTTGTGTGGGGGGGGATGTCTGTGTGTCTGTGTTTGTGTGGGGGGGATGTCTGTGTATCTGTGTTTGTGTGGGGGGGGATGTCTGTGTGTGTGTGTGGGGGGGGATGTCTGTCTATCTGTGTTTGTGTGGGGGCGGATGTCTGTGTATCTGTGTTTGTGTGGGGGGGATGTCTGTGTATCTGTGTTTGTGTGGGGGGGGATGTCTGTCTATCTGTGTTTGTGTGGGGGCGGATGTCTGTGTATCTGTGTTTGTGTGGGGGGGGATGTCTGTGTGTGTGTGTTTGTGTGGGGGGGGGATGTCTGTGTATCTGTGTTTGTGTGGGGGGGATGTCTGTGTGTCTGTGTTTGTGTGGGGGGGGATGTCTGTCTATCTGTGTTTGTGTGGGGGCGGATGTCTGTGTATCTGTGTTTGTGTGGGGGGGTGATGTCTGTGTGTGTGTGTTTGTGTGGGGGGGGATGTCTGTGTATCTGTGTTTGTGTGGGGGTGGATGTCTGTGTATCTGTGTTTGTGTGGGGGGGTGATGTCTGTGTGTGTGTGTTTGTGTGGGGGGGGATGTCTGTGTATCTGTGTTTGTGTGGGGGGGTGATGTCTGTGTGTGTGTGTTTGTGTGGGGGGGGATGTCTGTGTATCTGTGTTTGTGTGGGGGTGGATGTCTGTGTGTCTGTGTGTGTGTGGGGGGGGATGTCTGTGTATCTGTGTTTGTGTGGGGGGGTGATGTCTGTGTGTGTGTGTTTGTGTGGGGGGGGATGTCTGTGTATCTGTGTTTGTGTGGGGGGGGATGTCTGTGTTTGTGTGGGGGGATGTCTGTGTATCTGTGTTTGTGTGGGGGGGGAAGTCTGTGTATCTGTGTTTGTGTGGGGGGGGGATGTCTGTGTATCTGTGTTTGTGTGGGGGGGGGGATGTCTGTGTATCTGTGTTTGTGTGTGGGGGGGGTTGTCTGTGTATCTGTGTTTGTGTGTGGCGGGGGTTGTCTGTGTATCTGTGTTTGTGTGGGGGGGGATGTCTGTGTTTGTGTGGGGGGGATGTCTGTATCTGTGTTTGTGTGGGGGGGGGGATGTCTTTGTATCTGTGTTTGTGTGGGGGGGGATGTCTGTGTATCTGTGTTTGTGTGGGGGGTGATGTCTGTGTGTGTGTGTTTGTGTGGGGGGGATGTCTGTGTGTCTGTGTTTGTGTGGGGGGTGATGTCTGTGTGTGTGTGTTTGTGTGGGGGGGATGTCTGTGTGTGTGGGGGGGGATGTCTGTGTGTCTGTGTGTGTGGGGGGGGATGTCTGTGTGTCTGTGTGTGTGTGGGGGGGGATGTCTGTGTATCTGTGTTTGTGTGGGGGGTGATGTCTGTGTGTGTGTGTTTGTGTGGGGGGGATGTCTGTGTGTGTGGGGGGGGATGTCTGTGTGTCTGTGTGTGTGGGGGGGGATGTCTGTCTGTCTGTGTGTGTGTGGGGGGGGATGTCTGTGTATCTGTGTTTGTGTGTGGGGGGGGTTGTCTGTGTATCTGTGTTTGTGTGGGGGGGGGGGATGTCTGTGTTTGTGTGGGGGGGATGTCTGTATCTGTGTTTGTGTGGGGGGGGGGGATGTCTTTGTATCTGTGTTTGTGTGGGGGGTGATGTCTGTGTATCTGTGTTTGTGTGGGGGGTGATGTCTGTGTGTGTGTGTTTGTGTGGGGGGGATGTCTGTGTGTCTGTGTTTGTGTGGGGGGTGATGTCTGTGTGTGTGTGTTTGTGTGGGGGGGATGTCTGTGTGTGTGGGGGGGGATGTCTGTGTGTCTGTGTGTGTGGGGGGGGATGTCTGTGTGTCTGTGTGTGTGTGGGGGGGGATGTCTGTGTATCTGTGTTTGTGTGGGGGGTGATGTCTGTGTGTGTGTGTTTGTGTGGGGGGGATGTCTGTGTGTGTGGGGGGGATGTCTGTGTGTGTGGGGGGGGATGTCTGTGTGTCTGTGTGTGTGGGGGGGGATGTCTGTGTGTCTGTGTGTGTGTGGGGGGGGATGTCTGTGTATCTGTGTTTGTGTGGGGGGTGATGTCTGTGTGTCTGTGTGTGTGTGTGGGGGGGATGTCTGTGTGTCTGTGTTTGTGTGGGGGGGGGATGTCTGTGTATCTGTGTTTGTGTGGGGGGTGATGTCTGTGTGTGTGTGTTTGTGTGGGGGGGATGTCTGTGTGTCTGTGTGTGTGTGGGGGGGGATGTCTGTGTTTGTGGGGGGGGGGGATGTCTGTGTTTGTGGGGGGGGGGATGTCTGTGTTTGTGGGGGGGGGATGTCTGTGTTTGTGTGGGGGGGGATGTCTGTGTGTCTGTGTTTGTGTGGGGGAGGGGATGTCTGTGTATCTGTGTTTGTGTGGGGGGGATGTCTGTGTATCTGTGTTTGTGTGTGGGGGGCGATGTCTGTGTGTCTGTGTTTGTGTGGGGGGGGGTGATGTCTGTGTGTCTGTGTTTGTGTGGGGGGGATGTCTGTGTATCTGTGTTTGTGTGGGGGGGGTGATGTCTGTGTGTCTGTGTTTGTGTGGGGGGGATGTCTGTGTATCTGTGTTTGTGTGGGGGGGATGTCTGTGTATCTGTGTTTGTGTGGGGGGTGGTAATGTCTGTGTATCTGTGTTTGTGTGGGGGGGGGGGTGATGTCTGTGTGTCTGTGTTTGTGTGGGGGGGGGATGTCTGTGTATCTGTGTTTGTGTGGGGGGGGATGTCTGTGTATCTGTGTTTGTGTGGGGGGGATGTCTGTGTATCTGTGTTTGTGTGGGGGGGATGTCTGTGTGTCAGTGTTTGTGTGGGGGGGATGTCTGTGTATCTGTGTTTGTGTGGGGGGGGGGGATGTCTGTGTATCTGTGTTTGTGTGGGGGGGATGTCTGTGTATCTGTGTTTGTGTGGGGGGGGATGTCTGTGTGTCTGTGGGGGGGGGGGTCATGTCTGTGTGTCTGTGTTTGTGTGGGGGGGGGATGTCTGTGTGTCTGTGTTTGTGTGGGGGGGGATGTCTGTGTATCTGTGTTTGTGTGGGGGGGGATGTCTGTGTATCTGTGTTTGTGTGGTGGGGGGGATATCTGTGTGTCTGTGTTTGTGTGGGGGGGATGTCTGTGTATCTGTGTTTGTGTGGGGGGGGATGTCTGTGTATCTGTGTTTGTGTGGGGGGGGGATGTCTGTGTGTCTGTGCTTGTGTGGGGGGGGGTGATGTCTGTGTGTCTGTGTTTGTGTGGGGGGGATGTCTGTGTATCTGTGTTTGTGTGGGGGGGGATGTCTGTGTGTCTGTGGGGGGGGGGGGTCATGTCTGTGTGTCTGTGTTTGGTTGGGGGGGGATGTCTGTGTGTCTGTGTTTGTGTGGGGGGGGGGTGTCTGTGTATCTGTGTTTGTGTGGGGGGGGGATGTCTGTGTATCTGTGTTTGTGTGGGGGGGGGATGTCTGTGTATCTGTGTTTGTGTGGGGGGGGATGTCTGTGTATCTGTGTGTGTGTGGGGGTGGGGATGTCTGTGTGTCTGTGTTTGTGTGGGCGGGGGGGATGTCTGAGTGTCTGTGTTTGTGTGGGGGGGGGGGTTGTCTGTGTATCTGTGTTTGTGTGGGGGGGGGATGTCTGTGTGTGTGTGTTTGTGTGAGGGGGGATGTCTGTGTATCTGTGTTTGTGTGGGGGGGGATGTCTGTGTATCTGTGTTTGTGTGGGGGGGGTGATGTCTGTGTGTCTGTGTTTGTGTGGGGGGGATGTCTGTGCATCTGTGTTTGTGTGGGGGGGGATGTCTGTGTGTCTGTGTTTGTGTGGGAGGGGGTGATGTCTGTGTGTCTGTGTTTGTGTGGGGGGGGGATGTCTGTGTATCTGTGTTTGTGTGGGGGGGGATGTCTGTGTATCTGTGTTTGTGTGGGGGGGGGGGATGTCTGTGTATCTGTGTTTATGTGGGGGGGGATGTCTGTGTATCTGTGTTTGTGTGGGGGGGGATGTCTGTGTGTGTGTGTTTGTGTGGGGGGGATGTCTGTGTATCTGTGTTTGTGTGGGGGGGATGTCTGTGTGTCTGTGTTTGTGTGGGGGGGGATGTCTGTGTATCTCTGTGTGGGGGGGGGATGTCTGTGTATCTGTGTTTGTGTGGGGGGGGATGTCTGTGTGGCGGGGGGCGGGTGTGTGATTATCTGTGTTTGTGTGGGGGGGGATGTCTGTGTTTGTGTGGGGGGGATGTCTGTGTATCTGTGTTTGTGTGGGGGGATGTCTGTGTGTCTGTGTGTGTGTGGGGGGGGATGTCTGTGTGTCTGTGTGTGTGTGGGGGGGGATGTCTGTGTGTCTGTGTGTGTGTGGGGGGGGGATGTCTGTGTGTCTGTGTGTGTGTGGGGGGGATGTCTGTGTTTGTGTGGGGGGGGGATGTCTGTGTTTGTGTGGGGGGGGATGTCTGTGTGTCTGTGTTTCTGTGGGGGGGGGATGTCTGTGTGTCTGTGTTGGGGGGGATGTCTGTGTGTCTGTGTGTGTGTGGGGGGGATGTCTGTGTGTCTGTGTTTGTGTGGGGGGGATGTCTGTGTGTCTGTGTCTGTGTGTCTGTGTTTGTATGGGGGGGGATGTCTGTGTGTGTGTGTTTGTGTGGGGGGGGATGTCTGTGTGTCTGTGTTTGTGTGGGGGGGATGTCTGTGTGTCTGTGTTTGTGTGGGGGGGGATGTCTGTGTGTCTGTGTTTGTATGGGGGGGATGTCTGTGTGTCTATGTTTGTGTGGGGGGGGATGTCTGTGTGTCTGTGTTTGTGTGGGGGGGATGTCTGTGTTTGTGTGGGGGGGAATGTCTGTGTATCTGTGTTTGTGTGGGGGGGGGATGTCTGTGTGTCTGTGCTTGTGTGGGGGGGGATGTCTGTGTATCTGTGTTTGTGTGGGGGGGGGACGTATGTGTATCTGTGTTTGTGTGGGGGGGGGATGTATGTGTATCTGTGTTTGTGTGGGGGGGGATGTCTGTGTATCTGTGTTTGTGTGGGGGAGGGATGTCTGTGTGTCTGTGTTTGTGTGGGGGGGGGGATGTCTGTGTATCTGTGTGTGTGTGGGGGGGATGTCTGTGTATCTGTGTGTGTGTGGGGGGGGATGTCTGTGTATCTATGTTTGTGTGGGGGAGGGATGTCTGTGTGTCTGTGTTTGTGTGGGGGGGGGATGTCTGTGTATCTGTGTTTGTGTGGGGGGGGATGTCTGTGTAGCTGTGGTTGTGTGGGGGAGGGATGTCTGTGTGTCTGTGTTTGTGTGGGGGGGGATGTCTGTGTATCTGTGTTTGTGTGGGGGAGGGATGTCTGTGTGTCTGTGTTTGTGTGGGGGGTGGGATGTCTGTGTATCTGTGTGTGTGGGGGGGGGATGTCTGTGTATCTGTGTTTGTGTGGGGGGGGATGTCTGTCTGTGTGTGTGTGGGGGGGGATGTCTGTGTGTGTGTGGGGGGGGATGTCTGTGTATCTGTGTTTGTGTGGGGGGGGGATGTCTGTGTATCTGTGTTTGTGTGGGGGGGGATGTCTGTGTATCTGTGTTTGTGTGTGGGGGGGATGTCTGTGTATCTGTGTTTGTGTGGGGGGGGATGTCTGTGTATCTGTGTTTGTGTGGTGGGGGGATGTCTGTGTATCTGTGTTTGTGTGGGGGGGGATATCTGTGTGTCTGTGTTTGTGTGGGGGGGGATGTCTGTGTATCTGTGTTTGTGTGGGGGGGGATGTCTGTGTATCTGTGTTTGTGTGGGGGGGGGGGAATGTCTGTGTATCTGTGTTTGTGTGGGGGGGGGGGGATATCTGTATGTCTGTTTGTGTGGGGGGGGATGTCTGTGTACCTGTGTGTGTGTGGGGGGGGGGATGTCTGTGTCTCTGTGTTTGTGTGGGGGGGGATGTCTGTGTATCTGTGTTTGTGTGGGGGGATATCTGTGTGTGTGTGTTTGTGTGGGGGGGGGGAGATGTCTGTGTATCTGTGTTTGTGTGGGGGGGGGGATGTCTGTGTATCTGTGTTTGTGTGGGGGGGACGTCTGTGTATCTGTGTTTGTGTGGGGGGGATGTCTGTGTATCTGAGTTTGTGTGGGGGGGGATGTCTGTGTGTCTGTGTTTGTGTCGGGGGGATGTCTGTGTGTCTGTGTTTGTGTGGGGGGGATGTCTGTGTGTCTGTTTGTGTGGGGGGGGGGATGTCTGTGTATCTGTGTTTGTGTGGAGGGGATGTCTGTGTATCTGTGTTTGTGTGGGGGGGGGATGTCTGTGTATCTGTGTTTGTGTGGGGGGGATATCTGTATGTCTGTTTGTGTGGGGGGGGATGTCTGTGTACCTGTGTGTGTGTGGGGGGGGGATGTCTGTGTATCTGTGTTTGTGTGGGGGGGGATGTCTGTGTATCTGTGTTTGTGTGGGGGGGATGTCTGTGTGTGTGTGTTTGTGTGGGGGGGGGATATCTGTGTATCTGTGTTTGTGTGGGGGGGGGATGTCTGTGTATCTGTGTTTGTGTGGGGGTGGGATGTCTTGTATCTGTGTTTGTGTGGGGGGGGGACGTCTGTGTATCTGTGTTTGTGTGGGGGGGAACGTCTGTGTATCTGTGTTTGTGTTGGGGGGATGTCTGTGTGTCTGTGTTTGTGTGGGGGGGGGGAATGTCTGTGTATCTGTGTTTGTGTGGGGGGGGGATGTCTGTGTATCTGTGTTTGTGTGGGGGTGGGATGTCTTGTATCTGTGTTTGTGTGGGGGGGATGTCTGTGTGTCTGTGTCTGTGTGTCTGTGTTTGTATGGGGGGGGATGTCTGTGTGTGTGTGTTTGTGTGTGGGGGGATGTCTGTGTGTCTGTGTTTGTGTGGGGGGGATGTCTGTGTGTCTGTGTTTGTGTGGGGGGGGGGATGTCTGTGTGTCTGTGTTTGTATGGGGGGGATGTCTGTGTGTCTGTGTTTGTGTGGGGGGGGATGTCTGTGTGTCTGTGTTTGTGTGGGGGGGATGTCTGTGTTTGTGTGGGGGGGAATGTCTGTGTATCTGTGTTTGTGTGGGGGGGGGATGTCTGTGTGTCTGTGCTTGTGTGGGGGGGGATGTCTGTGTATCTGTGTTTGTGTGGGGGGGGGACGTATGTGTATCTGTGTTTGTGTGGGGGGGGGATGTATGTGTATCTGTGTTTGTGTGGGGGGGGATGTCTGTGTATCTGTGTTTGTGTGGGGGAGGGATGTCTGTGTGTCTGTGTTTGTGTGGGGGGGGGATGTCTGTGTATCTGTGTGTGTGTGGGGGGGATGTCTGTGTATCTGTGTGTGTGTGTGGGGGGATGTCTGTGTATCTATGTTTGTGTGGGGGGGGATGTCTGTGTATCTGTGTTTGTGTGGGGGGGGATGTCTGTGTATCTGTGTTTGTGTGGGGGGGGATGTCTGTGTATCTGTGTTTGTGTGGTGGGGGGATGTCTGTGTATCTGTGTTTGTGTGGGGGGGGGGATATCTGTATGTCTGTTTGTGTGGGGGGGGGGATGTCTGTGTACCTGTGTGTGTGTGGGGGGGGATGTCTGTGTCTCTGTGTTTGTGTGGGGGGGGATGTCTGTGTATCTGTGTTTGGGTGGGGGGATGTCTGTGTGTGTGTGTTTGTGTGGGGGGGGGGATATCTGTGTATCTGTGTTTGTGTGGGGGGGGGGAGATGTCTGTATATCTGTGTTTGTGTGGGGGGGGGATGTCTGTGTATCTGTGTTTGTGTGGGGGGGACGTCTGTGTATCTGTGTTTGTGTGGGGGGGATGTCTGTGTGTCTGTGTTTGTGTGGGGGGGGGATGTCTGTGTGTGTGTGTTTGTGTGGGGGGGGGGATATCTGTATATCTGTGTTTGTGTGGGGGGGGGATGTCTGTGTATCTGTGTTTGTGTGGGGGTGGGATGTCTTGTATCTGTGTTTGTGTGGGGGGGGGATGTCTGTGTATCTGTGTTTGTGTGGGGGGGAACGTCTGTGTATCTTTGTTTGTGGGGGGGATGTCTGTGTGTCTGTGTTTGTGTGGGGGGGGGATGTCTGTGTATCTGTGTTTGTGTGGGGGGGGGATGTCTGTGTATCTGTGTTTGTGTGGGGGTGGGATGTCTTGTATCTGTGTTTGTGTGGGGGGGATGTCTGTGTGTCTGTGTCTGTGTGTCTGTGTTTGTATGGGGGGGGATGTCTGTGTGTGTGTGTTTGTGTGTGGGGGGATGTCTGTGTGTCTGTGTTTGTGTGGGGGGGATGTCTGTGTGTCTGTGTTTGTGTGGGGGGGGATGTCTGTGTGTCTGTGTTTGTATGGGGGGGATGTCTGTGTGTCTGTGTTTGTGTGGGGGGGGATGTCTGTGTGTCTGTGTTTGTGTGGGGGGGATGTCTGTGTTTGTGTGGGGGGGAATGTCTGTGTATCTGTGTTTGTGTGGGGGGGGGATGTCTGTGTGTCTGTGCTTGTGTGGGGGGGGATGTCTGTGTATCTGTGTTTGTGTGGGGGGGGGACGTATGTGTATCTGTGTTTGTGTGGGGGGGGGATGTATGTGTATCTGTGTTTGTGTGGGGGGGGATGTCTGTGTATCTGTGTTTGTGTGGGGGAGGGATGTCTGTGTGTCTGTGTTTGTGTGGTGGGGGGATGTCTGTGTATCTGTGTGTGTGTGGGGGGGATGTCTGTGTATCTGTGTGTGTGTGTGGGGGGATGTCTGTGTATCTATGTTTGTGTGGGGGGGGGATGTCTGTGTGTCTGTGTTTGTGTGGGGGGGGGATGTCTGTGTATCTGTGTTTGTGTGGGGGGGGATGTCTGTGTATCTGTGTGGGGGGGGATGTCTGTGTAGCTGTGTTTGTGTGGGGGAGGGATGTCTGTGTGTCTGTGTTTGTGTGGGGGGGGATGTCTGTGTATCTGTGTTTGTGTGGGGGAGGGATGTCTGTGTGTCTGTGTTTGTGTGGGGGGTGGGATGTCTGTGTATCTGTGTGTGTGGGGGTGGGATGTCTGTGTATCTGTGTTTGTGTGGGGGGGGATGTCTGTCTGTGTGTGTGTGGGGGGGGATGTCTGTGTATCTGTGTTTGTGTGGGGGGGGGATGTCTGTGTATCTGTGTTTGTGTGGGGGGGGGGATGTCTGTGTATCTGTGTTTGTGTGTGGGGGGGATGTCTGTGTATCTGTGTTTGTGTGGGGGGGGATGTCTGTGTATCTGTGTTTGTGTGGTGGGGGGATGTCTGTGTATCTGTGTTTGTGTGGGGGGGGGGATATCTGTATGTCTGTTTGTGTGGGGGGGGGATGTCTGTGTACCTGTGTGTGTGTGGGGGGGGATGTCTGTGTCTCTGTGTTTGTGTGGGGGGGTATGTCTGTGTATCTGTGTTTGGGTGGGGGGATGTCTGTGTGTGTGTGTTTGTGTGGGGGGGGGATATCTGTGTATCTGTGTTTGTGTGGGGGGGGGGGGAGATGTCTGTATATCTGTGTTTGTGTGGGGGGGGGATGTCTGTGTATCTGTGTTTGTGTGGGGGGGACGTCTGTGTATCTGTGTTTGTGTGGGGGGGATGTCTGTGTGTCTGTGTTTGTGTGGGGGGGGGATGTCTGTGTATCTGTGTTTGTGTGGGGGGGGATGTCTGTGTGTCTGTGTTTGTGTCGGGGGGATGTCTGTGTGTCTGTGTTTGTGTGGGGGGGGGATGTCTGTGTGTCTGTTTGTGTGGGGGGGGATGTCTGTGTATCTGTGTTTGTGTGGGGGGGGATGTCTGTGTATCTGTGTTTGTGTGGGGGGGGATATCTGTATGTCTGTTTGTGTTAGGGGGGATGTCTGTGTACCTGTGTGTGTGTGGGGGGGGGGATGTCTGTGTATCTGTGTTTGTGTGGGGGGGGGATGTCTGTGTATCTGTGTTTGTGTGGGGGGGATGTCTGTGTGTGTGTGTTTGTGTGGGGGGGGATATCTGTGTATCTGTGTTTGTGTGGGGGGGGGGTGTCTGTGTATCTGTGTTTGTGTGGGGGTGGGATGTCTTGTATCTGTGTTTGTGTGGGGGGGTAACGTCTGTGTATCTGTGTTTGTGTGGGGGGGAACGTCTGTGTATCTGTGTTTGTGTGGGGGGGATGTCTGTGTGTCTGTGTTTGTGTGGGGGGGGGGGATGTCTGTGTATCTGTGTTTGTGTGAGGGGGGATGTCTGTGTGTCTGTGTTTGTGTGAGGGGGGATGTCTGTGTGTCTGTGTTTGTGTGGGGGGGATGTCTGTGTGTCTGTTTGTGTGGGGGGGGGATGTCTGTGTATCTGTGTTTGTGTGGGGGGGATGTCTGTGTATCTGTGTTCGTGTGGGGGGGGATGTCTGTGTGTCTGTGTTTGTGTGGGGGGGGATGTCTGTGTGTCTGTGTTTGTGTGGGGGGGGGGATGTCTGTGTGTCTGTGTTTGTGTGGGGGGGATGTCTGTGTGTCTGTGTGTGGGGGGGGGGATGTCTGTGTTTGTGTGGGGGGGATGCCTGTGTATCTGTGTGTGTGTGTGGGGGGATGTCTGTGTATCTATGTTTGTGTGGGGGGGGATGTCTGTGTGTCTGTGTTTGTGTGGGGGGGGGATGTCTGTGTATCTGTGTTTGTGTGGGGGGGGATGTCTGTGTATCTGTGTGGGGGGGGATGTCTGTGTAGCTGTGTTTGTGTGGGGGAGGGATGTCTGTGTGTCTGTGTTTGTGTGGGGGGGGATGTCTGTGTATCTGTGTTTGTGTGGGGGAGGGATGTCTGTGTGTCTGTGTTTGTGTGGGGGGTGGGATGTCTGTGTATCTGTGTGTGTGGGGGTGGGATGTCTGTGTATCTGTGTTTGTGTGGGGGGGGATGTCTGTCTGTGTGTGTGTGGGGGGGGATGTCTGTGTATCTGTGTTTGTGTGGGGGGGGGATGTCTGTGTATCTGTGTTTGTGTGGGGGGGGATGTCTGTGTGTCTGTGTTTGTGTGGGGGGGGGAAATGTCTGTGTATCTGTGTTTGTGTGTGGGGGGGATGTCTGTGTATCTGTGTTTGTGTGGGGGGGGGATGTCTGTGTATCTGTGTTTGTGTGGTGGGGGGATGTCTGTGTATCTGTGTTTGTGTGGGGGGAGGATATCTGTATGTCTGTTTGTGTGGGGGGGGGATGTCTGTGTACCTGTGTGTGTGTGGGGGGGGATGTCTGTGTCTCTGTGTTTGTGTGGGGGGGGATGTCTGTGTATCTGTGTTTGGGTGGGGGGATGTCTGTGTGTGTGTGTTTGTGTGGGGGGGGGGATATCTGTGTATCTGTGTTTGTGTGGGGGGGGGAGATGTCTGTGTATCTGTGTTTGTGTGGGGGGGGGGGATGTCTGTGTATCTGTGTTTGTGTGGGGGGGACGTCTGTGTATCTGTGTTTGTGTGGGGGGGATGTCTGTGTGTCTGTGTTTGTGTGGGGGGGGGATGTCTGTGTATCTGTGTTTGTGTGGGGGGGATGTCTGTGTATCTGTTTGTGTGGGGGGGGATGTCTGTGTGTCTGTGTTTGTGTCGGGGGGATGTCTGTGTGTCTGTGTTTGTGTGGGGGGGATGTCTGTGTGTCTGTTTGTGTGGGGGGGGGATGTCTGTGTATCTGTGTTTGTGTGGAGGGGATGTCTGTGTATCTGTGTTTGTGTGGGGGGGGGATGTCTGTGTATCTGTGTTTGTGTGGGGGGGGATATCTGTATGTCTGTTTGTGTTAGGGGGGATGTCTGTGTACCTGTGTGTGTGTGGGGGGGGGGATGTCTGTGTATCTGTGTTTGTGTGGGGGGGGGGATGTCTGTGTATCTGTGTTTGTGTGGGGGGGATGTCTGTGTGTGTGTGTTTGTGTGGGGGGGGATATCTGTGTATCTGTGTTTGTGTGGGGGGGGGGTGTCTGTGTATCTGTGTTTGTGTGGGGGTGGGATGTCTTGTATCTGTGTTTGTGTGGGGGGGGGACGTCTGTGTATCTGTGTTTGTGTGGGGGGGAACGTCTGTGTATCTGTGTTTGTGTGGGGGGGATGTCTGTGTGTCTGTGTTTGTGTGGGGGGGGGATGTCTGTGTATCTGTGTTTGTGTGGGGGGGATGTCTGTGTATCTGTGTTTGTGTGAGGGGGGATGTCTGTGTGTCTGTGTTTGTGTCGGGGGGATGTCTGTGTGTCTGTGTTTGTGTGGGGGGGGGGATGTCTGTGTGTCTGTTTGTGTGGGGGGGGGATGTCTGTGTATCTGTGTTTGTGTGGGGGGGATGTCTGTGTATCTGTGTTCGTGTGGGGGGGGATGTCTGTGTGTCTGTGTTTGTGTGGGGGGGGGATGTCTGTGTGTCTGTGTTTGTGTGGGGGGGGGATGTCTGTGTGTCTGTGTTTGTGTGGGGGGGATGTCTGTGTGTCTGTGTGTGAGGGGGGGATGTCTGTGTTTGTGTGGGGGGGATGCCTGTGTATCTGTGTTTGTGTGGGGGGGGATGTCTGTGTGTCTGTGTTTGTGTGGGGGGGGATGTCTGTGTGTCTGTGCTTGCGTGGGGGGAGGATGTCTGTGTGTCTGTGTTTGTGTGGGGTGGGGGATGTCTGTGTGTGTGTGGGGGGGGGGATGTCTGTGTATCTGTGTTTGTGTGGGGGGGGGATGTCTGTGTGTGTGTGTTTGTGTGGGGGGGGGAATGTCTGTGTTTGTGTGGGGGGGGGATGTCTGTGTGTCTGTGTTTGTGTGGGGGGGGGAATGTCTGTGTATCTGTGTTTGTGTGGGGGGGGGGGAATGTCTGTGTATCTGTGTTTGTGTGGGGGGGATGTCTGTGTTTGTGTGGGGGGGGGATGTCTGTGTGTCTGTGTTTGTGTTGGGGGGGGAATGTCTGTGTATCTGTGTTTGTGTGGGGGGGGATGTCTGTGTATCTGTGTTTGTGTGGGGGGGGATGTCTGTGTATCTGTGTTTGTGTGGGGGGGTGATGTCTGTGTATCTGTGTTTGTGTGGGGGGGTGATGTCTGTGTGTCTGTGTTTGTGTTGGCGGGGGAATGTCTGTGTATCTGTGTTTGTGTGGGGGGGTGATGTCTGTGTATCTGTGTGTGTGTGGGGGGGGATGTCTGTGTATCTGTGTTTGTGTGGGGGGGGATGTCTGTGTATCTGTGTTTGTGTGGGGGGGGGGATGTCTGTGTATCTGTGTTTGTGTGGGGGGGGGATGTCTGTGTATCTGTGTTTGTGTGGGGGGGGGGATGTCTGTGTGTGTGTGTTTGTGTTGGGGGGGATGTCTGTGTATCTGTGTTTGTGTGGGGGGGAGGATGTCTGTGTATCTGTGTTTGTGTGGGGGGGATGTCTGTGTGTCTGTGTTTGTGTGGGGGGGGGGATGTCTGTGTATCTGTGTTTGTGTGGGGGGGGGATGTCTGTGTATCTGTGTTTGTGTGGGGGAGATGTCTGTGTTTGTGTGGGGGGGGATGTCTGTGTGTGTGTGTTTGTGTGGGGGGGGGATGTCTGTGTGTGTGTGTTTGTGTGGGGGGGGATGTCTGTGTGTCTGTGTTTGTGTGGGGGAGGATGTCTGTGTGTCTGTGTGTATGTGGGGGGGATGTCTGTGTGTCTGCGTTTGTGTGGGGGGGATGTCTGTGTGACTGTGTTTGTGGGGGGGGATGTCTGTGTGACTGTGTTTGTGTGGGGGGGGATGTCTGTGTATCTGTGTTTGTGTGGGGGGGGATGTCTGTGTATCTGTGTTTGTGTGGGGGGGATGTCTGTGTATCTGTGTTTGTGTGGGGGGGATGTCTGTGTGTCTGTGTTTGTGAGGGGGGGGATGTCTGTGTGTCTGTGTTTGTGAGGGGGGGGGATGTCTGTGTGTCTGTGTTTGTGTGAGGGGGGGCGATGTCTGTGTGTGTGGGGGGGGGATGTCTGTGTATCTGTGTTTGTGTGGGGGGGGGATGTCTGTGTATCTGTGTGTGTGTGGGGGGGGATGTCTGTGTATCTGTGTGTGTGGGGGGGATGTCTGTGTATCTTTGTTTGTGTGGGGGAGGGATGTCTGTGTGTCTGTGTTTGTGTGGGGGGTGGGATGTCTGTGTATCTGTGTTTGTGTGGGGGGGGATGTCTGTGTATCTGTGTGTGTGTGGGGGGCATGTCTGTGTATCTGTGTTTGTGTGGGGGGGGATGTCTGTGTATCTGTGTTTGTGTGGGGGGGGATGTCTGTGTGTCTGTGTTTGTGTGGGGGGTGGGATGTCTGTGTATCTGTGTTTGTGTGGGGGGGGATGTCTGTGTATATGTGTGTGTGTGGGGGGGATGTCTGTGTATCTGTGTTTGTGTGGGGGGGGATGTCTGTGTATCTGTGTGGGGGGGATGTCTGTGTATCTGTGTTTGTGTGGGGGGGATGTCTGTGTGTCTGTGTTTGTGTGGGGGGGGGATGTCTGTGTGTCTGTGTTTGTGTGGGGGGGGGATGTCTGTGTATCTGTGTTTGTGTGGGGGGGATGTCTGTGTATCTGTGTTTGTGTGGGGGGGATATCTGTGTATCTGTGTTTGTGTGGGGGGGATGTCTGTGTGTCTGTGTTTGTGTGGGGGGGGATGTCTGTGTATCTGTGTTTGTGTGGGGGGGGGATATCTGTGTATCTGTGTTTGTGTGGGGGGGATGTCTGTGTGTCTGTGTTTGTGTGGAGGGGGGGATGTCTGTGTATCTGTGTTTGTGTGGGGGGGATGTCTGTGTGTCTGTGTTTGTGTGGGGGGGATGTCTGTGTATCTGTGTTTGTGTGGGGGGGGATATCTGTGTATCTGTGTTTGTGTGGGGGGGGATATCTGTGTATCTGTGTGTGTGTGGGGGGGTTGTCTGTGTATCTGTGTTTGTGTGGGGGGGGATATCTGTGTATCTGTGTTTGTGTGGGGGGGGGATGTCTGTGTATCTGTCTTTGTGTGGGGGGGGGATATCTGTGTATCTGTGTGTGTGTGGGGCGGGGATATCTGTGTATCTGTGTTTGTGTGGGGGGGATATCTGTGTATCTGTGTTTGTGTGGGGGGGGATGTCTGTGTGTCTGTGTATGTGTGGGGGGGGGATGTCTGTGTATCTGTGTTTGTGTGGGGGAGGGATGTCTGTGTGTCTGTGTTTGTGTGGGGGGGGGATGTCTGTGTATCTGTGTGGGGGGGGGATGTCTGTGTATCTGTGTTTGTGTGGGGGAGGGATGTCTGTGTTTGTGTGGGGGGGGATGTCTGTGTATCTGTGTGGGGGGGGATGTCTGTGTGTCTGTGTTTGTGTGGGGGGGGATGTCTGTGTATCTGTGTTTGTGTGGGGGGGGGATGTCTGTGTATCTGTGTGTGTGTGGGGGGGATGTCTGTGTGTCTGTGTTTGTGTGGGGGGGATGTCTGTGTATCTGTGTTTGTGTTGGGGAGGGATGTCTGTGTGTCTGTGTTTGTGTGGGGGGGGGATGTCTGTGTATCTGTGTGTGTGGGGGGGGATGTCTGTGTATCTGTGTTTGTGTGGGGGGGGGATGTCTGTGTATCTGTGTGTGTGTGGGGGGGATGTCTGTGTGTCTGTGTTTGTGTGCGGCGGGATGTCTGTGTATCTGTGTTTGTGTGGGGGGGGATGTCTGTGTATCTGTGTTTGTGTGGGGGGGGGGATGTCTGTGTATCTGTGTTTGTGTGGTGGGGGGATATCTGTGTGTCTGTGTTTGTGTGGGGGGGGGATGTCTGTGTATATGTGTTTGTGTGGGGGGGGGGATGTCTGTGTATCTGTGTTTGTGTGTGGGGGGATGTCTGTGTATCTGTGTTTGTGTGGTGGGGGGATATCTGTGTGTCTGTGTTTGTGTGGGGGGATGTCTGTGTATCTGTGTTTGTGTGGGGGAGGGATGTCTGTGTATCTGTGTGGGGGGGGGATGTCTGTGTATCTGTGTTTGTGTGGGGGAGGGATGTCTGTGTGTCTGTGTTTGTGTGGGGGGGGGGATGTCTGTGTATCTGTGTTTGTGTGGGGGAGGGATATCTGTGTGTCTGTGTTTGTGTGGGGGGGGATGTCTGTGTATCTGTGTGGGGGGGGGATGTCTGTGTATCTGTGTGTGTGTGGGGGGGGATGTCTGTGTATCTGTGTTTGTGTGGGAGGGATGTCTGTGTGTCTGTGTTTGTGTGGGGGGGGGATGTCTGTGTATCTGTGTTTGTGTGGGAGGGATGTCTGTGTGTCTGTGTTTGTGTGGGGGGGGGATGTCTGTGTATCTGTGTGGGGGGGGATGTCTGTGTATCTGTGTTTGTGTGGGGGGGGGATGTCTGTGTATCTGTGTGTGTGTGGGGGGGGAATGTCTGTGTATCTCTGTTTGTGTGGTGGGGGGATATCTGTGTGTCTGTGTTTGTGTGGGGGGGGGGGATGTCTGTGTATCTGTGTTTGTGTGGGGGGGGATGTCTGTGTATCTGTGTTTGTGTGGGGGAGGGATGTCTGTGTATCTGTGTTTGTGTGGGGGGGGATGTCTGTGTGTGTGGGGGGGGATATCTGTGTGTGTGGGGGGGGATGTCTGTGTATCTGTGTTTGTGTGGGGGGGGGGATGTCTGTGTATCTGTGTTTGTGTGGGGGGGAATATCTGTGTGTCTGTGTTTGTGTGGGGGGGGATGTCTGTGTGTGTCGGGGGGGATATCTGTGTATCTGTGTTTGTGTGGGGGGGATGTCTGTGTGTCTGTGTTTGTGTGGGGGGGGATGTCTGTGTATCTGTGTTTGTGTGGGGGGGGATATCTGTGTATCTGTGTTTGTGTGGGGGGGGGATATCTGTGTATCTGTGTTTGTGTGGGGGAGGATATCTGTGTATCTGTGTTTGTGTGGGGGGGATGTCTGTGTGTCTGTGTTTGTGTGGGGGGGGGATGTCTGTGTATCTGTGTTTGTGTGGGGGGGGATATCTGTGTATCTGTGTTTGTGTGGGGGGGATGTCTGTGTGTCTGTGTTTGTGTGGGGGGGGATATCTGTGTATCTGTGTTTGTGTGGGGGGGATGTCTGTGTGTCTGTGTTTGTGTGGGGGGGGATGTCTGTGTATCTGTGTTTGTGTGGGGGGGGATGTCTGTGTATCTGTGTTTGTGTGGGGGGGATGTCTGTGTGTCTGTGTTTGTGTGGGGGGGGATGTCTGTGTATCTGTGTTTGTGTGGGGGGGATATCTGTGTATCTGTGTTTGTGTGGGGGGGGGGATATCTGTGTATCTGTGTGTGTGTGGGGGGGATGTCTGTGTATCTGTGTTTGTGTGGGGGGGGATATCTGTGTATCTGTGTTTGTGTGGGGGGGGGATGTCTGTGTATCTGTCTTTGTGTGGGGGGGGATATCTGTGTATCTGTGTGTGTGTGGGGCGGGGATATCTGTGTATCTGTGTTTGTGTGGGGGGGGATATCTGTGTATCTGTGTTTGTGTGGGGGGGGATGTCTGTGTTTCTGTGTTTGTGTGGGGGGATATCTGTGTATCTGTGTGTGTGTGGGGGGGGATATCTGTGTATCTGTGTTTGTGTGGGGGGGGGATGTCTGTGTATCTGTGTTTGTGTGGGGGAGGGATGTCTGTGTGTCTGTGTTTGTGTGGGGGGGGGATGTCTGTGTATCTGTGTGGGGGGGGGATGTCTGTGTATCTGTCTTTGTGTGGGGGAGGGATGTCTGTGTGTCTGTGTTTGTGTGGGGGGGGATGTCTGTGTATCTGTGTGGGGGGGATGTCTGTGTATCTGTGTTTGTGTTGGGGAGGGATGTCTGTGTGTCTGTGTTTGTGTGGGGGGGGATGTCTGTGTATCTGTGTGTGTGGGGGGGGATGTCTGTGTATCTGTGTTTGTGTGGGGGGGGGATGTCTGTGTATCTGTGTGTGTGTGGGGGGGATGTCTGTGTGTCTGTGTTTGTGTGGGGGGGGATGTCTGTGTATCTGTGTTTGTGTTGGGGAGGGATGTCTGTGTATCTGTGTTTGTGTGGGGGAGGGATGTCTGTGTATCTGTGTGGGGGGGGGGATGTCTGTGTATCTGTGTTTGTGTGGGGGAGGGATGTCTGTGTGTCTGTGTTTGTGTGGGGGGGGGATGTCTGTGTATCTGTGTTTGTGTGGGGGAGGGATATCTGTGTGTCTGTGTTTGTGTGGGGGGGGATGTCTGTGTATCTGTGTGGGGGGGGGGATGTCTGTGTATCTGTGTGTGTGTGGGGGGGGATGTCTGTGTATCTGTGTTTGTGTGGGAGGGATGTCTGTGTGTCTGTGTTTGTGTGGGGGGGGGATGTCTGTGTATCTGTGTTTGTGTGGGAGGGATGTCTGTGTGTCTGTGTTTGTGTGGGGGGGGATGTCTGTGTATCTGTGTGGGGGGGGGATGTCTGTGTATCTGTGTTTGTGTGGGGGGGGGATGTCTGTGTATCTGTGTGTGTGTGGGGGGGGAATGTCTGTGTATCTGTGTTTGTGTGGTGGGGGGATATCTGTGTGTCTGTGTTTGTGTGGGGGGGGGGATGTCTGTGTATCTGTGTTTGTGTGGGGGGGGATGTCTGTGTATCTGTGTTTGTGTGGGGGAGGGATGTCTGTGTATCTGTGTTTGTGTGGGGGGGGATGTCTGTGTGTGTGGGGGGGGATATCTGTGTGTGTGGGGGGGGATGTCTGTGTATCTGTGTTTGTGTGGGGGGGGGGGATGTCTGTGTATCTGTGTTTGTGTGGGGGGGAATATCTGTGTGTCTGTGTTTGTGTGGGGGGGGATGTCTGTGTGTGTGGGGGGGGATATCTGTGTATCTGTGTTTGTGTGGGGGGGATGTCTGTGTGTCTGTGTTTGTGTGGGGGGGGATGTCTGTGTATCTGTGTTTGTGTGGGGGGGGATATCTGTGTATCTGTGTTTGTGTGGGGGGGGATATCTGTGTATCTGTGTTTGTGTGGGGGGGGATATCTGTGTATCTGTGTTTGTGTGGGGGGGATGTCTGTGTGTCTGTGTTTGTGTGGGGGGGGATGTCTGTGTATCTGTGTTTGTGTGGGGGGGGATATCTGTGTATCTGTGTTTGTGTGGGGGGGATGTCTGTGTGTCTGTGTTTGTGTGGGGGGGGATATCTGTGTATCTGTGTTTGTGTGGGGGGGATGTCTGTGTGTCTGTGTTTGTGTGGGGGGGGGATGTCTGTGTATCTGTGTTTGTGTGGGGGGGGATATCTGTGTATCTGTGTTTGTGTGGGGGGGATGTCTGTGTGTCTGTGTTTGTGTGGGGGGGGATGTCTGTGTATCTGTGTTTGTGTGGGGGGGGATATCTGTGTATCTGTGTGTGTGTGGGGGGGATGTCTGTGTATCTGTGTTTGTGTGGGGGGGGATATCTGTGTATCTGTGTTTGTGTGGGGGGGGATGTCTGTGTATCTGTCTTTGTGTGGGGGGGGATATCTGTGTATCTGTGTGTGTGTGGGGCGGGGATATCTGTGTATCTGTGTTTGTGTGGGGGGGGATATCTGTGTATCTGTGTTTGTGTGGGGGGGGATGTCTGTGTATCTGTGTTTGTGTGGGGGGGATATCTGTGTATCTGTGTGTGTGTGGGGGGGGATATCTGTGTATCTGTGTTTGTGTGGGGGGGGGATGTCTGTGTATCTGTGTTTGTGTGGGGGAGGGATGTCTGTGTGTCTGTGTTTGTGTGGGGGGGGGATGTCTGTGTATCTGTGTGGGGGGGGGATGTCTGTGTATCTGTGTTTGTGTGGGGGAGGGATGTCTGTGTGTCTGTGTTTGTGTGGGGGGGGGATGTCTGTGTATCTGTGTGTGTGGGGGGGGATGTCTGTGTATCTGTGTTTGTGTGGGGGGGGGATGTCTGTGTATCTGTGTGTGTGTGGGGGGGATGTCTGTGTGTCTGTGTTTGTGTGGGGGGGGATGTCTGTGTATCTGTGTTTGTGTTGGGGAGGGATGTCTGTGTGTCTGTGTTTGTGTGGGGGGGGGATGTCTGTGTATCTGTGTGTGTGGGGGGGGATGTCTGTGTATCTGTGTTTGTGTTGGGGGGGGATGTCTGTGTATCTGTGTGTGTGTGGGGGGGATGTCTGTGTGTCTGTGTTTGTGTGGGGGGGGATGTCTGTGTATCTGTGTTTGTGTGGGGGGGGATGTCTGTGTATCTGTGTTTGTGTGGGGGGGGGATGTCTGTGTATCTGTGTTTGTGTGGTGGGGGGATATCTGTGTGTCTGTGTTTGTGTGGGGGGGGATGTCTGTGTATCTGTGTTTGTGTGGGGGGGGGATGTCTGTGTATCTGTGTTTGTGTGGGGGGGGATGTCTGTGTATCTGTGTTTGTGTGGTGGGGGGATATCTGTGTGTCTGTGTTTGTGTGGTGGGGGGATATCTGTGTGTCTGTGTTTGTGTGGGGGGGGATATCTGTGTGTCTGTGTTTGTGTGGGGGGGATGTCTGTGTATCTGTGTTTGTGTGGGGGGGGGATGTCTGTGTATCTGTGTGGGGGGGGGATGTCTGTGTATCTGTGTTTGTGTGGGGGGGGATGTCTGTGTATCTGTGTGGGGGGGGGATGTCTGTGTATCTGTGTTTGTGTGGGGGGCGATATCTGTGTGTCTGTGTTTGTGTGGGGGGGGGGATGTCTGTGTATCTGTGTGTGTGTGGGGGGGATGTCTGTGTATCTGTGTTTGTGTGGGGGGGGAGATGTCTGTGTATCTGTGTTTGTGTGGGGGGGGGGGGATGTCTGTGTATCTGTGTTTGTGTGGGGGGGAGGTCTGTGTGTGTGTGTTTGTGTGGGGGGGATATCTGTGTATCTGTGTTTGTGTGGGATGGGGGGATGTCTGTGTAACTGTGTTTGTGTGGGGGGGATGTCTTTGTATCTGTGTTTGTGTGGGGGGGGATGTCTGTGTGTCTGTGTTTGTGAGGGGGGGGATGTCTGTGTATCTTTGTTTGTGTGGGGGGGGGATGTCTGTGTGTCTGTGTTTGTGTGGGGGGGGATGTCTGTGTATCTTTGTTTGTGTGTGGGGAGGGATGTCTGTGTACCTGTGTGTGTGTGGGGGGGGGATATCTGTGTGTCTGTGTTTGTGTGGGGGAGGATGTCTGTGTATCTGTGTTTGTGTGGGGGGGGATGTCTGTGTGTCTGTGTTTGTGTGGGGGGGATGTCTGTGTGTCTGTTTGTGTGTGGGGGGGGGGGATGTCGGTGTGTCTGTTTGTGTGTGGGGGGGGGGATGTCTGTATTTGTGTGGGGGGGGATGTCTGTGTATCTGTGTTTGTGTGGGGGGGGGATGTCTGTGTGTCTGTGTTTGTGTGGGGGGGGATGTCTGTGTGTCTGTGCTTGTGTGGGGGGAGGATGTCTGTGTGTCTGTGTTTGTGTGGGGTGGGGGATGTCTGTGTGTCTGTGTGTGTGTGGGGGGGGGATGTCTGTGTGTGTGTGTTTGTGTGGGGGGAGGATGTCTGTGTTTCTGTGGGGGGGGATGTCTGTGTGTGTGTGGGTGGGGATGTCTGTGTATCTGTGTGTGTGGGGGGGAGGATGTCTGTGTGTGTGTGTTTGTGTGGGTGGGGGATGTCTGTGTGTGTGCGGGGGGGATGTCTGTGTTTGTGAGGGGGGGATGTCTGTGTGTCTGTGTTTGTGTGGGGGGGGATGTCTGTGTTTGTGTGGGGGGGGATGTCTGTGTATCTGTGTTTGTGTGGGGGGGGATGTCTGTGTATCTGTGTTTGTGTGGGGGGGGGATGTCTGTGTGTCTGTGTTTGTGTGGGGGGGATGTCTGTGTGTCTTTGTTTGTGTGGGGGGGGATGTCTGTGTGTGTGTGGGGGGGGGATGTCTGTGAATCTGTGTTTGTGTGGGGGGGGAGGTCTGTGTGTGTGTGTTTGTGTGGGGGGGATATCTGTGTATCTGTGTTTGTGTGGGGGGGGGATGTCTGTGTAACTGTGTTTGTGTGGGGGGGATGTCTGTGTATCTGTGTTTGTGTGGGGGGGGATGTCTGTGTATCTGTGTTTGTGTGGGGGGGGATGTCTGTGTGTCTGTGTTTGTGTGGGGGGGGATGTCTGTGTATCTTTGTTTGTGTGGGGGGAGGGATGTCTATGTACCTGTGTGTGTGTGGGGGGGATATCTGTGTGTCTGTGTTTGTGTGGGGGGGGATGTCTGTGTATCTGTGTTTGTGTGGGGGGGGATGTCTGTGTGTCTGTGTTTGTGTGGGGGGGATGTCTGTGTGTCTGTTTGTGTGTGGGGGGGGGATGTCTGTGTGTCTGTTTGTGTGTGGGGGGGGGATGTCTGTGTTTGTGTGGGGGGGGATGTCTGTGTATCTGTGTTTGTGTGGGGGGGGGGATGTCTGTGTGTCTGTGTTTGTGTGGGGGGGGATGTCTGTGTGTCTGTGCTTGTGTGGGGGGAGGATGTCTGTGTGTCTGTGTTTGTGTGGGGTGGGGGATGTCTGTGTGTCTGTGTGTGTGTGGGGGGGGGGATGTCTGTGTGTGTGTGTTTGTGTGGGGGGAGAATGTCTGTGTTTCTGTGTTTGTGTGGGGGGGGGATGTCTGTGTGTCTGTGGGGGGGGGATGTCTGTGTGTGTGTGGGGGGGGATGTCTGTGTATCTGTGTTTGTGTGGGGGGGAGGATGTCTGTGTGTGTGTGTTTGTGTGGGGGGGGGATGTCTGTGTGTGTGCGGGGGGGATGTCTGTGTTTGTGAGGGGGGGATGTCTGTGTGTCTGTGTTTGTGTGGGGGGGGGGATGTCTGTGTGACTGTGTTTGTGGGGGGGGATGTCTGTGTGACTGTGTTTGTGTGGGGGGGATGTTTGTGTATGTGTGTTTGTGTGGGGGGGATGTCTGTGTGTCTGTGTTTGTGTGGGGGGGATGTCTGTGTTTGTGTGGGGGGGGATGTCTGTGTTTGTGTGGGGGGGGATGTCTGTGTATCTGTGTTTGTGTGGGGGGGGATGTCTGTGTGTCTGTGTTTGTGTGGGGGGGATGTCTGTGTGTCTGTGTTTGTGTGGGGGGGATGTCTGTGTGTCTGTGTTTGTGTGGGGGGGGATGTCTGTGTGTGTGTGGGGGGGGGATGTCTGTGAATCTGTGTTTGTGTGGGGGGGGAGGTCTGTGTGTGTGTGTTTGTGTGGGGGGGATATCTGTGTATCTGTGTTTGTGTGGGGGGGGGGGATGTCTGTGTAACTGTGTTTGTGTGGGGGGGATGTCTGTGTATCTGTGTTTGTGTGGGGGGGATGTCTGTGTATCTGTGTTTGTGTGGGGGGGGATGTCTGTGTGTCTGTGTTTGTGTGGGGGGGGATGTCTGTGTATCTTTGTTTGTGTGGGGGGAGGTATGTCTATGTACCTGTGTGTGTGTGGGGGGGGATATCTGTGTGTCTGTGTTTGTGTGGGGGGGGATGTCTGTGTATCTGTGTTTGTGTGGGGGGGGATGTCTGTGTGTCTGTGTTTGTGTGGGGGGGATGTCTGTGTGTCTGTTTGTGTGTGGGGGGGGGGATGTCTGTGTGTCTGTTTGTGTGTGGGGGGGGGATGTCTGTGTTTGTGTGGGGGGGGATGTCTGTGTATCTGTGTTTGTGTGGGGGGGGGATGTCTGTGTGTCTGTGTTTGTGTGGGGGGGGGATGTCTGTGTGTCTGTGCTTGTGTGGGGGGAGGATGTCTGTGTGTCTGTGTTTGTGTGGGGTGGGGGATGTCTGTGTGTCTGTGTGTGTGTGGGGGGGGGGATGTCTGTGTGTGTGTGTTTGTGTGGGGTGAGAATGTCTGTGTTTCTGTGTTTGTGTGGGGGGGGGATGTCTGTGTGTCTGTGGGGGGGATGTCTGTGTGTGTGTGGGGGGGGATGTCTGTGTATCTGTGTTTGTGTGGGGGGGAGGATGTCTGTGTGTGTGTGTTTGTGTGGGGGGGGATATCTGTGTATCTGTGTTTGTGTGGGGGGGGATGTCTGTGTATCTGTCTTTGTGTGGGGGGGGATATCTGTGTATCTGTGTGTGTGTGGGGCGGGGATATCTGTGTATCTGTGTTTGTGTGGGGGGGGGATATCTGTGTATCTGTGTTTGTGTGGGGGGGGATGTCTGTGTATCTGTGTTTGTGTGGGGGGGGATATCTGTGTATCTGTGTGTGTGTGGGGGGGGATATCTGTGTATCTGTGTTTGTGTGGGGGGGGGATGTCTGTGTATCTGTGTTTGTGTGGGGGAGGGATGTCTGTGTGTCTGTGTTTGTGTGGGGGGGGGATGTCTGTGTATCTGTGTGGGGGGGGGATGTCTGTGTATCTGTGTTTGTGTGGGGGAGGGATGTCTGTGTGTCTGTGTTTGTGTGGGGGGGGGATGTCTGTGTATCTGTGTGTGTGGGGGGGGATGTCTGTGTATCTGTGTTTGTGTGGGGGGGGGATGTCTGTGTATCTGTGTGTGTGTGGGGGGGATGTCTGTGTGTCTGTGTTTGTGTGGGGGGGGATGTCTGTGTATCTGTGTTTGTGTTGGGGAGGGATGTCTGTGTGTCTGTGTTTGTGTGGGGGGGGGATGTCTGTGTATCTGTGTGTGTGGGGGGGGATGTCTGTGTATCTGTGTTTGTGTTGGGGGGGGATGTCTGTGTATCTGTGTGTGTGTGGGGGGGATGTCTGTGTGTCTGTGTTTGTGTGGGGGGGGATGTCTGTGTATCTGTGTTTGTGTGGGGGGGGATGTCTGTGTATCTGTGTTTGTGTGGGGGGGGGATGTCTGTGTATCTGTGTTTGTGTGGTGGGGGGATATCTGTGTGTCTGTGTTTGTGTGGGGGGGGATGTCTGTGTATCTGTGTTTGTGTGGGGGGGGGATGTCTGTGTATCTGTGTTTGTGTGGGGGGGGATGTCTGTGTATCTGTGTTTGTGTGGTGGGGGGATATCTGTGTGTCTGTGTTTGTGTGGTGGGGGGATATCTGTGTGTCTGTGTTTGTGTGGGGGGGGATATCTGTGTGTCTGTGTTTGTGTGGGGGGGATGTCTGTGTATCTGTGTTTGTGTGGGGGGGGGATGTCTGTGTATCTGTGTGGGGGGGGGATGTCTGTGTATCTGTGTTTGTGTGGGGGGGGATGTCTGTGTATCTGTGTGGGGGGGGATGTCTGTGTATCTGTGTTTGTGTGGGGGGCGATATCTGTGTGTCTGTGTTTGTGTGGGGGGGGGGATGTCTGTGTATCTGTGTGTGTGTGGGGGGGATGTCTGTGTATCTGTGTTTGTGTGGGGGGGGAGATGTCTGTGTATCTGTGTTTGTGTGGGGGGGGGGGATGTCTGTGTATCTGTGTTTGTGTGGGGGGGAGGTCTGTGTGTGTGTGTTTGTGTGGGGGGGATATCTGTGTATCTGTGTTTGTGTGGGATGGGGGGATGTCTGTGTAACTGTGTTTGTGTGGGGGGGATGTCTTTGTATCTGTGTTTGTGTGGGGGGGGATGTCTGTGTGTCTGTGTTTGTGTGGGATGGGGGGATGTCTGTGTAACTGTGTTTGTGTGGGGGGGATGTCTTTGTATCTGTGTTTGTGTGGGGGGGGATATCTGTGTATCTGTGTTTGTGTGGGATGGGGGGATGTCTGTGTAACTGTGTTTGTGTGGGGGGGATGTCTGTGTATCTTTGTTTGTGTGGGGGGGGGATGTCTGTGTGTCTGTGTTTGTGTGGGGGGGGATGTCTGTGTATCTTTGTTTGTGTGTGGGGAGGGATGTCTGTGTACCTGTGTGTGTGTGGGGGGGGGATATCTGTGTGTCTGTGTTTGTGTGGGGGAGGATGTCTGTGTATCTGTGTTTGTGTGGGGGGGGATGTCTGTGTGTCTGTGTTTGTGTGGGGGGGATGTCTGTGTGTCTGTTTGTGTGTGGGGGGGGGGATGTCGGTGTGTCTGTTTGTGTGTGGGGGGGGGGATGTCTGTATTTGTGTGGGGGGGGATGTCTGTGTATCTGTGTTTGTGTGGGGGGGGGATGTCTGTGTGTCTGTGTTTGTGTGGGGGGGGATGTCTGTGTGTCTGTGCTTGTGTGGGGGGAGGATGTCTGTGTGTCTGTGTTTGTGTGGGGTGGGGGATGTCTGTGTGTCTGTGTGTGTGTGGGGGGGGGATGTCTGTGTGTGTGTGTTTGTGTGGGGGGGGGATGTCTGTGTGTCTGTGGGGGGGGATGTCTGTGTGTGTGTGGGTGGGGATGTCTGTGTATCTGTGTGTGTGGGGGGGAGGATGTCTGTGTGTGTGTGTTTGTGTGGGTGGGGGATGTCTGTGTGTGTGCGGGGGGGATGTCTGTGTTTGTGAGGGGGGGATGTCTGTGTGTCTGTGTTTGTGTGGGGGGGGATGTCTGTGTTTGTGTGGGGGGGGATGTCTGTGTATCTGTGTTTGTGTGGGGGGGGATGTCTGTGTATCTGTGTTTGTGTGGGGGGGGGATGTCTGTGTGTCTGTGTTTGTGTGGGGGGGATGTCTGTGTGTCTTTGTTTGTGTGGGGGGGGATGTCTGTGTGTGTGTGGGGGGGGGATGTCTGTGAATCTGTGTTTGTGTGGGGGGGGAGGTCTGTGTGTGTGTGTTTGTGTGGGGGGGATATCTGTGTATCTGTGTTTGTGTGGGGGGGGGATGTCTGTGTAACTGTGTTTGTGTGGGGGGGATGTCTGTGTATCTGTGTTTGTGTGGGGGGGGATGTCTGTGTATCTGTGTTTGTGTGGGGGGGATGTCTGTGTGTCTGTGTTTGTGTGGGGGGGGATGTCTGTGTATCTTTGTTTGTGTGGGGGGAGGGATGTCTATGTACCTGTGTGTGTGTGGGGGGGATATCTGTGTGTCTGTGTTTGTGTGGGGGGGGATGTCTGTGTATCTGTGTTTGTGTGGGGGGGGATGTCTGTGTGTCTGTGTTTGTGTGGGGGGGATGTCTGTGTGTCTGTTTGTGTGTGGGGGGGGATGTCTGTGTGTCTGTTTGTGTGTGGGGGGGGGATGTCTGTGTTTGTGTGGGGGGGGATGTCTGTGTATCTGTGTTTGTGTGGGGGGGGGATGTCTGTGTGTCTGTGTTTGTGTGGGGGGGGATGTCTGTGTGTCTGTGCTTGTGTGGGGGGAGGATGTCTGTGTGTCTGTGTTTGTGTGGGGTGGGGGATGTCTGTGTGTCTGTGTGTGTGTGGGGGGGGGGATGTCTGTGTGTGTGTGTTTGTGTGGGGGGAGAATGTCTGTGTTTCTGTGTTTGTGTGGGGGGGGGATGTCTGTGTGTCTGTGGGGGGGGGATGTCTGTGTGTGTGTGGGGGGGGATGTCTGTGTATCTGTGTTTGTGTGGGGGGGAGGATGTCTGTGTGTGTGTGTTTGTGTGGGGGGGGGATGTCTGTGTGTGTGCGGGGGGGATGTCTGTGTTTGTGAGGGGGGGAAGTCTGTGTGTCTGTGTTTGTGTGGGGGGGGGGATGTCTGTGTGACTGTGTTTGTGGGGGGGGATGTCTGTGTGACTGTGTTTGTGTGGGGGGGATGTTTGTGTATGTGTGTTTGTGTGGGGGGGATGTCTGTGTGTCTGTGTTTGTGTGGGGGGGATGTCTGTGTTTGTGTGGGGGGGGATGTCTGTGTTTGTGTGGGGGGGGATGTCTGTGTATCTGTGTTTGTGTGGGGGGGGATGTCTGTGTGTCTGTGTTTGTGTGGGGGGGATGTCTGTGTGTCTGTGTTTGTGTGGGGGGGATGTCTGTGTGTCTGTGTTTGTGTGGGGGGGGATGTCTGTGTGTGTGTGGGGGGGGGATGTCTGTGAATCTGTGTTTGTGTGGGGGGGGAGGTCTGTGTGTGTGTGTTTGTGTGGGGGGGATATCTGTGTATCTGTGTTTGTGTGGGGGGGGGGGATGTCTGTGTAACTGTGTTTGTGTGGGGGGGATGTCTGTGTATCTGTGTTTGTGTGGGGGGGATGTCTGTGTATCTGTGTTTGTGTGGGGGGGGATGTCTGTGTGTCTGTGTTTGTGTGGGGGGGGATGTCTGTGTATCTTTGTTTGTGTGGGGGGAGGTATGTCTATGTACCTGTGTGTGTGTGGGGGGGGATATCTGTGTGTCTGTGTTTGTGTGGGGGGGGATGTCTGTGTATCTGTGTTTGTGTGGGGGGGGATGTCTGTGTGTCTGTGTTTGTGTGGGGGGGATGTCTGTGTGTCTGTTTGTGTGTGGGGGGGGGATGTCTGTGTGTCTGTTTGTGTGTGGGGGGGGGATGTCTGTGTTTGTGTGGGGGGGGGATGTCTGTGTATCTGTGTTTGTGTGGGGGGGGGGATGTCTGTGTGTCTGTGTTTGTGTGGGGGGGGATGTCTGTGTGTCTGTGCTTGTGTTGGGGGAGGATGTCTGTGTGTCTGTGTTTGTGTGGGGTGGGGGATGTCTGTGTGTCTGTGTGTGTGTGGGGGGGGGGGATGTCTGTGTGTGTGTGTTTGTGTGGGGTGAGAATGTCTGTGTTTCTGTGTTTGTGTGGGGGGGGGATGTCTGTGTGTCTGTGGGGGGGATGTCTGTGTGTGTGTGGGGGGGGATGTCTGTGTATCTGTGTTTGTGTGGGGGGGAGGATGTCTGTGTGTGTGTGTTTGTGTGGGGGGGGGGATGTCTGTGTGTGTGCGGGGGGATGTCTGTGTTTGTGAGGGGGGGATGTCTGTGTGTCTGTGTTTGTGTGGGGGGGGGATGTCTGTGTATCTGTGTGTGTGGGGGGGGGGATGTCTGTGTATCTGTGTTTGTGTGGGGGGGGTGATGTCTGTGTATCTGTGTTTGTGTGGGGGGCGATTTCTGTGTGTCTGTGTTTGTGTGGGGGGGGGGATGTCTGTGTATCTGTGTGTGTGTGGGGGGGGATGTCTGTGTATCTGTGTTTGTGTGGGGGGGGGATGTCTGTGTATCTGTGTTTGTGTGGGGGGGGATGTCTGTGTGTCTGTGTTTGTGTGGGGGGGGATGTCTGTGTGTGTGTGTTTGTGTTGGGGGGGGATGTCTGCGTATCTGTGTTTGTGTGGGGGGGGGATGTCTGTGTATCTGTGTTTGTGTGGAGGGGATGTCTGTGTGTCTGTGTTTGTGTGGGGGGGGATGTCTGTGTATCTGTGTTTGTGTGGGGGGGGATGTCTGTGTATCTGTGTTTGTGTGGGGGGGGGGATGTCTGTGTATCTGTGTTTGTGTGGGGGAGATGTCTGTGTGTCTGTGTTTGTGTGGGGGGGGGATGTCTGTGTGTGTGTGTTTGTGTGGGGGGGGATGTCTGTGTGTCTGTGTTTGTGTGGGGGGGGATGTCTGTGTATCTGTGTTTGTGTGGGGGGGGATGTCTGTGTGTGTGTGTGGGGGGGATGTCTGTGTGTCTGTGTGTGTGTGGGGGGGATGTCTGTGTGTCTGTGTTTGTGTTGGGGGGGGGGATGTCTGTGTGACTGTGTTTGTGGGGGGGGATGTCTGTGTGACTGTGTTTGTGTGGGGGGGGATGTCTGTGTATCTGTGTTTGTGTGGGGGGGATGTCTGTGTGTCTGTGTTTGTGTGGGGGGGATGTCTGTGTGTCTGTGTTTGTGTGGGGGGGGATGTCTGTGTTTGTGTGGGGGGGGATGTCTGTGTTTGTGTGGGGGGGAATGTCTGTGTATCTGTGTTTGTGTGGGGGGGGATGTCTGTGTGTCTGTGTTTGTGTGGGGGGGGATGTCTGTGTGTGTGTGGGGGGGATGTCTGTGTGTCTGTGTGTGTGTGGGGGGGGATGTCTGTGTGTGTGTGGGGCGGGGATGTCTGTGTGTCTGTGTTTGTGTGGGGGGGATGTCTGTGTGTCTGTGTGTGTGTGGGGGGATGTCTGTGTGTCTGTGTTTGTGTGGGGGGGATGTCTGTGTGTCTGTGTTTGTGTGGGGGGGATGTCTGTGTGTCTGTGTTTGTGTGGGGGGGGATGTCTGTGTGTGTGTGGGGGGGGGATGTCTGTGAATCTGTGTTTGTGTGGGGGGGGATGTCTGTGTGTGTGTGTTTGTGTGGGGGGGATGTCTGTGTATCTGTGTTTGTGTGGGGGGGGGATATCTGTGTATCTGTGTTTGTGTGGGGGGGGGATGTCTGTGTGTCTGTGTTTGTGTGGGGGGGGGATGTCTGTGTGTCTGTGTTTGTGTGGGGGGGGGATGTCTGTGTGTCTGTGTGTGTGCGGGTGGGATGTCTGTGTTTGTGAGGGGGGGATGTCTGTGTGTCTGTGTTTGTGTGGGGGGGGATGTCTGTGTGTCTGTGTTTGTGTGGGGGGGGGATGTCTGTGTGTCTGTGTTTGTGTGGGGGGGGGATGTCTGTGTGTCTGTGTTTGTGTGGGGGGGGGGATGTCTGTGTGTCTGTGTTTGTGTGGGGGGGGGATGTCTGTGTATCTGTGTTTGTGTGGGGGGGGATGTCTGTGTGTCTGTGTTTGTGTGGGGGGAATGTCTGTGTGTCTGTGTGTCTGTGTGTCTGTGTGTGTGGGGGGGGATGTCTGTGAGTGTGTGTTTGTGTGGGGGGGATGTCTGTGTATCTGTGTTTGTGTGGGGGGGGGATGTCTGTGTTTGAGGGGGGGGGATGTCTGTGTATCTGTGTTCGTGTGGGGGGGGATGTCTGTGTGTCTGTGTTTGTGTGTGGGGGGTGGGAATGTCTGTGTATCTGTGTTTGTGTGGGGGGGATGTCTGTGTATCTGTGTTTGTGTGGGGGGGGATGTCTGTGTGACTGTGTTTGTGTGGGGGGGGATGTCTGTGTATCTGTGTGTGTGTGGGGGGGGGATGTCTGTGTATCTGTGTTTGTGTGGGGGGGTGATGTCTGTGTATCTGTGTTTGTGTGGGGGGGGGTGTCTGTGTATCTCTTTGTGTGGGGGGGGGATGTCTGTGTATCTGTGTGTGTGTGGGGGGGGATGTCTGTGTATCTGTGTTTGTGTGGGGGGGGGATATCTGTGTATCTGTGTTTGTGTGGGGGGGGGATATCTGTGTATCTGTGTTTGTGTGGGGGGGGATGTCTGTGTATCTGTGTTTGTGTGGGGGGGATGTCTGTGTATCTGTGTTTGTGTGGGGGGGGGATGTCTGTGTATCTGTGTTTGTGTGGGGGGGGGATGTCTGTGTGTGTGTGTTTGTGTGGGGGGGGATGTCTGTGTATCTGTGTTTGTGTGGGGGGGGATGTCTGTGTATCTGTGTTTGTGTGGGGGGGGGATGTCTGTGTGTGTGTGTTTGTGTGGGGGGGATGTCTGTGTATCTGTGTTTGTGTGGGGGGGGATGTCTGTGTGTGTGTGTTTGTGTGGTGGCTGGATGTCTGTGTGACTGTGTTTGTGTGGGGGGGGGATGTCTGTGTGTCTGTGTGTGTGTGGGGGGGGATGTCTGTGTGTCTGTGTTGGTGTGGGGGGGATGTCTGTGTGTCTGTGTTTGTGTGGGGGGGGGATGTCTGTGTGTCTGTGTTTGTGTGGGGGGGGATGTCTGTGTGTCTGTGTTTGTGTGGGGGGGATGTCTGTGTGTCTGTGTTGGTGTGGGGGGGATGTCTGTGTGTCTGTGTTTGTGTGGGGTGGGATGTCTGTGTGTCTGTGTTTGTGTGGGGGGGATGTCTGTGTGTCTGTGTGTGTGTGGGGGGGGGGATGTCTGTGTGTCTGTGTTTGTGTGGGGGGGATGTCTGTGTGTCGGTGTTTGTGTGGGGGGGGGGGATGTCTGTTTATCTGTGTTTGTGTGGGGGGGAGATGTCTGTGTATCTGTGTTTGTGTGGGGGGGATGTCTGTGTGTGTGTGGGGGGGGGGATGTCTGTGTGTGTGTGTTTGTGTGGGGGGGGGATGTCTGTGTATCTGTGTTTGTGTGGCGGGGGGGGATGTCTGTGTGTGTGTGTTTGTGTGGGGGGGGGGGATGTCTGTGTGTGTGTGTTTGTGTGGGGGGGTTGTCTGTGTGTTTGTGTTTGTGTGGGGGGGGATGTCTGTGTATCTGTGTTTGTGTGGGGGGGATGTCTGTGTGTGTGTGTGGGGGGGATGTCTGTGTGTGTGTGTTTGTGTGGGGGGGATGTCTGTGTATCTGTGTTTGTGTGGGGGGGGGATGTCTGTGTATCTGTGTTTGTGTGGGGGGGATGTCTGTGTATCTGTGTTTGTGTGGGGGGGATGTCTGTGTGTGTGTGGGGGGGGATGTCTGTGTGTGTGTGGGGGGGGATGTCTGTGTGTGTGTTTGTGTGGGGGGGATGTCTGTGTGTGTGTGGGGGGGGGATGTCTGTGTGTGTGTGGGGGTGGGGATGTCTGTGTGTGTGTGGGGGGGAATGTCTGTGTGTGTGTGTGTGTGTGTGTGTGTGTGTGTGTGTGTGGGGGGGGGGGGGGATGTCTGTGTGTGTGTATTTGTGTGGGGGGGGATGTCTGTGTGTCTGTGTTTGTGTGGGGGGGGGATGTCTGTGTGTCTGTGTTTGTGTGGGGGGGGATGTCTGTGTGTGTGTGTTTGTGTGGGGGGGATGTCTGCGTGTGTGTGTTTGTGTGGGGGGGATGTCTGCGTGTGTGTGGGGGGGGATGTCTGCGTGTGTGTGGGGGGGGGATGTCTGCGTGTGTGTGGGGGGGGATGTCTGCGTGTGTGTGGGGGGGGATGTCTGCGTGTGTGTGGGGGGGGGATGTCTGCGTGTGTGTGGGGGGGGGATGTCTGTGTGTGTGTGGGGGGGGATGTCTGTGTGTGTGTGGGGGGGGGATGTCTGTGTGTGTGTGTTTGTGTGGGGGGGGGATGTCTGTGTATCTGTGTTTGTGTGGGGGGGATGTCTGTGTGTGTGTGTGTGTGTGTGTGTGTGTGTGTGGAGGGGGGGGAATGTCTGTGTGTGTGTGGGGGGGGATTGTCTGTGTGTGTGTGGGAGGGATGTCTGTGTGTGTGTGGGAGGGATGTCTGTGTGTGTGGGGGGGGGATGTCTGTGTGTGTGGGGGGGGATGTCTGTGTGTGTGTGGGGGGGGATGTCTGTGTGTGTGGGGGGGGGATGTCTGTGTGTGTGGGGGGGGATGTCTGTGTGTGTGGGGGGGGGATGTCTGTGTGTGTGTGTGTGGGGGGGGGGATGTCTGTGTGTGTGTGTGTGGGGGGATGTCTGTGTGTCTGTGTTTGTGTGGGGTGGGGGATGTCTGTGTGTGTGTGGGGGGGATGTCTGTGTGTCTGTGTGTGTGTGGGGGGGGATGTCTGTGTGTGTGTGTGAGGGGGGATGTCTGTGTGTCTGTGTTTGTGTGGGGGGGGGATGTCTGTGTGTGTGTGGGGGGGATGTCTGTGTGTCTGTGTTTGTGTGGGGGGGGGATGTCTGTGTGTGTGTGGGGGGGGGATGTCTGTGTGCGTGTTTGGGGGGGGGGATGTCTGTGTGCGTGTGTGGGGGGGGGATGTCTGTGTGCGTGTGTGGGGGGGGATGTCTGTGTGCGTGTGTGGGGGGGGGGATGTCTGTGTGCGTTTGTGGGGGGGGGATGTCTGTGTGCGTGTGTGGGGGGGGGGACATCTGTGTGCGTGTTTGGGGGGGGGATGTCTGTGTGTCTGTGTTTGTGTGGGGGGGGATGTCTGTGTGTGTGTGGGGGGGGATGTCTGCGTGTGTGTGGGGGGGGGGATGTCTGCGTGTGTGTGGGGGGGGGATGTCTGTGTGTGTGTGGGGGGGGATGTCTGTGTGTGTGTGGGGGGGGGATGTCTGTGTGTGTGTGTTTGTGTGGGGGGGGGATGTCTGTGTATCTGTGTTTGTGTGGGGGGGGATGTCTGTGTGTGTGTGTGTGTGTGTGTGTGTGTGGGGGGGGGAATGTCTGTGTGTGTGTGGGGGGGGATTGTCTGTGTGTGTGTGGGAGGGATGTCTGTGTGTGTGGGGGGGATGTCTGTGTGTGTGGGGGGGATGTCTGTGTGTGTGGGGGGGGATGTCTGTGTGTGTGGGGGGGGATGTCTGTGTGTGTGGGGGGGATGTCTGTGTGTGTGGGGGGGGATGTCTGTGTGTGTGGGGGGGATGTCTGTGTGTGTGGGGGGGGATGTCTGTGTGTGTGGGGGGGGATGTCTGTGTGTGTGGGGGGGGATGTCTGTGTGTGTGTGTGTGTGTGGGGGGGGATGTCTGTGTGTGTGTGTGTGGGGGGATGTCTGTGTGTCTGTGTTTGTGTGGGGGGGGGGATGTCTGTGTGTGTGTGGGGGGGATGTCTGTGTGTCTGTGTGTGTGTGGGGGGGGATGTCTGTGTGTCTGTGTTTGTGTGGGGGGGGGGATGTCTGTGTGTGTGTGGGGGGGATGTCTGTGTGTCTGTGTTTGTGTGGGGGGGGGATGTCTGTGTGTGTGTGGGGGGGATGTCTGTGTGTCTGTGTTTGTGTGGGGGGGGGATGTCTGTGTGTGTGTGGGGGGGGGGATGTCTGTGTGCGTGTTTGGGGGGGGGGATGTCTGTGTGCGTGTGTGGGGGGGGGATGTCTGTGTGCGTGTGTGGGGGGGGGATGTCTGTGTGCGTGTGTGGGGGGGGGGGACGTCTGTGTGCGTGTTTGGGGGGGGATGTCTGTGTGTCTGTGTTTGTGTGGGGGGGGGATGTCTGTGTGTGTGTGGTGGGGGGGGATGTCTGTGTGTGTGTGGGGGGGGGGGAAGTCTGTGTGTGTGTGGGGGGGGATGTCTGTGTGTGTGTGGGGGGGGGATGTCTGTGTGTGTGGGGGGGGGGATGTCTGTGTGTGTGTGTTTGTGTGGGGGGGATGTCTGTGTTTGTGTTTGTGTGGGGGGGGGGGATGTCTGTGTGTGTGTGGTGGGGGATGTCTGTGTGTCTGTGTGTGTGTGGGGGGGGATGTCTGTGTGTGTGTGGGGGGGGATGTCTGTGTGCGTGTGTGGGGGGGGGATGTCTGTGTGTCTGTGTGTGGGGGGGGGGATGTCTGTGTTTGTGTTTGTGTGGGGGGGGGTGATGTCTGTGTGTGTGTGGTGGGGGATGTCTGTGTGTCTGTGTGTGTGTGGGGGGGATGTCTGTGTGTGTGTGGGGGGGGATGTCTGTGTGCGTGTGTGGGGGGGGGGATGTCCGTGTGCGTGTGTGGGGGGGGGGATGTCTGTGTGCGTGTGTGGGGGGGGATGTCTGTGTGCGTGTGAGGGGGGGGATGTCTGTGTGCGTGTGTGGGGGGGGGGATGTCTGTGTGCGTGTGTGGGGGGGGATGTCTGTGTGCGTGTGTGGGGGGGGGATGTCTGTGTGCGTGTGTGGGGGGGGGATGTCTGTGTGCGTGTGTGGGGGGGTGATGTCTGTGTGCGTGTTTTGGGGGGGGGATGTCTGTGTGCGTGTTTGGGGGGGGGATGTCTGTGTGCGTGTTTGGGGGGGGGATGTCTGTGTGCGTGTTTGGGGGGATGTCTGTGTGTGTGTGTGGGGGGGGATGTCTGTGTGCGTGTTTGGGGGGGGGATGTCTGTGTGCGTGTTCGGGGGGGGGATGTCTGTGTGCGTGTGTGGGGGGGGATGTCTGTGTGTCTGTGTTTGTGTGGGGGGGATGTCTGTGTGTCTGTGTTTGTGTGGGGGGGATGTCTGTGTGTCTGTGTTTGTGTGGGGGGGGATGTCTGTGTGTGTTTGTGTGGGGGGGGATGTCTGTGTGTGTTTGTGTGGGGGGGGAATGTCTGTGTGTCTGTGTTTGTGTGGGGGGGGATGTCTGTGTGCGTGTGTGTGTGTGGAGGGGGAGGGGGGATGTCTTTGTGTGTGCGTTTGTGTGGGGGGGATGTCTGTGTGTCTGTGTGTGTGTGGGGGGGATGTCTGTGTGTCTGTGTTTGTGTGGGGGGGGATGTCTGTGTATCTGTGTTTGTGTGGGGGGGATGTCTGTGTGTCTGTGTTTGTGTGGGGGGGGATGTCTGTGTATCTGTGTTTGTGTGGGGGGGGGGATGTCTGTGTATCTGTGTTTGTGTGGGGGGGGGATGTCTGTGTATCTGTGTTTGTGTGGGGGAGATGTCTGTGTGTCTGTGTTTGTGTGGGGGGGGGATGTCTGTGTGTGTGTGTTTGTGTGGGGGGGGGATGTCTGTGTGTCTGTGTTTGTGTGGGGGGGGGATGTCTGTGTATCTGTGTTTGTGTGGGGGGGGATGTCTGTGTGTCTGTGTGTGTGTGGGGGGGATGTCTGTGTGTCTGTGTGTGTGTGGGGGGGATGTCTGTGTGTCTGTGTTTGTGTGGGGGGGGGATGTCTGTGTGACTGTGTTTGTGGGGGGGGATGTCTGTGTGACTGTGTTTGTGTGGGGGGGGATGTCTGTGTATCTGTGTTTGTGTGGGGGGGATGTCTGTGTGTCTGTGTTTGTGTGGGGGGGATGTCTGCGTGTCTGTGTTTGTGTGGGGGGGGATGTCTGTGTTTGTGTGGGGGGGATGTCTGTGTATCTGTGTTTGTGTGGGGGGGATGTCTGTGTGTCTGTGTTTGTGTGGGGGGGATGTCTGTGTGTCTGTGTGTGTGTGGGGGGGATGTCTGTGTGTCTGTGTGTGTGTGGGGGGGGATGTCTGTGTGTGTGTGGGGGGGGATGTCTGTGTGTCTGTGTTTGTGTGGGGGGATGTCTGTGTGTCTGTGTGTGTGTGGGGGGGATGTCTGTGTGTCTGTGTTTGTGTGGGGGGGGATGTCTGTGTGTCTGTGTTTGTGTGGGGGGGATGTCTGTTTGTCTGTGTTTGTGTGGGGGGGAATGTTTGTGTGTGTGTGGGGGGGGATGTCTGTGAATCTGTGTTTGTGTGGGGGGGGAGGTCTGTGTGTGTGTGTTTGTGTGGGGGGGATATCTGTGTATCTGTGTTTGTGTGGGGGGGGGGATGTCTGTGTAACTGTGTTTGTGTGGGGGGGATGTCTGTGTATCTGTGTTTGTGTGGGGGGGGATGTCTGTGTATCTGTGTTTGTGTGGGGGGGGATGTCTGTGTGTCTGTGTTTGTGTGGGGGGGATGTCTGTGTATCTTTGTTTGTGTGGGGGGAGGGATGTCTGTGTACCTGTGTGTGTGTGGGGGGGGGGATATCTGTGTGTCTGTGTTTGTGTGGGGGGGGATGTCTGTGTGTCTGTGTTTGTGTGGGGGGGATGTCTGTGTGTCTGTTTGTGTGTGGGGGGGGATGTCTGTGTGTCTGTTTGTGTGTGGGGGGGGGATGTCTGTGTTTGTGTGGGGGGGGGGATGTCTGTGTATCTGTGTTTGTGTGGGGGGGATGTCTGTGTGTCTGTGTTTGTGTGGGGGGGGGATGTCTGTGTGTCTGTGCTTGTGTGGGGGGAGGATGTCTGTGTGTCTGTGTTTGTGTGGGGTGGGTGATGTCTGTGTGTCTGTGTGTGTGTGGGGGGGGGATGTCTGTGTGTGTGTGTTTGTGTGGGGGGAGAATGTCTGTGTTTCTGTGTTTGTGTGGGGGGGGGATGTCTGTGTGTCTGTGGGGGGGGGATGTCTGTGTGTGTGTGGGGGGGGATGTCTGTGTATCTGTGTTTGTGTGGGGGGGAGGATGTCTGTGTGTGTGTGTTTGTGTGGGGGGGGTGTCTGTGTGTGTGCGGGGGGGATGTCTGTGTTTGTGAGGGGGGGGATGTCTGTGTGTCTGTGTTTGTGTGGGGGGGGATGTCTGTGTATCTTGTGTATCTGTGTTTGTGTGGGGGGGGATGTCTGTGTGTCTGTGTTTGTGTGGGGGGGGATGTCTGTGTATCTGTGTGTGTGGGGGGGGGATGTCTGTGTATCTGTGTTTGTGTGGGGGGGGTGATGTCTGTGTATCTGTGTTTGTGTGGGGGGGGGATTTCTGTGTGTCTGTGTTTGTGTGGGGGGGGATGTCTGTGTATCTGTGTGTGTGTGGGGGGGGGATGTCTGTGTATCTGTGTTTGTGTGGGGGGGGGATGTCTGTGTATCTGTGTTTGTGTGGGGGGGGGATGTCTGTGTGTGTGTGTTTGTGTTGGGGGGGATGTCTGCGTATCTGTGTTTGTGTGGGGGGGGGATGTCTGTGTATCTGTGTTTGTGTGGGGGGGGATGTCTGTGTGTCTGTGTTTGTGTGGGGGGGGATGTCTGTGTGTGTGTGTTTGTGTTGGGGGGGATGTCTGCGTATCTGTGTTTGTGTGGGGGGGGGGGATGTCTGTGTATCTGTGTTTGTGTGGGGGGGATGTCTGTGTGTCTGTGTTTGTGTGGGGGGGGGATGTCTGTGTATCTGTGTTTGTGTGGGGGGGGGATGTCTGTGTATCTGTGTTTGTGTGGGGGGGGATGTCTGTGTGACTGTGTTTGTGTGGGGGGGGGATGTCTGTGTATCTGTGTGTGTGTGGGGGGGGATGTCTGTGTATCTGTGTTTGTGTGGGGGGGGTGATGTCTGTGTATCTGTGTTTGTGTGGGGGGGGGTGTCTGTGAGTCTGTGTTTGTGTGGGGGGGGATGTCTGTGTATCTGTGTGTGTGTGGGGGGGGATGTCTGTGTATCTGTGTTTGTGTGGGGGGGGATATCTGTGTATCTGTGTTTGTGTGGGGGGGGATGTCTGTGTGTCTGTGTTTGTGTGGCGGGGGATGTCTGTGTGTGTGTGTTTGTGTGGGGGGGGATGTCTGTGTATCTGTGTTTGTGGGGGGGATGTCGGGGGGGATGTCTGTGTGTGTGTGTTTGTGGGGGCGGGCAGGTCTGTGTATCTGTGTTTGTGTGGGGGGGGGAATGTCTGTGTATCTGTGTTTGTGTGGGGGGGGGATGTCTGTGTTTCTGTGTTTGTGTGGGGGGGGATGTCTGTGTATCTGTGTTTGTGTGGGGGGGGGATGTCTGTGTGTGTGTGTTTGTGTGGGGGGGGATGTCTGTGCATCTGTGTTTGTGTGGGGGGGGATGTCTGTGTATCTGTGTTTGTGTGGGGGGGGATGTCTGTGTGTGTGTGTTTGTGTGGGGGGGATGTCTGTGTATCTGTGTTTGTGTGGGGGGGGATGTCTGTGTGTGTGTGTTTGTGTGGTGGCGGGATGTCTGTGTGACTGTGTTTGTGTGGGGGGGGGGATGTCTGTGTGTGTGTGGGGGGGGATGTCTGTGTGTCTGTGTTGGTGTGGGGGGGATGTCTGTGTGTCTGTGTTTGTGTGGGGGGGGATGTCTGTGTGTCTGTGTTTGTGTGGGGGGGGGATGTCTGTGTGTCTGTGTTTGTGTGGGGGGGGATGTCTGTGTGTCTGTGTTGGTGTGGGGGGGATGTCTGTGTGTCTGTGTTTGTGTGGGGGGGGGATGTCTGTAAGTCTGTGTTTGTGTGGGGGGGGGGATGTCTGTGTGTCTGTGTGTGTGTGTGGGGGGGATGTCTGTGTGTGTATGTTTGTGTGGGGGGGGGTTGTCTGTGTGTTTGTGTTTGTGTGGGGGGGATGTCTGTGTATCTGTGTTTGTGTGGGGGGGATGTCTGTGTGTGTGTGTGGGGGGGATGTCTGTGTGTGTGTGTTTGTGTGGGGGGGGATGTCTGTGTATCTGTGTTTGTGTGGGGGGGGGATGTCTGTGTATCTGTGTTTGTGTGGGGGGGATGTCTGTGTGTGTGTGTGGGGGGGGATGTCTGTGTGTGTGTGGGGGGGGATGTCTGTGTGTGTGTGTGTTTGTGTGGGGGGGATGTCTGTGTGTGTGTGGGGTGGGGATGTCTGTGTGTGTGTGGGGGGGGGATGTCTGTGTGTGTGTGGGGGGGGGATGTCTGTGTATCTGTGTTTGTGTGGGGGGGATGTCTGTGTGTGTGTGTGTGTGTGTGTGTGTGTGTGTGTGGGGGGGGGGATGTCTGTGTGTGTGTATTTGTGTGGGGGGGGGATGTCTGTGTGTCTGTGTTTGTGTGGGGGGGAATGTATGTGTGTCTGTGTGGGGGGGGGATGTCTGTGTGTGTATGTTTGTTTGGGGGGGTTGTCTGTGTGTGTGTGGGGGGGGGATGTCTGTGTGTGTGTGGGGGGGGATGTCTGCGTGTGTGTGGGGGGGGGGGATGTCTGCGTGTGTGTGGGGGGGGGGGATGTCTGTGTGTGTGTGGGGGTGGGGATGTCTGTGTGTCTGTGTTTGTGTGGGGGGGATGTCTGTGTGTGTGTGTGTGTGTGTGTGCGTGTGTGGGGGGGCAATGTCTGTGTGTGTGGGGGGGGATTGTCTGTGTGTGTGGGGGGGGATGTCTGTGTGTGTGGGGGGGGATGTCTGTGTGTGTGGGGGGGGATGTCTGTGTGGGGCGGGTGTCTGTGTGTGTGGGGGGGGGATGTCTGTGTGTGTGGGGGGGATGTCTGTGTGTGTGGGGGGATGTCTGTGTGTGTGTTTGTGTGGGGAGGGGATGTCTGTGTGTCTGTGTTTGTGTGGGGGGGGGATGTCTGTGTGTCTGTGTTTGTGTGGGGGGGGATGTCTGTGTGTCTGTGTTTGTGTGGGGGGGGGATGTCTATGTGTGTGTGGGGGGGGGATGTCTGTGTGTCTATGTTTGTGTGGGGGGGATGTCTGTGTGTCTATGTTTGTGTGGGGGGGATGTCTGTATGTGTGGGGGGGGGATGTCTGTGTGTGTGGGAGGGGATGTCTGTGTGTGTGTTTGTGTGGGGAGGGGATGTCTGTGTGTCTGTGTTTGTGTGGGGGGGGATGTCTGTGTGTCTGTGTTTGTGTGGGGGGGGATGTCTGTGTGTCTGTGTTTGTGTGGGGGGGGGATGTCTATGTGTGTGTGGGGGGGGGATGTCTGTGTGTCTATGTTTGTGTGGGGGGGATGTCTGTGTGTCTATGTTTGTGTGGGGGGGATGTCTGTGTGTCTGTGTTTGTGTGGGGGGGGGGATGTCTGTGTGTCTGTGTTTGTGTGGGGGGGGATGTCTGTGTGTCTGTGTTTGTGTGGGGGGGATGTCTGTGTGTCTGTGTTTGTGTGTGGGGGAATGTCAGTGTGTGTGTGGGGGGGATGTCTGTGTGTGTGGGGGGGGATGTCTGTGTGTGTGTGGGGGGGGATGTCTGTGTGTGTGTGGGGGGGGATGTCTGTGTGACTGTGGGGGGGATGTCTGTGTCTGTGGGGGGGGATGTCTGTGTGTCTGTGTTTGTGTGGGGGGGGATGTCTGTGTGACTGTGGGGGGGGATGTCTGTGTCTGTGGGGGGGGATGTCTGTGTGTTTGTGTGGGGGGGGATGTCTGTGTGTGTGTGGGGGGGGATGTCTGTGTGACTGTTGGGAGGGATGTCTGTGTCTGTGGGGGGGATGTCTGTGTCTGTGGGGGGGGATGTCTGTGTATCTGTGTTTGTGTGGGGGGGATGTCTGTGTATCTGTGTTTGTGTGGGGGGGGGATGTCTGTGTGTGTGTGGGGGGGGGATGTCTGTGTGTATGTGGGAGGGGGATGTCTGTGTGTGTGTGGGGGGGGATGTCTGTGTGTGTGTGTGTGTGTGTGTGTGGGGGGGGATGTCTGTGTGTGTGTGTGTGGGGGGGGATGTCTATGTGTGTGTGGGGGGGGGATGTCTGTGTGTGTGTTTGGGGGGGGGATGTCTGTGTGCGTGTTTGGGGGGGGGGATGTCTGTGTGCGTGTTTGGGGGGGGATGTCTGTGTGCGTGTGTGGGGGGGGGGATGTCTGTGTGCGTGTGTGGGGGGGGGAACGTCTGTGTGCGTGTGTGGGGGGGGGACGTCTGTGTGCGTGTTTGGGGGGGGGATGTCTGTGTGTCTGTGTTTGTGTGGGGGAGGGGATGTCTGTGTGTGTGTGTGGGGGGGGATGTCTGTGTGTGTGTGGGGGGGGATGTCTGTGTGTGTGTGGGGGGGGATGTCTGTGTGTGTGTGTTTGTGTGGGGGGGATGTCTGTGTGTGTGTGGGGGGGGGATGTCTGTGTTTGTGTGGGGGTGGGGGATGTCTGTGTGTGTGTGGTGGGGGATGTCTGTGTGTCTGTGTGTGTGTGGGGGGGGATGTCTGTGTGCGTGTGGGGGGGGGATGTCTGTGTGCGTGTGTGGGGGGGGGGATGTCTGTGTGTCTGTGTGTGGGGGGGGATGTCTGTGTGTTTGTGTGTGGGGGGGGGATGTCTGTGTTTGTGTTTGTGTGGGGGGGGGATGTCTGTGTGTGTGTGGTGGGGGATGTCTGTGTGTCTGTGTGTGTGTGGGGGGGGATGTCTGTGTGTGTGTGGGGGGGGGATGTCTGTGTGCGTGTGTGGGGGGGGATGTCTGTGTGCGTGTGTGGGGGGGGGATGTCTGTGTGCGTGTGTGGGGGGGGGATGTCTGTGTGCGTGTGTGGGGGGGGGATGTCTGTGTGCGTGTGTGGGGGGGGGGGATGTCTGTGTGCGTGTTTGGGGGGGGGATGTCTGTGTGCGTGTGTGGGGGGGGATGTCTGTGTGCGTGTGTGGGGGGGGATGTCTGTGTGCGTGTTTGGGGGGGGGATGTCTGTGTGCGTGTGTGGGGGGGGATGTCTGTGTGCGTGTGTGGGGGGGGATGTCTGTGTGCGTGTGTGGGGGGGGGGATGTCTGTGTGCGTGTGTGGGGGGGGGGGATGTCTGTGTGCGTGTGTGGGGGGGGGATGTCTGTGTGCGTGTGTGGGAGGGGGATGTCTGTGTGCGTGTGTGGGGGGGGGATGTCTGTGTGCGTGTGTGGGGGGGGGATGTCTGTGTGCGTGTGTGGGAGGGGGATGTCTGTGTGCGTGTGTGGGGGGGGGGATGTCTGTGTGCGTGTGTGGGGGGGGGATGTCTGTGTGCGTGTGTGGGAGGGGGATGTCTGTGTGCGTGTGTGGGGGGGGGATGTCTGTGTGCGTGTGTGGGGGGGGGATGTCTGTGTGCGTGTGTGGGAGGGGGATGTCTGTGTGCCTGTGTGGGGGGGGGATGTCTGTGTGCGTGTGGGGGGGGGGGGATGTCTGTGTGCGTGTGTGGGGGGGGGCTGTCTGTGTGCGTGTTTGGGGGGGGGGATGTCTGTGTGCGTGTTTGGGGGGGGGATGTCTGTGTGCGTGTTTGGGGGGGGATGTCTGTGTGCGTGTGTGGGGGGGATGTCTGTGTGCGTGTTTGGGGGGGGGATGTCTGTGTGCGTGTTTGGGGGGGGGATGTCTGTGTGCGTGTGTGGGGGGGGGATGTCTGTGTGTCTGTGTTTGTGTGGGGGTGATGTCTGTGTGTCTGTGTTTGTGTGGGGGGGGATGTCTGTGTGTGTTTGTGGGGCGTGGGATGTCTGTGTGTCTGTGTTTGTGTGGGGGGGGATGTCTGTGTGTGTTTGTGTGGGGGGGGGAATGTCTGTGTGTCTGTGTTTGTGTGGGGGGGGATGTCTGTGTGTGTTTGTGTGGGGGGGGGAATGTCTGTGTGTCTGTGTTTGTGTGGGGGGGGGATGTCTGTGTGTGTTTGTGTGGGGGGGGGAATGTCTGTGTGTCTGTGTTTGTGTGGGGGGGGATGTCTGTGTGCGTGTGTGTGTGTGGAGGGGGAGGGGGGATGTCTTTGTGTGTGCGTTTGTGTGGGGGGTGGTGTGGGGAGGGTCTGTGTGTGAGTAAATGTTGGTAATTGTTTGTTTGTGGTCTGTGTATTGAATTCTGAATGGATGCTGTGAAGGGCGATGGATAATCTTTCTGAATGGATGTTTTGTGCCCAGTCTCTATCTCACTTTCGGATTTGTTGCATCTCCAGACAAGGTTCTATGGGCCGAAGAAACGCACCATGGGCCTGTTGGGATTTTTGCGTCTGAGCGTTTGGAGGAATTTTGTGCGAGCCTGGCAGAAGGGATTTAGTGGAAACATTGACGGAGAGGGACTCATCCTGGGAGGAGTGTTCGTTTTAGGAGCTGGGCAGCAGGTGAAGAAATGTCTTTGTTAATCTTACTGGATGGGTGGGGCTGACGGTGACAAGGGGAAGGAACTCACTTGGCTCCAGTGTTTAGTGTCATTAGCAGTTACTCTGATAATGAAGCAGTTCTTCCCAACCTGCAGTAGGTTTGGTCTGATAACTGACAGATAACATTCAGGCCATATTCAGGCCAGGCAGTGAGAGCTCCAACAAGAGAAACCCCGTTACCTCCCCTTAACCTGCAATTCCACTCCATCGCTCAATCTCCCACCATCTACATCTTGGACATCATCACTGAACTGGACTAGATAAATTAGCACAGTGACTGCAAGAACAGTTCACAGGCTGGGTATTTTTTTATGCATTCATATGATGTGGGCATCACTGACAAGGTCAGCATTTATTGCCCATCCCGAATTGCCCTTGACAAGGTGATGGTGAGCTACCCTTTTTTTTTCAAAAATATACATTGTTCATAAAATTTGTTAAAAATATACATTGCAAAACAATTCAAATTGGACCTTCATAAAGTACAATAAAGACCAGTTTCTTTCTATACTGAACATAACATACCTCACTGCTCTTGCCATTCCAGGTAATATTTACAATGTACATTTGCATTACATACCAAAAGCATTCTCTGGTGCATACGGCCCAAGAGGTTTTATACGGGTTCCAGCCCCTTGGGGCAGGAGGACCTTCCACAGTGGTCTTTCCCCATGGAGCCTTTGTGGCGGCTGCCCCAAGCTTTAGTGCGTCCCTCAGCACATAGCCCTGGACCTCGGAATGTGCCAGTCTGCAACACTCAGTCGTGGACAACTCTTTGCACTGGAAGACCAGCAGGTTTCGGGCAGACCAAAGAGTGTCTTTCACCGAGTTGATGGTCCTCCAGCAACAGTTGATGTTTATCTCAGTATGGTCCCTGGGAACAGACTGTAGAGCACAGACTCCTGTGTTACAGAGCTGCTCGGGGTAAACCTCGACAACAACCATTGCATCTCTTCCCAGACTTGCTTTGCAAAGGAACATTCCAGAAGGAGGTGAACAATGGTCTCTTCCCCACTGCAGTTGCCTCAAGGGCAGGGTGCGTAGGCGGTGAGACTCCAGGCGTACAGGAAGGATCTGACGGGGAGGGTCCTTCTCACCACCAGACAAGCTATGTCTTGGTGCTTGTTTGAAAGTTCTGGTGATGAGGCATTCTGCCAAATGAATTTGATAGTCTGCTCAGGGAGCCATGTGACAGGATCCACCATCTCATTTTCCCGTAGGGCCTAGAGGACGTTACATGTGGACTGCCGCCTGATGGACTTGTGGTCAAAGGTACAAACATTTCCCCGAGGGCCAGGTGGTATGGCACAGTCCAACCAAATGGAGCGCTCTGCGGCAACACGGCCAAATCCATCCTTCGTAACACCGGGGACAGATAGAACCTCGGCACATTGTGACACCTGGTGTTTGCGTACGAGGGTTCTACGCACAGCTTGATGCAGCCGCACACAAAGGTGGCCATCAGGATGAGGGCGACGCTGAGTACGTTTTTGTCCCCCTTTTATCTAGTTGTTTGAACATGGTGACCCTGCAGACATGGCCCATTTTCAATCTCCAGATAAAGTGGAAGATGGCTTTGGTGACCGCCATGGCGCAGGAGTGGGGTATGGGCCAGACCTGTGCCACGTACAGCAACACTGAGAGCGCCTCACAGCTGATGACCAGGTTCTTACCTGCAATGGGGAGGGTGTGCTGCTCCCACATGTTCAGGTTCTGTTTCGCCATGGCTGCTTGCTCCTTCCAGTTTTTGGCAGACGCCCCAGTCCCGAACCATATGCCCAGGTAAAGGGGACACATCATCGGTCAGGCCAGTTCCTAAAGAACATGGCCTCACTCTGGCTGCAATTTATTTTGGAATGCAAACCCATTCCGAACTGGTCACAGATGCTCATCAGTCTGCGAACTGACAGCGGATCCAAGCAGGCGACAGCAACGTCGTCCATACAGGGAGACTTTGACCTGAGTATCTCCGCTGCCTGGGATTGTCACCTCTGTTATGCCCATATTCTTCCTGATGTACTCAGAAAAAGGTTCAATACAGCAAGCAAACAAGACAGGGGAGAGAGGACAGCCCTGCCTGACTCCAGATTTGATCGGAAAACTTTCTGATTCCCACCTATTGATTGAGACTGCGCTACTGCTGTTTGTGTAGAGCAGTTGGATCCAATTGTGGATTCCTGCCCCAAACTCCATTTTGGAGAGTACATCCATCATGTAGATGTGTGATATCCTGTCAAAGGCCTTCTCCTGGTCCAAGCTGATGAGGCAGGTGTCCACCCACCTGTCCTGTAGATAGGCGATCGTATCCCTGAGTAGCGCGAGACTATCAGAGATCTTACTGTGGGTACGGTACAGGTGAGGTGCCTTCTTGAATACAAATGAGTGGCTTGCTAGACCATTTCAGAGAGCAGGTAAGAGAGAACCACATTGCTGTGGGTCTGGAGTCACATCTAGGTAAGAATGGCGGATTTTGTTTTCCCTAAAGGACATTAGTGAATGAGATGGGTTTTGACTACAATCCAGCAGTTTCATGGTTACCATTACTGAGAATAGCTTTTTAGTTCAGATTTATTTAATTAATTGAATTTAGGTTTCCAAGGTGTCATGGTGGGAGTTGAACTCCTAACTCCAGATCACTTCTCAGGGGGAAAACCCTCCGCTGGTTAGAGTCATACCTAGCGCAAAGGAAGATGGTTGTGGTTGTTGGAGGTCAATCATCTGAGCTCCAGGACATCACTGCAGGAGTTCCTCAGGGTAGTATCCTAGGCCCAACCATCTTCAGCTGCTTTATCAATGACCTTCCTTCAATCATAAGGTCAGAAGTGGGGATGTTCGCTGATGATTGCATAATGTTCAGCACCATTCGCGACTCCTCAAATACTGAAGCAGTCCCTCCACCACCGACACACAGTGGTAGCAGTGTGTACCATCTGCAAGATGCACTGCAGCAATGCACCAAGGCTCCTTAGACAGCACCTTTCAAACCCGCGACCTCTACCACCTCGAAGGACAAGAGCAGTAAATGCATGGGAACATCACCACCTGCAAGTTCCCGTCCAAGTCACACACCATCCTGCCTTGGAACTATATCGCCGTTCCTTCACTGTCGCTGGGTCAAAATCCTGGAACTCCCTTCCTAACAGCAGTGTGGGTGTACCTACCTCACATGGACTGCAGCAGTTCAAGAAGGCAGCTCACCACCACCTTCTCAAGGGCAATTAGGGATGGGCAATAAATGCCAGTGACGCCCAGATCCAATGAATGAATGAAAAAAAATAAGCCTCTGGGTTACATCAGTAACATAACCACTGTTCTACTGTACCATACTGTAGCCCTATCGGTGATGGGTGTCTCACCTCCTGACCCCCAGGGCTTGTCATTAGTCAATACTCACTCATCTGGATGGTGCAACCACAGCAACATAAGATGCTCAACAATATCCTAGACAGAGACAGGGGGGGTGGGGTGGGGGTGGGGTCAGTGCTCCAGACAGGCCAAGAGGCCCTTCTTGCCTGCCTGGGTGCAAAAGCCACCACAGGCTCTGTGGAGGAAATCCCAGCTCCCCCCACTCCCCACAGTGGTGTCCTGGCTGCTGAATCTATTTTATCATTAAAGTTGTTGGTATGACCGACCGCTCAAGACAAAGCCTGCAATCGAAATATATGATTCTGATTGTGGTGGGAGAAATGCACTGTTGATTCAGTCCTGCCCCTCCACAGATCACCTAACATATCATTTCAAACTTTCCAAATTAAAAAAGACCCAGCCAAATTGGAGCATCCATTAACCCCTGAATGAGGCTTACCAAACTAGGTGTCTTTAAATCAACAAATTAACTGTTTAATTAGAAAAACTAAATTCTTAAACACTACTAAGATATAAACAACATTTAAAATAGAAAAAAATAGTGAGCTTGCAGATTTACGCTCCTGCCGAAGTGAAATCTTCCAATGTGGAACAGTCCAAGGTTGCTTGAAGTTTTCACAGCTGTCCAATGGGGCGGAAAAAAAGTTCTTCAACAGTAGAACAGTCCGTAGTCTAGTTCAGCAGTTGAAGTGATGCTTTTCTTCTCCAGCGATGAATTCAGCAATTTAACAACTTGCAATCTCTTTTTAATGAATCAATTTGGCTTTAGAATTTTTGAGGGATAAAAGATTGTCACAGTCTAACTTCCCTTCCTTCAGTTTAAATTATCAGAGATCGCTGTTCTATTCATGCTGGTCCAGCTGTCTGTCTGTGTCTGTTAACTGTGTCTCAAAAGCCAGTTTTTCAGCTAGTTTCAAACGTCAATCGGCAACATTGTATCTTGTCCTTGTTCTCCAAATGGCTGTATCCTACGGCAATGAGAATGAATTCTTTGACTCAGTCCCTGGAGCTTGCTGCCTTAAACAGTACTGATCCTTTTTCAGCCTTAAAGGCACACTGCATACTTCCCAGAAAAGGAAACAAAAACTACAGAATCATAACAATGTACAAAGGTTGGAGTGAAGGCACCTCCAGGTTGAAGCACTCTCTCTGTTACCACCCATTGCAGCCTGCTGCTCCTCTGAAGCTCAAAGGCCCCTGGCCCTCCAGCTTGGACAGCCTGCCGACCACCCTCTCCCACCGCGCCCCCCCCCCCCCCACCTTTTTAATTGAAAGGATAACCTATCCCCACACCAATTCAGGGGGTGCTCTCTGTGAAAATCCCAACGAGTGACTGTTTCACCTGGGAGCAGTTTCAGGACCAGAAACAGTCCTGACCTCTGTTTCCCACCAGTGGAGGGAAAATCCAGCTCTCGAATTTGGACTGGGGCCGGAGTGTGGGCTGAATCCGTGGAGTGGAACTAGAGTGGGAACTGGGACTGGAGCATGGGCCAGGGCTTGAGTGCGGTCTGGGAATATAATGTTACTGGGTCTAGAATGATGGAGGCAGGAGAGTAGGAAGGTCAAGGAGGGTGGTGGTAGTGATTTGGGAGGCAAAGTACCTGAGAAGGGAGCAATGAAAGGACTCATAGTGAGAGGAGAGCGGGGCCTAGAGAAAAGAAGGATAAGGGGAAATAGAGTGATGGACATGGGTCTGCACAGATTGCCAGAATGCACACCAGATTGAACACAGGCAAACTCAAGTTACATGGAAAGATTAGGGTAGAATTGTCCTCGTAATAAAGAGGGAATAGAGAGGAGATAATAGCAGGAGTCCAGAGTTAAAGTTAGAGGTCAATGTCGCATACAGGGTAGAGTCAGCATGAAACATCAAGAACTGATGTCCAGGTTTGGAGCAGGTGTGGAGGGTGAAGCTATTTGAAGGGTAGACTTCTGGCAGACGCACTACTAGACATATTTCCTTTAATATAGGTCTAGGAAGTGTGCAGAAATGATTGGGGAGCAGAAAGATTCTGGCCAAGTTGGATGTCATCGTAAGATGCAGAAGCAGCGGAGAAATGTACTTTGGCTCAGTCGTGTGAAACTCGAGCCAGGAACCAGAGCACAGCTATGCTGAAAAACCAGTCAAACCACGTCACAGGGGGGGGATGGGCTGTAGGCTAGACATAGTTACTTGGAAATTTAAGCAACAAATCAGAGACAGCAGCTGAGCCTTAGAATGTAGTCCAGTGCAGTGCAACATAGTGCAGTCCACTGTAATCCAGTGCAGAAGCAAAATCTTGATGCCCAGAGAAGTCCAGAAATTTGGAAACCAAATTTGAGCAAAGATCCAGAACTCACTGAGGAAATCAAAGAGAAACAAAGGAAAAACAGAAACAGACAGTGTTGCAGGATGGGCAGTGGACATTTGGCCCAGATAACTTGAAACTAGCAGTAAGCCTGTAGTTAGGACTAAAATGCACCCACCATTAGAGCCAGGGGGACTTAATAGTGGAAGAGAGGAGACAGGAGGGGGCAGTGGTGGGGGCTGGGGGGGTGGGTGGGAGAAGGACAAAGGATGGCAAGGATAGAGGTGCACAATGAAAAGTTTCTGAGGGAGCTGCCTGTCCAGGAGTCATCGGAACAAGTTCTCTGCTGCCCATGTCCAAAATTGCACGATTCCTCTCTTTCACCCTGAATATTCTTTCCTGGTATGACCCATATCTCTGCTCCACTAAATACAAGGGAGGTGAGTGGTGGAGGTTTGAGAACTGGAAGTGGTGAATGGGGGGTGGAGGGAGGGGTGTGGGTGGGGGGGGGGGGGGGTTGACGGAGGGGGGTGGGTGAGGGGGAGGTGGGAGGTGGAGTGAGGGAAGTGGGTGAGGGAATAAGGGGACTGGGTGAGGGGAGGGTGTGGGTGAGGGAGTGAGTGGTATGGGGAGTGAGGGCGGTGGGAGAGGAGTGTGGGAGTGATGGGGATTGGGTGAGGGGTCTGGGGTGGTGGGAGAGGGGAGTGAGGGGGGTGGGAGAGGGGAGTGGGTGGTATGGGGAGTGAGGGCGGTGGGAGAGGGGTGTGGGAGTGATGGGGATTGGGTGAGGGGTCTGGGGTGGTGGGAGAGGGGAGTGAGAGGGGAGTGAGGGATGTAGTCCTGACCATGATCTCAGTTGCTGCTGTTGTGCCCACACAGGGTGTGCTTCTGGAGCACCGGGAGAAGGAGTTTGGAGACGCCGTTACTGTCAGGTCCGTCCTTGAAGCTGTCAGAAAGATTGAGCCACTGAGAGATGCAGAGAACTAAACTGTTAGCAACTGAAAATGTCCAATAAACACTTGAAGGAAAGATGAGACACAGCTTCAGAAAGCAGAAGGCCCGGCCCTCGATCCCCCCAGGCCCTCGATCCCCCCCAGGCCTTCGATCCCCAGGCCCTGGATCCTGAGGCCCTGGATCCACAATTCCTGGACACAGCCAGATGAGGTGTCCAGCAATTGAGATGTTTTCGTTGGGGGGTGGGGGGGGGGGGCGTGGGGTGGAAGAGACATTCTGTTCATTTCCCTTTTTCTCCTCTTCTGTCCCTCTGTTGAGACTGGATGTCTCTCCTACATCGTCCTCTATTTGAGCTGAAACAGTGGGAGTGTGTTACTGCTCCGATTGACCATGTGTTCGAACCTGAACAGCTATGTTTCAGGGCGGTGGCTGAAGGTGACACCTATTGACGAACATATTAACCAATCAGGTAGAACTAGCCCCTCTTCCCACGACCCTGCCCTTGGAAACTTGCTGCTTGTCACCCACCCTTTTCTCCCCTGAGGCTTGTGTGAGTAGCTGGCTTGCACTGTATTAATGATGGTCTGATCCTAAAACCACTGGTTCAGACCTGATATTTACAGAATGAGTCAGGAACCTCCACTACTGAAATGAAATGAAAACTGTAATGTAACCTAAATCTAATCTCAATAAAGGAAATCTGAGACTGTCGAACTGATATTTATTTCAACTTTAATCTCATTCCCTAGCCCTCCATTCTTACTTTTCACATCCTTGTCCAATCCCCTTTTCAATGGCATGGTCTAGAAATTTACCCTTACTGTGAGACATTCTGGGAGCAAGTGGGGCTGTGCACCAGAATGCCTCATGCTGGGTAGGGCATTCACGTGGGTGTCCCCTAGGCAGTGCCTTATGCTGGGTAGGGCATTCACACGGGTGCCCCCTAGGCAGTGCTCCATGCTCGGTAGGGCATTCACGTGGGTGTCCCCTATGCAGTGTGCCATGCTGGGTAGGGTATTCACACGGGTGCCCCTTACACAGTGCCCCATGTTGGGTAGGGCGTTCACTCGGGCGTCCCCTACACAGTACCCCATGCTAGGAAGGGCATTCACATGAGTGCCCCCTAGGAAGTGCCCTGTGCTGGATAGGGCATTCACACGGGTGCCCCCTAGGCAGTGCCCTGTGTTGGGTAGGGCATTCACACGGGTGCCCCCTAGGCAGTGCTCTGTGCTGATAAGGGTGCTCTTGTCCCCTTGCCGCCTCTGCTCCGCACCCTTCTATTGTCCTGCAAGAGGGAGGGAAGAATGTCAATGATTGTGTTGCACTGTGTTTGACTGCCACGGCTGAATAGCTGGAGGTATGTGGGAGCTGAATGTGAGGCTGGCATCATGCTGGGAGAGCGAGGTGGAGTATCTGAATGTTGGGTGCGAGTCCTGATTGCCAGGGACAGCAGCTGGGTGAGTGATGGGGTGTGATGTATTGAGCAGCATGAGAGATTGGTGGCTAGGAGATGTCATCTGAAGGTGCAGTCACTGACCTTTACACCAGTGTGTGGTCATTAGACTTCTTGTGGCACTGTTGCCAAGTCCTCGGAATCAGATTCTAAAATTGATGTCTCTCTCCACCTGCTCCCATTCCCTTTTGAGGGTGTTTTTGAGGGCCTTCTGCCCCCCACAAAATATGGCCCTTCTGCTCCTGTCCACCTCTGCCACTAAAGCCTCCAGCACCTCATCCGTGGTCCTGGGAGTCTCCTCTCTACCCTGATGTTCCATTTTACTTCTTCAGCACTGCAGCAATAAATTCAGCATCAGCCTCCGATAATTCAGTGCAGCCTCCCTTTAAGAGGGATAGACTTCCTTTAAGAGGAGCAGACTGGCTCCACCTGCGCTCTCTGAGAATGCTGCTCAGCCTCCTGTTGAGCTGTCAGGCAGCCAGCAACACATGCCCCACTCAGACCTACACTGCACTCAGGTCAATGAGGAGGCTGCCTACCTCCACGGCAACGGGCACAGATAGGTCACTAATCGCTACCCTTACGCCCAAATACAACGGTGCAGGTCAACTTTGTATCCTCTCTGTTCTAATAACGCTGTGTGAAACCCTTGGAACTTCCCTCTCTCTTCCCGTGCCAATCCTCAGTTTGGTGCCCTTGTGCTAATTCATCAACCAGTTCACGGTCAGGCTTGCAGACTGAATGGAGGTGTTCTGCAAAGTGGTCACTCAGTCTGCCTTTGGTATTCCCAGTGTAGAGGAGACCACATTGAGAGGAGCAAATACAGAATACTAAATTGAAAGAAGTACAAGTAAATTGCTACTTCACCTGGAAGGAGTGTTTGGGGCCCTGGATGGTGAGAAGGGAGGAGATAAAATGGCAAGTGTTGCATCGACTGCAATTTCATGGAATAGTGCCATGTGAAGTGGAGGGGGTGTTGGAGTGATTAAGGAGTGGATCAGGATGTCACAGAGGGAATAGTCCTTCAGAACGCTGAAAGAGAAGAGGAGGGGAAGATACCTTTGGCATCATGCTGGAGGAGGCGGAAATGGCAGATGATGATTCATTGAATATGGAGGCTGGTGGATGGAAGGTGAGGGCTATGGGAATTCAATTGTGGCTCTGGGAGGGAGGGGAAGGGATGAGAGCAGGAGTGAAAAGGGAATGGACATGGTTGAGAGCTCTGTCCACCATGGTGGAAGAGAATCCTCAGTTGAGGAAAATCGAAGACATATCAGAAGCACTGGTATAGAAGGTGGTTTGGTGAGAACAGATTGAACATGAATCTGATTGAATTTTTTGAAGAGGTGTCTAAAGTAGTGGAGAGGAGAATGTCAATGGATGATATTTATATGGACTTCTAGAAGGCCTTTGATAAAGTCCCTTGTTAGAAACTGTTCGCTAAAGTTGAAGCTCATAGAATCGAAGGTAAATTATTGACCTGGTTAGGAAATTGGTTTGAGTGGCAGGAGACAGAGATTAGGGATAATGGGTGGGTACTCGTTATTGGCAGGACGTGGGTCGCAAGGGTCTATGTTGGGGCCTCAACTATTCAATGCATTCATTAATGACTCAAATGATGGGACAGAAAGCCACATATCCAACTTTGTCGATGACACAAAGATAGGTGGCATTGTAAGCAGTATAGATGGAAGCATAAAGTTATGAAGAGATATTGATAGCACATAAGTAGCACTAAGTCCAGTTCTATGGAGTACCGCATCTACGGAGTATTAAACTCAGGGAATTTGGTGAGTGAGGGAATTCAGTACAGTGAGGAGGAGGAGGTGCAATTCTGGTATTTTAAGAAATGAATGGTCCAAGAGGAATGGGAGACAGCGACACCTTAGAGCTGAAGACGAGTGGCATTAATTAAAATGAATACTTTAAACAAGGAACAAACTCGATTCTAAAAGAGGGGAAAAGAGTTTTTTTTTTAGATTCTGGATAGGCAGCTTGCAATTCTAGTGCCATGTGAGAACTTCATGTGGAGCCTGAGAGTTTCCTGGATCATGCATTACAGGAGGTGACCACTCCACAGTTTGAGTGAATTCAAGATAGTAGATGGGTGGCCATCCAGAAGAGTAGGAAGAGGCAGGAATTGCTGGAGTATTTGGGGTGTGTGTCACTCTCAAACTGGTACTCAGAATTGGAGATTGCTGGGAGTGACGACACTTTGAAGGAATACAGTCCAGCCATGGCAACAATGAACAAGGGACTGTACAGGAGGGAACAGCAAAGAGTAGAAATGAAGTTGTTACAACCAGATGAGGCAGGGGTCTCAGGCTCCCCTTTCGTCCCTTTTCTGGTTTGATCGCATCAGGGTTTATCTTTTAAACACCGTGATTTAATTTACCACCTCAGTGAGCACTTGCTCCTGCTCCTCTAATTATAATTGTAAATGAACCAATCAGACAGGTTTTCTTGAGTTTAAACAAGAAAGATGTAAGTTTATTAACCTTCTCAGACTAAACCGGTGAAAGTTACTAAAATACGCAATGCATCCACACTCACATTCATATGAGAAGCAAACACACACACACACACAAATAGATACAGAGGGGAAAAGACAGAGTTGGGAGGTTGGAGTAAAGTCCTTAATAAAAATGGAATTTAAATATGGAAGTCCCAGTGTCCTTAGGAGAAATTGAAGTCTTGAAGTCCTCGCTGGGCCACGCGCACAATTCGGGCTTGCTTCTCTGGTTCCAGAAAGCTGAAGAGAGGCTTTATCTGTCCTGTTCTGCTGACTGTGAGGATCTGTAGATTTGAGGTTTAACTGCAGCCGAGCCTAGGACTTTACTGGAGAGAGAGAGAGAGAGGTGCTTTCTTCCTTGGAGTTCAGTTACTGTCTGCCTTCAAAGGCACAATTCACCAACTCTCAGAGTCACACAGGCAGTCATGTCATGTGACCACTCTTTGTTTTAAACAGAAGTTTCTGGAATGATCTTTGAAATTCAAAGTAGTTCAGACATACTTGTTAGGGGTGGTTTGGCTCTTTCAAAGTCAATGGGTGCTGAAGGCTTTTGACGACCAACATTGACAAAACCATTCTAGGTGATTGAATCTGAGTGCACCCCTATTGTTCTGGCTAGACTGGGTAATCAGGGTGAGGCAGTGACGTAGTGGTAATGTCACCGGATTAGTAATCCAGAGGCGAGGCTAATGCTCTGGGGACATGGGTTTGATTCCCACCACGGCAAATGGTGAAATTTGAATATCGGGTGGCACAGTGGCGCAGTGGTTAGCACCGCAGCCTCTCAGCTCCAGCGACCCGGGTTCAATTCTGGGTACTGCCTGTGCGGAGTTTGTAAGTTCTCCCTGTGATTGTGTGGGTTTCCGCCGGGTGCTCCGGTTTCCTCCCTGAGCCAAAGACTTGTAGGTTGATCGGTAAATTGACCATTGTAAATTGCCCCTAGTGTAGGTAGGTGGTAGGAGAATGGTGGGGATGTGGTAGGGAATATGGGATTAATGTAGGATTAGTATAAATGGGTGGTTGTTAGTCGGCACAGACTTGATGGGCCGAAGGGCCTGTTTCAGTGCTGTATCTCTAAATAAATCACCTCTGTCTCCCAGCAAATTGTTTGTGGCCATCGTTAGCTGTTTTATTCTGCTTTTTAAAAGTTACTTGTAATAATGCCCAGTAAAAAAGTCTCAAGCAGAGTTCCATATGATGAAATTAATATTTTCCATTTCGCATGTGGGATTTCTGTTACACAGTTGTTACAGGAGATTCCATATTCAGTGGGACAGACAGGCATTTCTGTAAACGTCATTGTGAGTCCCACATGGTGTGTTACCTCCCTGGTGCCGGGGAAAAAGAGTCATGGAGAAGGTGCAGAATATTCGGCAGGGGGAAGAGAGTGAGCCAAAAGTTGTGGCTCATGTTAGTACCAAAGAGGGCAGGAATTGAGGTCCTCTGGCCAGACTTTCAGAAGCTAGGGAAGAAGTTTAAAAAGTAGCACCTTGAAGGTTGTAATCTCTGGATTACTGCCAGTGCCATGTGCTAGCGAGAGTAGAAATAGGAAGATAGGGAGGATCAATGCGTGGCTTGAGGTGTGGTACAGGACGGAGGGTTTCCGATTCTTGGGACATTGGGACAGGCAGCCCCTATGCTAAAGGGACGAGCTTCACCTCAACAGGACTGTGCCCAATCTCCTCGTGGGGAGGTTCACCAGTGTGCTTTGGAAGGTTTAAACTAAATTGGCAGGGGGATGGGCACCAGCATTTAGAAGTAGAGAAGAGGAATAAGGTGCACAAAGTGTGAGTGTTGGATAGCACTAGAGAAGGAAGTAGCACCACATTAGTTGGGAGCAGATTAAAAAGGACTATGAGGAATACAAAGACAGGCATAGAATACATGACTATATGTAAGAAATGGCTGTCTAATAATCTTATAAAACCTTAAGAAATTAATTGCACCTTATATAAATAGTTCTCTCTCTCTCTCTTATTAAGAGATTCTGTCGCAGGCAGCTAGGACAGCGTAGGCCTGTTATCTTTGCCAAGGACATGACTCTAGCTCTGAAGCAAGACAAAGCTGATAAGATGGAGCATTGTACCCTCTGTAGACAAGTGTCTGGCAGAAGTTTACAAATGACACCAAGCACGAGATAAGGTGAAAAGTAACTTCGGGTCGGGGGGGGGCGGTGCAAAGTTATGGGCAGGGGAGGCATTTGCTTTTAGTACCTGTCCCTTAGTGATTGGGCAATTGGAATCGAACAAGTGATTGCCACAGGACACTCACCAGCTCCTAGAAATAAAGTATATAAACAGATGTTTGGAGCAGGGGTAGTGGGGGGAGAATAGTCAGTCTTCTTCGGACACAAGGACACCTTCCTGAAGCTCGGCTTCGGCCAAGTGTTCGGCCTCCTAAAACTTTGGTTTGCTCGAGAAGACTGAGGACCATGAGAACCAAATAGACCAACAACACCTCACCTGCTTCATCCGTTGGAGAGACTACCAACATTGTTCTGCCCCACCATATGATCTGGGATCTGTAAACTGTTCAACCTATCACTAGTTATATGTCTTTTCTGTCTATTTAGCTTATGCATCTTCATATTTAAACTGTTCCTTCCAAATAAACTGCTTTAAAGTCACATTATGAATTCGAACCCCTTCTTTGTGTATCTGTGACTTCCCAACCCAAATCTTACAGTAAATTCACAAAGTGTGGTGACTAAGTTTGGTGAGCTGCAAGTGCAAATAGGCGTGTGGGAATATGATGTAGTGGCAATAATAGAAATGAGGCTTAAATGTGGTGAGGACTGGGTGCTTAATTTTTAAGGATACAAAGTATTCAGAAAAGACAGGGAAGGGAAAAAGGGAGGTGGGGTGGCAGTCCTGATTAGGGAAGACATTGTAGTGTTGGAAACAGGATGGCCTTGAAGGGGCAAGGACAGAATCCTTGGTTAGAGTTGAGAAGTAAAAAAGGGTATGATCACGCTACTGGGGATTTTCTATTGGTCTCCAAATAGTGAGAGAAAGATAGAGGAGCAAATCTGCAAGGAAATCACAGAGCTGTGCAAGAACTATAGCTCAGTGATATTGGGGGACTTTAATTACCCAAATATTAATTGGGATAATGTGAGAGTAAAGGGAAAGGAGAGGGATGGATTTCTGAAATGATGTTCCGGAGAACTTCCTTGTTCTCATATATTCTTGGTCCAACTAGGAAGGAGGACTTGCTGGATCTGGTTTAGTTTAGTTTGGTTTCGAGATACAGCACTGAAACAGGCCCTTCGGCCCACCAACTCTGTGCCGACCATCAACCACCCATTTATACTAATCCTACACTAATCCCAAATTCCTACCGCATCCCCACCTGGGGAATGAAGTGAGCCACGTGGACTAAGTGTCTGTGGGAGAACACTTGAGTAATTATCATTGTATCATAAGGTTTAGATAGCTAATGGAGATGAGTAAGGAACAATCTAAAGTAGAACTTCTAAATTGGAAGCGGGCTAACGTCACTCAACAACAGGTATACCGTTTTGGATACTGTTGCGGGGGACGACTTACCAGGGGTAAGCAATGGGGTACAGGTATCTGGCACAGAGTCTGTCCCTGTTGCTCAGAAGGGAAGGGGGAAGAGGAGCAGAACATTAATCATTGGGGACTCCATAGTTAGGGGAACAGATAGGAGGTTCTGTGGGAACGAGAGAGACTCACGGTTGGTATGTTGCCTCCCAGGTGCCAGGGTTCGTGATGTCTCGGATCGTGTTTTTGTGATCCTTAAGGGGGAGGGGGAGCAGCCCCAAGTCGTGGTCCACATAGGCACCAACGACATAGGTAGGAAGAGAGATGGGGATTTAAGACAGAAATTCAGGGAGCTAGGGTGGAAGCTTAGAGCGAGAACAAACAGAGTTGTTATCTCTGGGTTGTTGCCTGTGCCACGTGATAGCGAAGTGAGGAATAGGGAGAGAGAGGAGTTGAACACGTGGCTGCAGGGATGGTGCAGGAGGGAGGGGTTTGGTTTCCTGGATAATTGGGGCTCTTTCTGGGGTAGGTGGGACCTCTACAAACAGGATGGTCTTCACCTGAACCAGAGGGGTACCAACATCCTGGGGGGGGAGATTTGCTAGTGCTCTTCGGGGGGGGGGGTTAAACTAATTCAGCAGGGGAATGGGAACCTAAATTGTAGTGCCAGTGTACAGGATGTTGAGAGTAGTGAGGTCAGGGATATGGTTACAAGGACGCAAGAGGGCACTGGCAAGCAAGAACCTGGTTTAAAGTGTGTCTACTTCAACGCCAGGAGCATCCGGAATAAGGTGGGTGAGCTTGCAGCATGGGTTGGTACCTGGGATCTCGATGTAGTGGCCATTTCGGAGATATGGGTAGAGCAGGGGCAGGAATGGATGTTGCAGATTCCGGGATTTAGATGTTTCAGTAAGAACAGAGAAGATGGTAAAAGAGGGGGGGGTGTGGCATTGTTAATCAAGGAGAGTATTACAGCGACAGAAAGGACGTTTGAGGACTCGTCTACTGAGGTAGTATGGGCCGAGGTTAGAAACAGGAGAGGTGAGGTTACCCTGTTGGGAGTCTTTTATAGACCTCCGAATAGTTCCAGAGATGTAGAGGAAAGGATAGCGAAGATGATTCTCGACAGGGGCGAGAGTAACAGGGTAGTTGTTATGGGGGACTTTAACTTTCCAAATATCGACTGGAAATACTATAGTTCGAGTACTTTAGATGGGTCAGTTTTTGTCCAGTGTGTGCAGGAGGGTTTTCTGACACAGTATGTAGACAGGCCAACCAGGGGTGATGCCACATTGGATTTGGTACTGGGAAATGAACCCGGCTAGGTGTTAGATTTAGATGTAGGTGAGCACTTTGGTGACAGTGATCACAATTCGGTTAGGTTTACCTTAGCGATGGGCAGGGACAGGTATATACCGCAGGGCAAGAATTATAGCTGGGGGAAAGGAAATTATGATGCGATTAGGCAAGATTTAGGATGCATAGGATGGGGAAGGAAACTGCAGGGGATGGGAACAATCGAAATGTAGAGCTTATTCAAGGAGCAGCTACTGTGTGTCCTTGATAAGTATGTACCTGTGAGGCAGGGAGGAAGTTGTCGAGCGAGGGAGCCGTGGTTTACTAAAGAAGTTGAAGCGCTTGTCAAGAGGAAGAAGAAGGCTTATGTTAGAATGAGACGTGAAGGCTCAGTTAGGGCGCTTGAGAGCTACAAGCTAGCCAGGAAGGATCTAAAGGGAGAGCTAAGAAGAGCAAGGAGAGGACACGAGAAGTCATTGGCGGATAGGATCAGGGAAAACCCTAAGGCTTTCTATAGGTATATCAGGAATAAAAGAATGACTAGAGTTAGATTAGGGCTAATCAAGGATAGTAGTGGGAAGTTGTGTGTGGAATCAGAGGAGATAGGGGAAGCGTTAAATGAATATTTTGCGTCAGTATTTACAGTAGAGAAAGAAAATGTTGTTGAGAATACTGAGATTCAGGCTACTGGGCTAGATGGGATTGAGGTTCACAAGGAGGAGGTGTTAGCAATTTTGGAAAGTGTGAAAATAGATAAGTCCCCTGGGCCAGATGGGATTTATCCTAGGATTCTCTGGGAAGCTAGGGAGGAGATTGCAGAGCCTTTGTCCTTGATCTTTATGTTGTCATTGTCAACAGGAATAGTGCCGGAAGACTGGAGGATAGCAAATGTTGTCCCCTTGTTCAAGAAGGGGAGTAGAGACAGCCCTGGTAATTATAGACCTGTGAGCCTTACTTCGGCTGTGGGTAAAATGTTGGAAAAGGTTATAAGAGACAGGATTTATAATCATCTTGAAAAGAATAAGTTCATTAGAGATAGTCAGCACGGTTTTGTGACGGGTAGGTCGTGCCTCACAAACCTTATTGAGTTTTTCGAGAAGGTGACCAAACAGGTGGATGAGGGTAAAGCAGTGGATGTGGTGTATATGGAGTTCAGAAAGGCGTTTGATAAGGTTCCCCACGGTAGGCTATTGCAGAAAATACGGAAGTATGGGGTTGAAGGTGATTTAGAGCTTTGGATCAGAAATTGGCTAGCTGAAAGAAGACAGAGGGTGGTGGTTGATGGTAAATGTTCTTCCTGGAGTATAGTTTCTAGTGCTGTACCGCAAGGATCTGTTTTGGGGCCACTGCTGTTTGTCATTTTTATAAATGACCTGGAAGAGGGTGTAGAAGGGTGGGTTAGTAAATTTGCAGATGACACTAAGGTCGGTGGAGTTGTGGATAGTGCCGAAAGATGTTGTTGGGTACAGAGGGACATAGATAGGCTGCAGAGCTGGGCTGAGAGATGGCAAATGGAGTTTAATGCGGAAAAGTGTGAGGTGATTCACTTTGGAAGGAGTAACAGGAATGCAGAGTACTGGGCTAATGGGAAGATTCTTGGTAGTGTAGATGAACAGAGAGATCTTGGTGTCCAGGTGCATAAATCCCTGAAAGTTGCCACCCAGGTTAATAGGGCTGTTAAGAAGGCATATGGTGTGTTAGCTTTTATTAGTAGGGGGATCGAGTTTCGGAGCCACGAGGTCATGCTGCAGCTGTACAAAACTCTGGTGAGACCGCACCTGGAGTATTGCGTGCAGTTCTGGTCACCGCATTATAGGAAGGATGTGGAAGCTATGGAAAGGGTGCAGAGGAGATTTACTAGGATGTTGCCTGGTATGGAGGGAAGGTCTTACGAGGAAAGGCTGAGGGACTTGAGGTTGTTTTCGTTGGAGAGAAGGAGGAGGAGAGGTGACTTAATAAAGGCATATAAGATAATCAGAGGGTTAGATAGGGTGGATAGTGAGCGTCTTTTTCCTCGGATGGTGATGGCAAACACGAGGGGACATAGCTTCAAGTTGAAGGGTGATAGATATAGGACAGATGTCAGAGGTAGTTTCTTTACTCAGAGAGTAGTAAGGGCGTGGAATGCCCTGCCTGCAGCAGTAGTAGATTCGCCAATTTTAAGGGCATTTAAGTGGTCATTGGATAGACATATGGATGAAAATGGAATAGTGTAGGTCAGATGGTTTCACAGGTCGGCGCAACATCGAGGGCCGAAGGGCCTGTACTGCGCTGTAATGTTCTAATTCTAATTCTAAAAAAAAAGCGATGAGAGGAGATCCAACCAGGGTAAAATGAAACCAAAGTTTGACAGGAAAAAATGTATGGAAAAATGGGTGATCTTTAAGGAAGAAATGTTTTCGGTGCAGGCCAGGGACATTCCAACAAGGGGGAAAGGCAGGGGAACCAAAGCCAGGGCTCTTTGGAAGATGAGGAAGATAGAGAATATGATGAAACAAAAAATTGGGGTGGTATGATGCATGTCAAGTGAATTCTTCAAGCAAGAACCAGAGAAAATACAATACATTGAGCAGGGAAGTGAAGAGGAAATTATGACTGGCAACGAGAAGCTATGAAAATAGAATGGCAGGTAACATAAAAGGGATCCCAAAGATCTTCGACTGGCACATAAAAAGTAAGCAGATATTAAGTGGTGGGGTGTGGCCTATTAGGGACAAAGAGGGTAATATATGCTTAGAGGCACAGGGCAAGGCTCTGGCCGAGTACCTGTGCGGCGCGGACTGTCGCTGTGCCTGTCACCCCCTGGAGGTACCCCGCTGCCTCCACTGGAAGGAGAAGGACGTGGCTTACTGGATGCAGAAACTGGGCTTCCCCCAGTACAAAGTGAGGGGGTAGAGAAAGGCAAATATCCACCAGGCACATATCCTCCCAGGGCAGATTATATACCAGGGCAGATACAGGAGGGCAAATATCCATCATGCAGATATATACCTGGGCGGATACAGGAGGGCAAATATCCATCATGCAGATATATACCTGGGCGGATACAGGAGGGCAAATATCCATCATGTAAATATATACCTGGGCGGATACAGGAGTGCAAATATCCATCATGCAGATATATACCTGGGCAGATACAGGAGGGCAAATATCCATCATGCAGATATATACCTGGGCAGATACAGGAGGGCAAATATCCATCATGCAGATATATACCTGGGCAGATACAGGAGGGCAAATATCCATCATGCAGATATATACCTGGGCAGATACAGGAGGGCAAATATCCATCATGCAGATATATACCTGGGCAGATACAGGAGGGCAAATATCCATCATGCAGATATATACCTGGGCAGATACAGGAGGGCAAATATCCATCATGCAGATATATACCTGGGCAGATACGTGGGGGGGGGGTGCAAATATCCACCATGTAACTATATACCTGGGTAGATAAAGGGGGACAAATATCCATCATGCAAATATATACCTGGGCAGATACAGGAGGGCAAATATCCATCATGCAGATATATACCTGGGCAGATACGGGGGGGGGGGGGTGCAAATATCCATCATTTAACTATATACCTGGGTATTTAAATGGGAGCAAAGATCCATCATGCAGATATATACCTGGGCAGATGCGGGGGGGGGGGGGGGTGCAAATATCCATCATGTAACTATATACCTGGGTAGATAAATGGGGGCAAATATCCATCATGCAGATATATACCTGGGCAGCTATAGGAGGGCAAATATCCATCGGGCAGATATACACCCAGGCAGATATATACCTGGACAAAAACATATAGCTAAATATACACCAGGGCAAATATACATGTGACAAAATATACACCCAGACAAATATACACATGACTAACTATGCACCAGGGTAAATACCCACTGGGCAGACATACACCCATGCAGATATATACCTGGGCAAATATTCACCTGGGAATATACACACCCAGGCAAATATCTACAGTGGCATTTCTACACGTGGGCAGATATACACATGACTAAATAAACACCTGGGCAAATATCCGCTGGGCAGATATACACATGGCTAAATATACACCTGCACAAATATATACATGACTAAATATACACCTGGGCAAATAGCCACCAGGCAGCTATCCACCTGGCCAGATATATACCGGGGCAAATATCCACCTGGGCAGATACAAACCCGGGCAAATATATACTGGGGCAGATCTACACCCGTGCAAAGATACACATTACTAAATAAACACCCATGCAAATATCCAATGGGCAGATAGACACATAGCTAAATATACACCTGGGCAGATATATACCTGGGCAAATATCCACCCAGGCAGTTATCCACCTGGGCAGCTTTCCACTTGGTAACATATACATCCAATCAAATATACAACAGCGCAGATATCCACCTGGGCAGATATCTAGCAGGGCAGCTATTCACCTGAACAGATATTCACTTGGGCAAATATTCACCTGGGCAGATATCCACCCAAGCAGATAAACATCCTGGCAAATATATAACTGTGCAGATATCCATCAGGGAAGTTATATACCTGGACAGTTATATACCTGGACAGTTATATACCCAGGCAAATATAAGGATGGATAAATATACATCTGGGCAGATAATTAAGCGCATTAAGGTGGATAAATCCCCAGCGCCTGACCCGGTATATCCTAGGATGCTATGGGAATCAAGGGAGGAGATTGCTGGGACCCTGGCAGAGATTTTTGTATCTTCATTAGCCACGGGTGAGGTACTGGAAGACTGGAGGATAGCTAATGTTGTGCCTTTATTTAAGAAGGGCAGCAGGGATAAGCCAGGGAATTACAGGCCAGTGAGCCTTGCATCAGTGGTGGGAAAGTTATTGGAAAGGATGCTGAGAGACAGGATTTATATGCATTTGGAAAGGTATGGTCTGATTAGGGATAGTCAGCATGGCTTTGTGCGTGGGAAATCATGTCTCACGAATTTGATTGAGTTTTTGGAGGAGGTGACCAAGAGGATTGACGAGGGCAAGATGATGGACGTTGTCTACATGGACTTTAGCAAGGCCTTTGACAAGGACCCGCATGGGAGGCTGGCCCAGAAGGTTCGAACACATGGGATCCAGGGTGAGCTAGCCAATTGGATACAAAATTGTCTTGGTGATAGCAGGCAGAGGGTGGTAGTGGAGGGTTATAGAACATAGAACATTACAGCGCAGTACAGGCCCTTCGGCCCTCGATGTTGCGCCGACCTGTGAAACCATCTGACCTACACTATTCCATTTTCATCCATATGTCTATCCAATGACCACTTAAATGCCCTTAAAGTTGGCGAGTCTACTACTGTTGCAGGCAGGGCGTTCCACGCCCCTACTACTCTCTGTGTAAAGAAACTACCTCTGACATCTGTCCTATATCTATCACCCCTCAACTTAAAGCTATGTGCCCTCGTGTTTGCCATCACCATCCGAGGAAAAAGGCTCTCACTATCCACCCTGTCCAACCCTCTGATTATCTGATATGTCTCTATTAAGTCACCTCTTCTCCTCCTTCTCTCTAACGAAAACAACCTCAAGTCCCTCAGCCTTTCCTCGTAAGACCTTCCCTCCATACCAGGCAACATCCTAGTAAATCTCCTCTGCACCTTTTCCAAAGCTTCCACATCCTTCATATAATGCGGTGACCAGAACTGCACGCAATACTCCAGGTGCGGCCGCACCAGAGTTCTGTACAGCTGCAGCATGACCTCGTGGCTCCTAAACTCGATCCCCCTACTAATAAAAGCTAACACACCATATGCCTTCTTAACAGCTCTATTAACCTGGGTGGCAACTTTCAGGGATTTATGTACCTGGACACCAAGATCTCTCTGCTCTACCAAGACACTATCAAGAATCTTCCCATTAGCCCAGTATTCTGCAAACCTGTTACTCCTTCCGAAGTGAATCACCTCGCACTTTTCCGCATTAAACTCCATTTGCCATCTCTCAGCCCAGCTCTGCAGCCTATCTATGTCCCTCTGTACCCAACAACATCCTTCGGCACTATCCACAACTCCACCGACCTTCGTGTCATCTGCAAATTTACTAACTCACCCTTCTACACCCTCATCCAGATCATTTATAAAAATGACAAACAGCAGTGGCCCCAAAACAGATCCTTGCGGTACACCACTAGAAACTATACTCCAGGATGAACATTTACCATCAACCACCACCCTCTGTCTTCTTTCAGCTAGCCAATTTCTGATCCAAAGCACTAATTCACCTTCAATCCCATACTTCTGTATTTTCTGCAATAGCCTACCATGGGGAACTTTATCAAACGCCTTACTGAAATCCATATAGACCACATCCACGGCTTTACCCTCATCCACCTGTTTGGTCACCTTGTCAAAAAACTCAATAAGGTTTGTGAGGCACGACCTACCCTTCACAAAACCGTGCTGACTATCGCTAATGAACTTATTCTTTTCAAGATGATTATAAATCCTATCTCTTATAACCTTTTCCAACATTTTACCCACAACCGAAGTAAGGCTCACAGGTCTATAATTACCAGGGCTGTCTCTACTCCCCTTCTTGAACAAGGGGACAACATTTGCTATCCTCCAGTCTTCCGGCACTATTCCTGTCGACAATGACGACATAAAAATCAAGGACAAAGGCTCTGCAATCTCCTCCCTGGCTTCCCAGAGAATCCTAGGATAAATCCCATCTGGCCCAGGGGACTTATCTATTTTCACACTTTCCAAAATTGATAACACCTCCTCCTTGTGAACCTCAATCCCATCTAGCCTAGTAGTCTGTATCTCAGTATTCTCCTCGACAACATTTTCTTTCTCCACTGTAAATACTGACGAAAAATATTCATTTAACACTTCCCCTATCTCCTCCGATTCCACACAGAACTTCCCACTACTATCCTTGATTGGCCCTAACCTATCTCTAGTCATTCTTTTATTCCTGATATACCTATAGAAAGCCTTAGGGTTTTCTTTGATCCTATCCGCCAATGACTTCTCGTGTCCTCTCCTTGCTCTTCTTATCTCTCCCTTTAGATCCTTCCTGGCTAGCTTGTAACTCTCAAGCGCCCTAACTGAGCCTTCACGTCTCATCCTAACATAAGCCTTCTTCTTCCTCTTGACAAACTCTTCAGATTGGAGGCCGGTGACCAGTGGTGTGCCACAGGGATCGGTGCTGGGCCCTCTGTTGTTTGTCATATATATTAATGACTTGGATGTGAATGTAAGGGGCATGATTAGTAAGTTTGCAGATGACACCAAAATTGGTGGTATAGTGGACAGTGAAGAAGGTTGTCTAAGGATACAACAGGATATAGATCAACTGGGAAAGTGGGTAAGGGATTGGCAAATGGAATTTAACGCGGATAAGTGTGAAATGATGCATTTTGGGAAGTTAAACTAGGGCAGGACATATACAGTGAATGGCAGGGCCCTGGGGAGTGTTGTTGAGCAGAGAAACCTTGGGGGGCAAGTACATAGTTCCCTGAAAGTGGCAAAGCAGGTAGACAGGGTGGTGAAGAAGGCGTATGGCATGCTTGCCTTCATCGGCCGAGGCATTGAGTACAAGAGTTGGGACGTCATGTTACAGTTGTACATAACATTGGTTAGGCCACATTTGGAGTACTGTGTGCAGTTCTGGTCGCCGCACGACAGGAAAGATGTGATTAAGCTAGAGAGGGTGCAGAAAAGATTCACAAGGATGTTGCCTGGATTGGAGGGCTTGAGTTATAAAGAGAGATTGGATAGGCTGGGTCTGTTTTCCCTGGAGCGAAGGAGGCTGAGAGGGGACATGATAGTGGTATATAAAATTATGAGAGGCATAATGGTAGATAGCCAGAGTCTGTTTCCCATGGTAGGGGTGACTAAAACCAGAGGGCATAGATTTAACGTGAGAGGGAGGAGGTTTAAAGGGGATCAAAGGGTAAATTTTTCACACAAAGAATAGTTGGTATCTGGAATGAGCTGCCAGAGGAGGTGGTGGAGGCAGGAACAGTAGCGACATTTAAGAGGCATCTGGGCAGATACTTGAATGAGCAAGGCATAGAGGGATATGGAATTAATGCAGGCAGGTGGGATTAGTATAGATAGGCATTATGGTCGGCATGGACACGGTGGGCCAAAGGGCCTGTTTCTATGCTGTACGACTCTATGACTCTATTTAATAAATACTTTGTCTTAGTGCTTATAAGGAAATGGAGACTGACAAAATATCAAGTAGAAGTGGAGATGTTAGAGGTAATGGATGGGGTGAAAATTAATAAGCAGGATGTACTGGAAAGTCTGGCTATGTTTAGAGTGGATAAGTCACCTGGTATGGATGGCTTGCATCCCAGGTTGTTAATGAAAGTGGGGTGGAGATAGTGGAAGGGCTTGCCATAATCTTACAATCTTCCCTAGATATGGGGGAGGTGCCAGAGGATTGGAGAGTGTCAAATGTGACACCCTTATTCATGGAAGGGTGTAAGGACATTTCTAGTAATTACAGGCCGGTCAATTTAACATCAGTGGTGGGTAAGGTTTTAGAAATAATAAGGGAAAAATTTAAAAGGGCACTTGGAGAGGTTTGAATTAATTAAGGAGAGCCAGCATGGATTTGTTAAAGGCAGATCATGTTTGATTAATCTAATCTAAGTAACATTCGCACCACACAAGTGCCACACAATGACCATCTCCTCTTAACATTCAACGGCATTATCACTGCTGGATCCCCCACCATCAACGTCCTAGGGGTTTCCATTGCCCAGAAACTTAACTGGACTCGTTAGATAAATACTGCAGCTGCAAGAGCAGGACAGAGGCTGTGAATTCTGCAGTGTGTAACCCAGCTCCTTTTTTTAAATTCAGTCATGGGATTTGGGCATCACTGGCCAGGCCAGCATTTATTGCCCATCCCTAATTGCCCTTGAGAAGGTTCCTTCTTGAACCGCTGCAGTCCATTTGGGGTAGGTACACCCACAGTGCTGTTAGGAAGGGAGTTCCAGGATTTTGACCCAGCAACAGTGAAGGAATGGCGATATAATTCCAAGTCAGGATGGTGTGTTTCTTGGAGGGGAACTTGCAGGTGGTGGTGTTCCTATGCATCTGCTGCTCTTGTCCTTCTAGTTGGTAGAGGTCGCGGATTTGGAAGGTGCTGTCTAAGGAACCTTGGTGCGTAGCTGCAGTGCATCTTGTAGATGGTACACACTGCTGCCACTGTGCGTCAGTGGTGGAGGGAGTGAATGTTTGCAGATGGGGTGCCAATCAAGTGGGCTGCTTTGTCCTGGATGGTGTTGAGCTTCTTGAGTGTTGTTGGAGCTGCACCCATCCAGGCAAGTGGATAGTATTCCATCACACTCCTGACTTGTGCCTTGTAGATGGTGGACAGGCTTTGGGGAGTCAGGAGGTGAGTTACTTGCCGCAGGATTCCAAGCCTCTGACCTGCTCTTGTAGCCACGGTATTTATATGGCTACTGCACTTCCTTTTCTGGTTAATGGTAGCCCCTAGGATGTTGATAGTGCGGGATTCAGTGATGGTAATGCCATTGAATGTCAAGGGGAGATGGTTAGATTCTCTCTTGTTGGAGATGGTCATTGCCTGGCACTTGTGTGGCGCAAATGTTACTTGCCACTTATCAGTCCAAGCCTGGATATTGTCCAGGTCTTGCTGCATTTGTACATGGACTGCTTCAGTATCTGAGGAGTCACGAATGGTGCTGAACATCATGCAATCATCAGCGAACATCCCCACTTCTGACCTTATGGTTGAAGGAAGGTCATTGATGAAGCAGCTGAAGATGGTTGGGCCTAGGACACTACCCTGAGGAACTCCTGCAGTGATGTCCTGGGGCTCAGATGATTGACCTCCAACACCCACAACCATCTTCCTTTGCGCTCGGTATGACTCCAGCCAGTGGAGGGTTTTCCCCCTGAATCCCATTGACCTCAGTTTTGCCAGGGCTCCTTGAATACATACTCGGTCAAATGCTGCCTTGATCTCAAGGGCAGTCACTCTCAGCTCACCTCTTAGTTTCAGCCCTTTTGTCCATGTTTGAACCAAGGCTGTAATGAGGTCAGGAGCTGAGTGGCCCTGGCAGAACCCAAACAGAGCGTCACTGAGCAGGTTATTACTAGGCAAGTGCCGCTTGATGGCACTGTTGATGACACCTTCCATCACTTTACTGATGATTGAGAGTAGGCTGATGGGGAGGTAATTGGCTGGGTTGGACTTGTCCTGCTTTTTGTGTATAGGACATACCTGGGCAATTTTCCACATTGCAGGGTAGATGCCAGTGTTGTAGCTGTACTGGAACTGCTTGGCTAGGGGCGCGGCACGTTCTGGAGCACAGGTCTTCACTACTATTGCCAGATTATTGTCAGGGCCCATAGCCTTTACAGTATCCAGTGCCTTCAGTTGTTTCTTGATGTCATGCGGAGTGAATCGAATAGGCTGAAGTCTGGCATGTGTGATGCTGGGGACTTAAGGAGGAGGCCAATGATTGACTCCCCAATGCCTTTCCACGAACTACAAGGTACAGGTCAGGAGTGTGATGCTATACTCTCCACTTGCCTGGATGGGTGCAGCTCCAACAACACTCAAGAAGCTCGACACCATCCAGGATAAAGCAGCCTGCTTGATTGACACTCTACTTTTACCAGCGCATGGCACTGGGAGTAATCCAGAGATTACACCCTCACTTGATCAGCAATGTGGTTGACTCTTAAATGCCCTCTGAAATGGCATAGCAAGGCACTCAGTTGTATCTAACTACTACAAAGTCAGTAAGGAATGAAACCGGACGGACCACCCAGCATCAACCGAGGCACCAGAAACGACAATGGCAAACCCAGCCTTGCAAAGTCCTCCTTACCAACATCTAGTGACTTGCGCCAAAGTTGGGGGAGCTGTCCCACAGTCCAGTCAAGCAACAACCTGACATAGTCATATTCACAGAATCATAGCTTACAATGTCCCAGACACTGCCATTACCAGCTCCATGTATGTCCTGACCCATCGGCAGGACAGACACACCAGAGGTGGCAGCACAGTGGTATACAGTCAGGAGGGAGTTGCCCTGGGAGTCTTCGACATTGACTCCGGACCCCATGAACCACAGAATCATGGAATCATAGAAAAATTACGGCACAGAAGGAGGCCATTCAGCTCGTCATGTCCTTGCCGGCTGAAAAAACTAGCCGCCCAATCTATTCCCACCTTCCAGCACCTGGTCCATATCCTTGCAGGTTACAGCACTTCAGGTGCAGGTCCAGGTACCTTTTAAAAGAATTGAGTATTTCTGCCTCCACCACCATTCCTGGCAGTGAATTCCAGACACCCACCACCCTCTGGGCGAAAAAGTTTTCCTCATGTCCCCTCTAATCCTTCTACCCATCACCTTAAATCTGTGCCCCCCTGTTAATTGACCTCTCCGCTACTGGAAACAGGTCCTTCCTGTCTACTCTATCTAAGCCCCTCATAATTTAGTACACCTCAATTAAATAACCCCTCAGCCTCCTGTGTTCTAAGGAAAACAACCCGAGCCCATCCAATCTTTCCTCATAGCTGCAACCTTCGAGCCCTGGCAACATTCTTATAAATCTCCTCTGTACTCTCTCCAGAGAAGTCTCATGGAATTAAGTCAAACATGGGCAAGGAAACCTCCTGCTGCTTACCACCTACTGCCACTCCTCAGCTGATGAATCTGTACTCCTCCATGTTGAACACCAGTTGGAGGAAGCACTGAGGGTGAATGTTCTCTGGGTGGGGGATTTCAATGTCCTCTGCAGCAGCTCGCCAAGCTTCCCTCGACAGTATCTTTCAAACCCACGACCTCTAAGAAGGGCAAGAGCAGCAGATACATGGGAACACCACCATCTGCAGTTTCCCTCCAAGCCACCCACACATAATCCTATCTTGGAACTATATCGCCATTCCTTCACTGTCGCTGGGTCAAAATCCTGGAACTCCCTCCCTAACTGTGCACCAGATGGACTGTAGTGGTTCAGGAAGGCGGCTCTCCATCACTTTCTTGAGGGCAATTGGGGATATGCAGTAAAAGAGACACATCCCATGAAAGATTGAAGTCGTTTAATTTTTTGATGAAGTAACAGAGAAGGTTGATGAAGGGACTGCAATGGATATTGTCTATATGGATTTTAATAAAGCATTTTACAAAGTATCACACAAAAGGCTGGTTAACAAAATTGAGGCTCATGGGATAGGAGGGTCAGTGTTAGCCTGGATAAAAAAAATTTGGCTTAATTACAGAAAACAGCAAGTCATGGTAATTATTTGTTTTTCAGTCTGGAGGATGGTAGACTGTGGTGTTCCCCAAGGATCAGTGCTGAGACAATTGCTTTTTTGATATGTTATGTATATATATATAAATGACTTAGATATTGGAATACAGAGCATAATTTCAAAATTTGCTATTGATACCAAACTTGACTAGACTAGACCCATATTCCCTAGAGTTTAAAAGAATGCGAGGTGATCTAATTGAAACATATAAAATTCTTAAAGAGATTGACAGGATAGATGCAGGGTGAATGTTTTTCCTGGAATCTAGAACACGGGGGTACAATCTCAGAGTGCAGGCTTGGCCATTTAGAACTGCAATGAGGAGAAACTTCTTCACTCAAAGGGTTACGTATCTTTGAGTATATTCAAGACAGGTTGATGGTAACTGAGAGAAATAAAGCATATGGAGATAGTGCGGGAAGTTGGTGAGAAACCTGACATGATTCATGCGTGGGTGGTTGAGGATGAGGATTTTGAAGGAGAAGTGAGGGGTAGTACAAGGTGAGATGCTCAAAGGCAGACAGACCAAGGTGCGAATTGGTGATGAGAGGCACACCAGCACCACAGTGGTTTGGGTGAGGTAAGTGCCAGCTGGGAAAGCTTCATTAAAGGGAAAATGTCATCACCCATCGATCAAGTATGGCAACTGCTTTGTTCACAAGTGAACGGACATTCTGGAGGGAGATCAAGAGAGGGTCAGTGACAGTCAATCTGCTGGCAGAGTGCACACGGTCAACACTGGTAGAGATGAATGGGACAGGAAGGGGGTTGGCAAGATTAGCTCCCAGTGGGCCACTGTGCAACTAGTTCGGTGAGAGATTAGAATGGACTAGGTGGGGATGCCGCTTGCAAGGAGGCAGTGACGAGTGCCTCGAAGTGTCCTTCTATATCACAACAACTCAGTGCACCATTTGCTTCTTCCTCATGTTGTCTCTGGTTCTTTTGCCAATAGCCTTAAATCTGTGCCCACTGGTTACTGACCCATCTAGCACTGGAAACAGTTTCTCCTTATTTATTGCATCAAAAGCCTTGATGATTTTGAGGTTTCTCCTTAATCTTCTCTGCTTTAAGGTGAACAACCTCAGTTTCTCTAATCTCCCCACTTAACTGAAGTCTTTTATCCCTGGTACCATTCTAGTAAATCTTCTCTTCACCATCTAAGGCCTTGATATCCTTCCTAAAGCAACGCCTAGAATTGAACACAATACTCCAGTTGGTGCCAAACTAGTGTTTTATAAAAGTTTATCATATTTTCCTGGCTTTTGTATTTTATGCCTCTATTTATAATAAAAGTCAAGGATCCTTTTTCAACAGGTTTATTAAGTTGCCCTGCCACCTTCCAAGATATGTGTACTTACATCCCTCAGATCTCTCTGTTCTTGTGCCCTCTTTGAAATTGTATCATTTAGTTTATATTGTCTCTCCTCATTTGTCCTACCAAAATGCATCACTTTACACTTCATTGCATTAAATTTCATTTGCCCATTTTACCAGTCTTTCTATGTCCTCCTCATTGTTTACTACAGTACCAAGTTCCATGCCAACATGTAAAGGATAACTCATGCCTAATAAACCTAAAGTATTTTTTTCCGTAAGTAACCAATAACTAGACAGATGCATATCTATGGATGTAAATTCTTGGTTAGGAGAATGGTTAGGCAGTAGAAGATTGAAATGTATAAGGGTTATGTACCCGAATTCGAAGGAAGTGACTACTGGTATTCCTGACTACTGGTATTCCACAAAGAACTGTGCCGAGGCCTCAATTATTTACAATATTTATAAATGACTTAGATAATAAAATAGAAAGCCATGTATCCAAGTTTACCGATGGTACAAAGGTCGTTGCTTAGTAAGTAGTGCAGACAGGAGCAAAGGATTACAGAGACATTGATAAATTAAGTGATTGGGTGAAACTGTGGCAAAGTGTGAGGTAATCTATTTTGGACAGAAAAAGGAGAGATTTGAATATGTTTTAAATGGTGTAAAGCTGGGAATATGGATCCAGGTACTCAGATCAGTAAAATATAATGGTGAGGTAGAAAAATAATCCAAATGGCCACTGGAATGTTCGTGTTTATAACCAGAGGGCTGGAATATAAAAGGGAGGTTGTTTTGTTCCTGTTATACAAAGCCCTGGTCAGATCACAGCTGGAGTACTGTGTATTGTTCTGGGAACTGCATCCTAGAAAGGATATATTAGCCTTGGAAAGAGTACAGCACAGATCCACCAGCCTGTTAGCAGGTTTAAGTTATGAGGAGAGATTACATAAACTAGGCTTGTATTCCCTATAATATAAAACTGTTATCCATTTATAAAACTAAAATGCATATAAAAGGAACAGAATTCTACAAATAACTGTTTATCGAACTGTTCTTGTGGTACACAGGTGTGTCCATTGTTCCTGGCTTTTCACCATTCACATGGGCTGTCAGGTGACTAGAGTACCCTCCTATTTCAGCCAGGAGACTGCCTGTGTATGCAGACTGGGGATGATATACATAGCACCCCGATTGCAATTTTGCAGTACAAATTGTGTAAAGTGTGTGCCTCATGTTTGTACCTGTGTTTTAAAGCCTACCTAGCAATCCTTCAGTGTGACAGTGGTTTTGCCACAGAGTGATGTTATGTGTCAAGTGCAGTTGCATGATCCACTGCCGCAGGTGGACTTACTGCGAAGAGGGAGCCGAGTTTGTAAATCTCTCCGGCCGATACACAGCCTCTGCATCACCAAGACCTTGGGTAGTGCCTCCTTGCAGTGACACAGCAACTAGACACTCTAGGGTGAACTGCAGGGGATCTCGGAGGAAACTTTGACCCCAGAGATGTGATTATACAGGCCCACCAGTATGTGGATAGCCCTGTTGCCCATCAACCAGGTCCCAGCTATTGGTCAAATGGTAGCCACTGCCTTGTGGGTTTGGTTTTGGAGAGTCAAAGGCACTGGAGTAGAGTTCTATAGGTGATTGGTGATCCCTTTAAGCAAGCAGGTTCCAGCAAGTCCTGCAAATGAGTGGGCACCAGATGTAGGGGCTCCCACCCTTCCTCTGGATTCCGTCTATAAGGTCGAGAGAGAGATGCAGATGCTGGGCAAGTCTGTGTCTCCAAATCTTGTCCAGGCTATGCAGCCAAAAAACAAATGGGGTGAACACTTCACTCTTAAAAAAAATCAAATGGAGAGGATACTTCGTCCTCATTCTTACCAGTGAGGGTACCGACATGGGAGGTAGCAGTTTATGGGTTATAAGTCCAACTTGATTGGCATAAGGGAAGGGTGCCACAACTTGCCTCCAACAGTGGGAAGGATCATCACATTCTATTGGTCAGTTACCGCCTGCCTTAAGCTGGACAGTCCCCAGCCAATAAGACCTTCCAACGTCTGCTTTCCTTTTTTGGGCATGAGGATTCAGGATCCTGTCCTGACAGCAGACAGTAATTGGCGACACAAGAAACAAAAGGTGAAGATTCTCCGGCTTGGAACCTGAATCGTCAGGACTGTGTGTTCTGGCATGCATGAGGACTTGCAGTCAACAAACTGCATATAGGACGGTATTGATCAACTGTGAACTATACAAGTTCAACATCAACATTGCTGCTCTCCAAGAGACGAGTTTAGCCGACACTGAATCAATACGTAAGGCCAATTATACCTTCTACTGGCAAGGCAAAAGTACAGATGACCACTGTGAACATGGAGTGGGCTTTGCTGTCAACAGCAGATTGACACAGATAATTGAGATGCCTGTCACGACTTCGGAATACCTCATACTTATTCGTGTACCATCAGGTGGAGGTTTTGTCACCATCATCTGTGCTTATACACCAACCTCGTATGCCAATATCAAAGACAAAGAGCATTTCTACTGCATGCTAGATGATATTCTGGAGCATCTGTCACATCACATGGTGAAAAGTTATTTCTCCTAGGGGACTTTAATAGAAGAGTTTGATCAGACAGAGTTTCATGGCAAATATGCCTCAGTCATCATGGTGTTGGCAAAATGAACAAAAATGGACAGCGGCTACTAGAACTTTGTGCACAGTAAGGACTTTATGTTACCAACACCTTCTTCCAGGTCAGACATTGGCACAAGGTGACATGGCGCCATCCGAGGTCTGGACATTGGCACCAACTTGACCTGATAACCAGCAGAAAATGAAATCTGTCCAATGTCCTTCACACCCGCACCTATCACAGTGCAGATTGCAAAACTGATCACTCGCTTGTCAGTAGCAAGGTGAAGATGCAAACACAGAAAATACACAAGCCCAAACACAAGGGCATGCCACGCATCAACATTCCATGCATGAGGGGTGACAGCAAATGTCAGAAGTACTCAGATGCTGTCGGGCAGTCCCTTCCACCTGAGGGCCGACCAGATAATGCTGATGAAGCATTGAAGTCTCTGCGGTTAATGATCTACAAAGCTGCAGTAACCACGTTTGGCAAAGGAAGATACAGGAACAAAGATTGGTTCGAGACACACCTCACAGAAATGACTCCTGTCATTGAAGTGAAGAACACAGCTCACCTGGCTTCCACCCTGTCTCCTAATCCTAAAGCACATGATCATCTTATGCTAGCCAAGGCAGTTGTGCAGAAGACAGCAAGGTACTGTGCCAACAAGAACTGTATTAAATCTATGCAAAGAAATACAAACTGCCAGTGACAATGGTAACCTTCGCACTATGTGTGACAATATTAAAACAGCACTCGGGACTACCATCACCAAAGTTGCTCCTTTGAATTCTGCAGATGGGAGAGTACTCACTGACAGGAACAAGCAAATGGTGTGCTGGATAGAGCACTACTCCAAGCTACACTTCATGTGAAATGGATCTCTCTCTGTCTGTACTTGATGATCTTCTGCAGCTATCTGTCAGCTTGATGCAGAACCCTCATTATTTGAGCTTGAAAAAGCCATTGACTCCCCAGCAACAAGGAAAGCACCTGGAAAGGACAGAATACCAGCTGTGCTACTCAAGTATGGAAAGCCCCACCTGCTGCCATACCTCTGCGACCTCCTCCTCTGCATGACACAAACATGATCACGTTATACAAGAACAAAGACAATCGAGGAAACTACAACAACTACTGGGATGTCCTTGCAGGACGTTTTGCGAGTGCTGTTGGGAAGGGTTTATACTAGTTTGGCAGGGGGATGGGGACCTGAGGGTAGACTCAGTTGGACAAAATCAGAAATGAAAATGGAAGGCAGAAAATTAATGGATGAGTCTGGAAGACTGAGGAAACAAAGGTTAGAGAAAAAAAAGAGTTTGGCAGTGCTTAAGGGTATCTATTTCAATGCAAGGAGTATAACAAATAATGCAGATGAACTGAGGGCACAGATAGACACGTGGCAGTATGATATCATAGCTATTACAGAAACATGGCTTAAGGAGAGACAGGAATGGCAGCTCAACGTTCCTAGTTACAGGGTTTTCAGACGCAATAGGAAGGGGGATAAGAAAGGAGGTGGGGTGGCAATTTTGGTCAAGGAAACTATTACAGTTGTGGGGAAGTTGGAAAGTTCATCAAATGAGACCGTATGGATTGAGCTAAGGAACAAAAATAGGGCAATCACACTGCTGGGAGTGTACTATAAATCCCCAAACAGTCAGAGGGAGATAGAAGAGCAGATATGTAGGCAAATCTCTGATAAGTGCAAGAACAATCTCTCTCTTTGGCCTCCTTGTCTTGGGAGACAATGGATAAGCGCCTGGAGGTGGTCAGTGGTTTGTGGAGCAGCACATGGAGTGGCTATAAAGGCCAATACTAGAGTGACAGACTCTTCCACAGGTGCTGCAGGTAAAATTGGTTGTCAGGGCTGATTCGCAGTTGGCTCTCCCCTTGCGCTTCTGTCTTTTTTCCTGCCAACTGCTAAGTCTCTTCGACTCGCCACACTTTAGCCCCGCCTTTATGGCTGCCCGCCAGCTCTGGCGATCGCTGGCAACTGACTCCCACGACTTGTGATCAATGTCACAGGACTTCATGTCGCATTTGCAGACGTCTTTAAAGCGGAGACATGGACGGCCGGTGGGTCTGATACCAGTGGCGAGCTCGCTGTACAATGTGTCTTTGGGGATCCTGCCATCTTCCATGTGGCTCACATGGCCAAGCCATCTCAAGCGCCGCTGACTCAGTAGTGTGTATAAGCTGGGGATGTTGGCCGCCTCAAGGACTTCTGTGTTGGAGATACGATCCTGCCACCTGATGCCAAGGATTCTCCGGCGGCAGCGAAGATGGAATGAATTGAGACATCGTTCTTGGCTGACATACGTTGTCCAGGCCTCGCTGCCATAGAGCAAGGTACTGCGGACACAGGCTTGATACACGCGGACTTTTGGGTTCCATGTCAGTGCGCCATTTTCTCACACTCTCTTGGCCAGTCTGGACATAGCAGTGGAAGCTTTTCCCCTGCGCTTGTTGATTTCTGCATCGAGAGACAGGTTACTGGTGATAGTTGAGCCTAGGTAGGTGAACTCTTGAACCACTTCCAGAGCGTGGTCGCCGATATTGATGGATGGACGTCCATTTCTGACGTCCTGTCCCATGATGTTCGTTTTCTTGAGGCTGATGGTTAGGCCAAATTCATTGCAGGCAGCCGCAAACCTGTCGATGAGATTCTGCAGACACTCTTCAGTGTGAGATGTTAATGCAGCATCGTCGGCAAAGAGGAGTTCCCTGATGAGGACTTTCCCTACTTTGGTCTTCACTCTTAGACGGGCAAGGTTGAACAACCTGCCACCTGATCTTGTGTGGAGGAAAATTCCTTCTTCTGAAGACTTGAACGTAAGTTCCGAAGAAGGGTCACTGACCCGAAACGTTAACTCTGCTTCTCTTTCCACAGATGCTGCCAGACCTGCTGAGTGATTCCAGCATTTCTTGTTTTTGTTTCAGATTTCCAGCATCCGCAGTATTTTGCTTTTATTTTATGGAATCCTTTCCTTTATTAGCTGAGATATAGAATACAAGAGCAGGGAGATTTTGCTAGAACTGTAAAACTCATTGGTTGAGCCACAACTTGAGTACTGTGTGCAGTTCTGTTCACCTCATTACAGAAAGGATGTAATTGGACTAGAGAGGGTACAGAGGAGATTTATGAGGATGTTGCAAGGACTGGAAAAATGCAGCTATGAGGAAAGATTGGATAGGCTGGGGTTGTTCTCCTTGGAACAGAGAAGGCTGAGGGGAGATCTGATCGAAATATACAAAGTTTTGAGGGGCCTGGATAGAGTGGAGGTGAAGGGTCTATTCACCTTAGCAGAGAGGTCAGTGACGAGGGGGCATAGATTTAAAGTGATTGGTAGAAAAATTAGAAGGGAGATGAGGGAATACTTTTTCACCCCAGAGGGTGGTGGGGGTCTGGAACTCACTGCCTGAAAGGGTCGTTGAGGCAGAAACCCTCAACTCATTCAAAAGGAGTCTGGATATGCACCTCAAGTGCCATAATCTGCAGGGCTACGGACCAAGTTCTGGAATGTGAGATTAGAATAGGTGGATCGTTTTTCGGCCGGCACAGACATGATGAGCCAAATGGCCTCTTTCTGTGCCTTAAACTATCTATGATTCAATGACATCTCATTCCTCAGCATCACTGGGAAGGTCTTTGCCAGAGTCATTCTAATGAGGCTGCATTGACCAGCCGTCAGGATATACCCAGAGGCACAATGTGGCTTCGGAGCAGGCAGATCCACAGTAAACATGATCTTCTCCCCATGTCAGCTTCTAGAGTAGTACAGAGAGCAGCAAACACCACTCTAACTTGCTTTTGTGCATCTCACAAAAGCATTTGACACTGTGAGCAGGATGGGCCTCTGTCAGATATTAGAGAAAATCAGCAGTCCTCTCAAGCTTCACAGCCTGATATGGTCCTTCCAAGATGATAAGCATGGCTCCACTCAGTTCAACAACTCCAATTCTGACAGTTTTGAGATCGAGAATGGGGCGAAACAGGGCTGTGCCTTAGCACCTACTCTGTTTTGTATCTTTTCCTCTGTCCTCCTGACCTATGCTTTCCCTGCCGACATGAAAGGAGTGTACCTCCACACACAATTTGACAGAAAACTCCTCAATCTTTCAAGACTGAAAGCCAAGACAAAAATACAGCATGTCCTGATCAGAGAGCCTCTGTATGCTGATGATGCCGCACTAGTTGCCCAGACAGAAGACCAGCTCCAAAGGCTCATGGATTGTCTGTCCCATGCCTGTATCATGTTCTCCTTCATCATCAGTATCAGGAAAACTGTAGTTATGTAAGGGATAGGGTGTCTCTGCCTGTGATCAGACTCAACAACACACCGCTGGAAGCAGTCAGCAAATTCTGCTACCTTGGATCTACGGTGAGAGACAACCTGTCTCTGGATGAAGAGCTCAGCACACACATCAGAAAGGCAGTCACCAACTTTGGCCGCCTGACAAAACAGGCATGGAGAAACAGCAAACTGGCCCGCAGGACCAAGATGCTTATCTCCAAGGCCTGTATCCTCAGCAGTTTGCCAGATGGTAGTGAGGCCTGGACAACTTACACATAGCAAGAAAAAGGCTCAATAACTTCCATTTCCACTGTCTATGATGCCATCCCAAGGTTATGCTGTACGGGGAGGTAGCCTGTGATAAGAGACCAGCAGGGTGCCCAAAGTTCTGAATTAAGGATGCAGTCACAAGCGACATGAAAGCCCTCAACATCAATCACAACAAGTGGGAAACTCTAACTGACAATTGATGCAAATGGCAACCCCAGCTGTGGGTGGGCAAACTCCAAAGCAGACACCAGCCCTGCAAACAAAGCGTCAGCAGAGATCATCCAGCACCACCAGCAAAGGACAACTTAGTGTATGGCACATGTGGCAGATTTTGCTTTTCCAGCCATCAAAAGAAGTGCAGCAGATGATCTCATCCGACCTCACCAAAGGTCTGAGGCTGCATTCCCATCATCTCTTGCAGATGGAAGGAGGGCACCTTTTTTAAAAATTCAATTAGCAATCCTTCTGAAGCATAGGTTACCAGGTAGAATAGTGCAAATAAGCATTTCCTAATGTAAAACATGTATACACACATATGAAAACTAATTCTACAAAAGTTACAAGAGGTCATGCACAGGCCAAGGTCAGGGCCTGGTGTAAAATAGACCTTGCTGGCTAACAGTGAAACTTAAACTTTGTGAGAAGAGATGAGACATGTAACAGCAATAAAGCAAGATAGTCTGGAGTCAAGATGACAACAGTATGAATAGAACCAGCTACAAGATGAACTGAAAGGAGATAAGGACTGAAGGCCATGACTGATATGGCTTCTCAAACAGAAACAATGAACAAAAGTTAGATAGTATTAAGTAAAGTATGTCACTTGGCAGAGTGATACAGCAGCTTAAATAAAAGCAAAATACTGCGGATGCTGGAAATCTGAAACAAAAACAAGAAATGCTGGATTCACTCAGCAGGTCTGGCAGCATCTGTGGAAAGAGAAGCAGAGTTAACGTTTCGGGTCAGTGACCCTTCTTCGGAACAATGCAGCAGCTTAATGTACTCACATATAACCAGATCTACATTGGATGCATGACAATGGACTTATGATAACAGACGAATCTGTTGTATGTTAGTTAATTTTGGTACCAGACTCATGGGCCAGAATTTTGCCGTGATCTGTGGTTCCGGGGCGGATGCGCCTGAACCGGATGAGGGCTCCGCTCCCGCTCCGCATCTCCTGGCTTCCGGCATCACGCGCGGGGCAACCAATTAGCGGCCCCGCGGCGTATCAGTGAAGTGAAAGGACACGCACGGGCGGGATGAAAATCAGCACTGGGGGCGTGGTCACATCCGGAAATGGCTAATGTTCTTCTTTTGGGCCTCCTTATCTCGAGAGACAATGGATACGCGCCTGGAGGTGGTCAGTGGTTTGTGAAGCAGCGCCTGGAGTGGCTATAAAGGCCAATTCTGGAGTGACAGGCTCTTCCACAGGTGCTGCAGAGAAATTTGTTTGTTGGGGCTGTTGCACAGTTGGCTCTCCCCTTGCGCCTCTGTCTTTTTTCCTGCCAACTACTAAGTCTCTTCGACTCGCCACAATTTAGCCCTGTCTTAGCGGCCCCGCGGCGTATCAGTGAAGTGAAAGGACACGCACGGGCGGGATGAAAATCAGCACTGGGGGCGTGGTCACATCCGGAAATGGCTAATGTAAGCCCTTGAAAAAGGTTTACTGCAATGCAGTTTCACAGTTAGTTCAGACTTGGCTTGACATCATTGGAATTGGGTCTGGAGCATTAAAAGGGGTGACACCTGCAAGGAGAGAAGGACTGGGAGAAAACAGGGCAAGTACATGAAGTGATGGAAATAAGAGAAGCATGCGCTCAGCCCCCCGATTTTTGGATGAATCACTGCAGGTCCTACTTCAGGCAGTTGAGGAGAGGTGGGACATCCTATTCAATGCAGATGGTAGAAGGCGACCCTCCCCTAGTGACCTGGCTGGAGGTAACGGAGGAGGTCAGCAGCGGTGCTGTAGAAAGGCGCACATGGATTCAATGCCGCAAGCACCTCAATGACCTGCTTCACTCTGCCAGGTTAATGTGTCAAGGGATGGGAATACGCGTACTCATGATGCAATATGGAAGCCCTGTATGATCATTGCTTGGCTGCTGCCTTGCATTGGGACGCATGATGGGCAAGTGTGAGCTGGATGGTGATGTGGAGGTGTTCATGTCGCGCTCAGCACTGACACAGCAGTTAAATACAACATCAACCCCTTTGGGTGATTTGCCAACAAATATGTTTAAACAAAGTATTTGTGTTTAATTAGGAAAAGATGGCACGCAATGCCTGAGAGAGATCCCGTACAGGTGGTGGCGATGCCAGTCAGGCATTCCTGTGTAGAATGGAGGAGGATGCATTGACAATAGCAGGGGAGGAAGGAGGAGGAGCCATTGCTGATGGTGAGGCCGGTGGACATAGCCATGAGAGTGAGTGACCCAGAATGTGGTGTAAGAGTGTATTTTGGGGGAGGGAGGAAGCGCTGTGGGCCAATGGTGTGGTGAATGTATAATGCACTGAATTTTGCCGTCAAATGTGACATCACACAGATGTGAACATAATAGAGTCAAAAACGTGTGCTTAGGTCTGGATTGCCGATCAAACTGATCAATATGATTTTCCCTGCAGGTGAAACACAGCATGGGCCAGGTAGTTTCTCCGTTGCCCTACCATCCACCTCTGAGGTGGAGGAGGGGGCCTTATAGGGTGCTCCATCACATCCTCGTGAAGCACCAAGTACCAGCGCAGATACTTACACATCGGTAGGGATTAGCGTGTACGGGGAGTTGCTTTCACATACAGGTGTGAGCACAGCACAGTTGCCCGGCCAGCCACCAGAAGCAGAATCGGCCGACGCGTCACACACTTGGAGGAGTGTGGGAGGCCAGGCCAGTGCAGAGCCGCAAGCTGATGACGTGCCTCTGAGAACATCAATTCGTTGGGAGATGTTGCAGGTGCAGCATGTGGTCCTTGGAAATCTTGCGGAGTTACCTGAGACGTTGTGCGCTATCTCTCATAGTCTGGAGACATCCATCCAGAGTATGAGTTCAGCAAACTCTCAGGCATTTGAACATCTGGCTTCCTCCATTGAAAGACTGGCGGCTGCAGTGGAGGGACCAGTTCTTCATGCAATTCATGACCTCAGAGTGAGGGTGGCCTCCCTGGACCAGAGCACCAGAGAGCAGAACCTGATGCGCTGGCGACAGGTCGAGGCCGCTCATCCCTCTGATGTCACCACTGAGGACTAGCCGATCCTCATGAGGGCACAGGGGCCGCAGATCGCATCTGGGATCTCCTCTCAGGGCGCCTCTGATTAATCCTGCAGCTCCTTGCTCCCTCTGCCAGGGACATGTGAACCGCGAAATCCCAGGGTGTTACAGGGTGCTCATGATATTTCTCAGGAGAACCCTGAGATGCCGCGGCCCTCACGGCCGTGAGCAGGCAGAGGACCTCCACAAAAGTCATCACAAGCAGGGCAGCAGACAGATCATCCACCTGCCTCTGGTGTGTCTAGTGACGAGGGATCATCCATCCGAATGAGCACTCGCAAACGATATAACGATATAAGAAATCACTGTAACATCACAACTAGTTCACTGGGTGACATGTAAGTTATATATTTGATTTGTGCCAGAATAATTATATTAAATTTGGTGTTTTGACTACTTGACATGTCATTCCTGAAGTCTCGTACAACATCTTGCTCAACACAAGTACTTTTAAATGTGAGGTCACACACTTCAGTTACGTTCTTCATGATGTGAAGGATTGCATCGTCACGTTATCTCTCCACCTGAAGGTGAGGGAATTTTCCCTCTCAGATCCTCACAGTGACTCATCTCATATGGCGATATTAATTTTGTGAAAATATTGATCCTATCAATGGAAACGTCTGCCTATTAGAGACTCCCTGGTCTCTCTCGCAGTTGAGCCAATTTACATTCACCTTTCCCTCTCTGATCATTATTTGACTGATTTCCAGCTTCCTCATCAGAAACTTAATCATCATCTGATGACCCACCTCCACAGTGAACAATTCCCATAGTTGTACAGCAGACCAGATGCTTTGACCACAGGTGTTAGCTTCCAACTGTTAGGACTGGCTCACGAAAGCCCCTTCCGTTCACTCCATAACTCAGAGTAGATTGGTACCCATCAGCAGTGCATATCATTCAGATGTCCTCTTCTGCACAAGATGCAAGTGACACCCCTTGTTAGGACAAACTAATAACATCTGAATTAATAAGGATCAACAATAAAATTTATTCCTCCAACTCCCTCAAGAATCAATGCCTGCCGCCCTTATGAACCTGCCGGGTTCCCGAGATGCCCCATGACCCGATTTACGGCCGTAAAATCTGACAGCACGCGTAGAATTGCTGTCAATTGTTTTTTCAAGTATCTTAATCAGCTTTCAATTGCTTGTAATCGGGCGGCGAGCGCAGACTTGATCTCGCCTGACTTCCTACGCTGGTTAAATTGCGTCTGCACGTGATGACGCCGGGGACCGGGCCCAACGTCCTCACGCTCCATTTTACCTTCAGGACGCCTCCAATGGGACCCGATTCCTAACGGTAAAATTCCGGCCATGGGCACTGCATATAATGGGTTGTAACATTGATTTGATAAATAAGGAATAAATAGAAGACTGACTATCTGGAAGAGTGGGAAAAGGGCAGGATGTGCAGGAGTCTTTTAGGTGTGTGCCACTCTCAAACTGGTACTCAGCTTTGGAGACTGCCGGGTGTTTAATACCACCTTGAAGGAGTGCAGTCCAGACCACGGCACCAATGGGCAAGGGACTGGACAGGAGGGAACAGCAATGAGAAGGAGGAATGCAATGAGCCAGAAGCTGCAGTACATGTTAGCAACAATGACATAGCGAGGGCAGTTATTGAGGTCTATGGTCAGACTTTAGGAGCGAGGGAGGAAGTTAAAAAGTAGGACCTCAAAGGCAGTAATATCTGGATTACTCCCAGTGCCACGTGCTACTGAGAGTAGAAATAGGAAGATAGGGAGGATCAATGTGTGACTTGAGGCATGGTGCAGGAGGGAGGGCTTCAGATTCTTGCAGCATTTGGACCAGTTCTGGGGTAGGAAGCACCTGTTCAAAAGGGACAGATTGCATCTCAACAGGACTGGGACTAATCTCCTCATGGGAGGTTCATTAGTATGGTTGAGGAGGGTTTAAACTAAATTGGCAGGGGGATGGACACCAGCATATAGAAATAGAAAAGAGGAATAAGGTGCATAATGTGAGAATGTTGGATTGTACTAGAGAAGGGAGTAGTACCATATGAGGTAGGAGCCGACTAAGAAGGACTGCAAAGAATACAAAGACAGGCTTACAATGCATGTATGTAAAAGTACAAAGTGTGGTGAATAAGGTTGGTGAGCTACAAGCTCAAATAGCTGTGTGGGAAGATGATGTAGCAGCAATAAATAGTGGCTTAAATTGATGAAGACCGGGCACTTAATATTCAAGGATACAAAGTGATCAGTAAAGATCGGGAAGGAGAAAAGGGAGGTGGGGTGGCAGTATAGATTAGGGAAGACATTGTAGTGTTGAAAAGAGAATGTCCTTGAGGGGACAGTTGAAGCTGAGAAGCAAAAAGTGTATGATACTGGGAGTAATCTATAGGCCTCCAAATAGTGAGAGGAAGATAAAGGATCAAATCTGCAGGGAAATGACAGAGACGTGCAAGAACCATAGCGTGGTGATATTGACTTCAATTACCCAAATATCAATTGGGATAATGTTAGAGTCATGGGAAAGGAGGGGGAGAATTTCTGAAATATGTTCAGGAGAACATCCTTGATTATGTTCTCAGTCCAACTAGGAAAGAGGCATTACAGGATCTGGTGCTGGGAAATGAGTTGGGCTAAGTACATAAGAGAAGAACAGAAGAAATAGGAGCTGGAATAGACCATTCGGCCCCTCGAACCTGATGTGCCATTCAATAAGATCATGGGTGATCTGATTGTGCCCTTAACTCCACTTTGCTGCCTGCCTCCATTGCCTTTGACTCCCTTTTAGATCAAAAATCTGTCTAACTCAGCCTTGAATATATCCAATGACCCAACCTCCAATGCTCTCTGCGGAAGAGAATTCCAAAGATTAACCACCCTCTGAGAGAAGAAATTCCTCCTCATCTCTGTCCTAAATGGGAGACTGCTTATTTTTAAAATGTGTCCCCTAGTTCTAGATTCCCTGAAGAGGGGAGACATCCTCTCAGCATCCACCCTGTCAAGCCCCCTCAGAATCTTATATCTTTCAATTAGATCATCTCTCATGTTTCTAAACTCCAATGAGTATAAGCCCAACCGGCTCAACCTTTCCTCATAAGACAACCCCTTCATCCCAGCAATCAGCCTAGTGAACCTTCTCTGAACTGCTTCTAATGCAAGTATATCCCTCCTTAAGTAAGGAGACCAAAACTGTACACAGTACTCTTGGTGCGTTCTCACCAATCCTTGTACAGTTGTAGCAAGACTTCACTACTTTTATACTCCAACCCTCGTGCAATAAAGACCTTCCTAATTATTGGCTGTACCTGCATGCTAACTTTTTGTGATTCATGTATGAGGACACCCAGATCCCTCTGTACCACAGCATTCTGCAGTCTCTCTCTGTTTAAATAATATTTTGTTTCTCTATTCTTCCTACTAGAGTGGATAACCTTAACTTTCTCATATTATAGTTGATCTGCCAAATTTTTGCACACTCACTTAACCAATCTATATCTCTTTGCAGACTCTGTGTCCTCCTCACAACTTGCTTTCCCACCTATCTCTGTATCGTCAGCAAATTTGGCTGCAATATGCTCATTCCCTTCATCAAAGTCATTAATATAGACTGTAAATAGTTGATGCCCCAGCACTGATCCCTGTGGCATCCCATAAGTTACAGTTTGCCAACCTGAAAATGACCCATTTATCCTGACACTCTGTTTCCTTTTAGTTATCCAATCCTTTATCCATGCTAATATATCACCCCCAACACCATGAGCTCTTATCTTGTATGGAACCTTTTATTTGGCACTTTATTGAATGCCTTTTGGAAATCCAAATACACGACATCGACCAGTTCTCCTTTATCCACCCTGCTTGTTACATCAAAGAACAAAGAACAGCACAGGAACAGGCCATTCGGCCCTCCAAGCCTGCGCTGATCTTGATGCCTGTCCAAACTAACACCTTCTGCACTTCCGGGGCCCATATCCCTCTATTCCCTTCCTATTCATGTATTTGTCAAGATGTCTCTTAAACGTCGCTATCGTACCTGCTTCCACCACCTCCCCTGGCAGCAAGTTCCAGGCACTCACCACCCTCTGTGTAAAGAACTTGCCTCGCACATCCCCTCTAAACTTTGCCCCTCTCACCTTAAACCTATGTCCCCTAGTAACAACTCTTCCACTCTGGGAAAACGCTTCTGACTATCCACTCTGTCCATGCCGCTTATAACTTTGTAAACCTCTATCATGCTGCCCCTCCACCTCCATCGTTCCAGTGAAAATAATCCGAGTTTATCCAGCCTCTCCTCATAGCTAATGCCCTCCAGACCAGGCAACATCCTGGTAAACCTCATCTGTACCCTCTCCAAAGCCTCCACGTCCTTCTGGTAGTGTGGCGACCAGAATTGCACGCAATATTCTAAGTGTGGCCTAACTAAAGTTCTGTACAGCTGCAGCATGACTTGCCAATTTTTATACTCTATGCCCGAACCGATAAAGGCAAGCATGCCGTATGCCTTCTTGACTACCTTATCCACCTGCGTTGCCACTTTCAGTGACCTGTGGACCTGTACGCCCAGATCTCTCTGCCTGTCAATACTCCTAAGGGTTCTGCCATTTACTGTATACTTCCCACCTGTATTAGATCTTCCAAAATGCATTACCTTGCATTTGTCCAAATTAAACTTCATCTGCCATTTCTCCGCCCAAGTCTCCAACCGATCTATATCCTGCTGTATCCTCTGACAATCCTCATCACTATCCGCAACTCCACCAACCTTTGTGTCATCTGCAAACTTACTAATCAGACCAGCGACATTTTCCTCCAAATCATTTATATATATACTACAAACAGCAAAGGTCCCAGCACTGATCCCTGTGGAACACCACTAGTCACATCCCTCCATTCAGAAAAGCACCCTTCCACTGATACCCTCTGTCTTCTATGACCGAGCCAGTTCTGTATCCATCTTGCCAGCTCACCTCTGATCCCATGTGACTTCTCCTTTTGTACCAGTCTGCCATGAGGGACCTTGTCAAAGACTTTACTGAAGTCCATATAGATAACATCCACTGCCCTTCCTTCATCAATCAACTCTGTCACTTCCTCAAAAAACTCTATCAAATTAGTGAGACACGACCTCCCCTTCACAAAACCATGCTGCCTCTCGCTAATAAGTTTGTTTCTTTCCAAATGGGAGTAAATCCTGTTCCGAAGAATCCTCTCTAATAATTTCCCTACCACTGACGTAAGGCTCACCGGCCTATAATTTCCTGGATTATCCTTGCCACCCTTCTTAAACAAAGGAACAACATTGGCTATTCGCCAGTCCTCTGGGACCTCATCTGTAGCCAATGAGGATGCAAAGATTTCTGTCAAGGCCCCAGCAATTTCTTCCCTTGCCTCCCTCAGTATTCTGGGGTAGATCCCATCAGGCCCTGGGGACTTATCTACTTTAATGCTTTGCAAGACACCCAACACCTCCTCCTTTTTGATAATGAGATGACTGAGACTATCTGCACTCCCTTCCCTCGGCTCATCGTCCACCAAGTTCTTCTCCTTGGTGAATACTGATGCAAAGTACTCATTTAGTACCTCGCCCATTTCCTCTGGCTCCACACATAGATTCCCTACTCTGTCCTTGAGTGGGCCAACCCTTTCCGTCGTTACCCTCTTGCTCTTTATATACATATAAAAAGCCTTGGGATTTTCCTTAATATTGTTTGCCAATGACTTCTCATAACCCCTTTTAGCCCTCCTGACTCCTTGCTTAAGTTCCTTCCTACTGTCTTTATATTCCTCAAGGGATTCGTCTGTTCCTGGCCTTCCAGCCCTTACGAATGCTTTCTTTTTCTTTTTGACTAGGCTCACAATATCCCGCATTATCGAAGGTTCCCGAAACTTGTCAAACTTATCCTTCTTCCTCACTGGAACATGCTGGTCCTGGATTCTAATCAACTGATGTTTGAAAGACTCCCACATGTCAGATGTTGATTTACCCTCAAACAGCCGCCCCCAATCGAAATTCTTCAGTTCCTGCCTAATATTGTTATAATTAGCCTTCCCCCAATTTAGCACCTTCACCCAAGGACTACTCTTATCCTTATCCACAAGTACCTTAAATCTTTACCTTAAAACATCCTCAAAGAACTCTAATAAATTTGTCAAGCATGGTCTAGAATTTTACAACCTCCCAACTAGCAGGTTGGTGGCGGTGGAGGGGCCGTAAAATTGAATGGGAGGCGGGTGGGGGCCATTCCTGATGCCTTCCTACCCCCGCTGCAATGGGTTGCAGTGGCGAGAAATGGCCCGCCCGCTCCAGGCCAATCAAGGCCCTTAAGTGGCCAATGTAAAATTCTGGCCATGATTTCCCTTTCACAATACAATCAGGCAGAGTCAACATGGTTTTATGATTTTCTAAATGTTCTTCTAATGCTTCCTTAATAATGGATTCTAGCATTTTCACAATGACAGATATTAGGCTAACTGACCTATAGTTTCCTGCTTTCTGTCTCCCTCCTTTCTTGAATGGAGGTGTTACATTTGGGGTTTTCCAATCTGCCGAAACCTTTCCAGAATCTAGGGAATTTTGGAAGACCACAATGCATCCACTATCACTGCAACCACTTCTTTTAAGACCCTAGGATGCAGGCCATCAGGTCCGGGGGACTTGCCAGCCTTTAGTCCTACTGGTTTTCCTAACACTTTTTTTCTAGTGATAGTGATTGTTCCTACCTCCCTTTTGCCCCTTGATTTTACACTCCTTCTGTGCTGTAATGACTATGCCTAATCAGACACTTCAGTATATTCTGGTCCTCAAACTTGTATTAAGGGGATAGATAAATAACCCTATCCCTATGACAAACCCACACTTTGGAGGCTGTTCAGAAAATCACCATTGGGTCGAGCACCAAATTCATTATGTACTTGTGTCTGATTAGTTTATATTGCACTGATTCAAGGAACTTATGATCATATTAGCACAATAGGGAGGGATGGCCTAAGAGACCAGGATGCAGAAGCAGTTTGGGTGGAGATGAGAAATCATAACGGCAAGAAGTCACTTGTGAGAGTGGTGTACAGGCCACCTAACATTAACCACACTGTAGGATGGGGTATAAAGAACGAGATAATGGCAGCTTGTCAGAAAGGTACAGCGATAATTATGGGGGATTTTAACCTGCATATAGATTGGAAAAATCAGATGGGCAGAGGTAGCCTAGATGAGGAGTACATAGAATGTTTTTGGGATAATTTCTTGGAACAATACATTCTGGAGCCAACCAGAGAGCAGGCTATACTAGACCTAGTATTGTGCAACGAGATAGGATTAATTAATGACCTCATTATTCAGGCCCCCCTAGGTGGCAGTGATCATAGTGTGATTGAATTTTACATTCAGTTTGAGGGAGAGAAGACTGGGTCCAAGACTAGTACTTTAAACTTAAATAAGGTCAATTATGAGGGCATGAAAGCAGAGTTAGCTAAAGTGAACTGGCAAATCAGGTTAAGGGATAGGTCAATAGAGATGCTGTGGCAGACATTTAAGGGGATATTTCAGAATACACAGAATAGGTACATTTTAACGAGAAAGAAAAATTCCAAGGATGGGACCCACCATCCATGGTTAACGAAAAAAATTAAAGATAGTATCAAACTTAAATAAAAAGCTTATAATTGCGCAAAGATGGGAGGCAGGTCAGAAGATTGGACAGAATATAAAAACAGCAAAGAATGACTAAAATATTGATAAGGAAGGTAAAATTAGAGTATGAGAGAAAGCTAGCTAGGAATATAAAGACAGATAGTAAGAGTTTCCATAGATATTTTAAAAAGAAAAGAGTTAACAAAGTGAGTGTTGGTCCTATAGAAAATTAGTCTGGGGAATTAATAATGGATAATAAGGAGATGGCAGATAGAATTGAACAGATATTCTGCATCGGTCTTCACTATTGAGGATACGAGTAACATCCCAGTATTAGGTGTAAGACAGGAAATGGAAGGGAGGGAGGGGCTCAAGAAAATTACAATCACCAGGGAAGTGGTACTGAACAAATTGTTGGAGCTGTGGGCTGACAAGTCTCCGAGTCCTGATTGACTTCATCCTAGGGTGTTAAAAGAAGAGGCTGGTGAGATAGTTGATGCGCTAGTTTTAATTTTCCAAAATTCCCTAGACTCAGGGAAGGTTCCGTTAGATTGGAAAATAGCGAATGTAACTCCTTTATTCAAAAAGGGAGGGAGACAGAAAGCAGGAAACTACAGGCCAGTTAGCTTAACTGCTGTCTTCAGGAAAATGTTAGCAGCTATTATTAAAAATGTTATAGCAGGGAATTTACAAAAATTCAAGGTAATCAGGCAGAGTCAACATGGTTTTGTGAAAGGTAAATCATGTTTAACCAATTTATTGGAGTTCTTTGAGGGAGTTACATGTGCTGTGGACAAAGGGGAACCGGTGGATGAATTGCACTTAGATTTCCAGAGGCATTTGATAAGGTGCCACATCAAAGGTTATTACGGAACATAAAAGCTCATAGTGTAGGGGGTAACATATTGGCATGGATAGAAGATTGGCTAGCTCAGGGGAAACAGAGAGTAGGCATAAATGGATCATTTCCTGGTTGGCAAGATGTAACAAGTGGTGTGCCACAGGGATCTGTGCTGGAGCCTCAACCTTTTACAATTTATATAAATGACTGAGATGAAGGGACCGAAGGTATGGTTGCTAAATTTGCTGATGACACAAAGATAGGTAGGAAAGTAACTTGTGAAGAGGACATAAGGGGGCTACAAAGGGATATAGATAGATTAAGTGAGTGGGCAGAGACCTGGCAAATGGAGTATAATGTGGGAAAGTGAGAAATTGTCCACTTCGACATGAAGAATAAAAAATAAGCATATTATCTAAATGGTGAGAGATTGCAGAGCTTTGAGATGCAGAGGGATCTGAGTGTCCTAGTGCATGAATCGCAAAAGGTTAGTATGCAGGTGCAGCACGTAATTAGGAAAGCTAATAGAATGTTATCATTTATCACGAGGGAAATTGAATACAAAAGTAGGGAGGTTATGCTTCAGTTATACAGGGCATTGGTGAGACCACATCTGGAGTACTGTGTACTGCCTCCAATGCATTTACATCCTTCCTTAAATAAGAAGACCTTTACTTTACACAGTACTCCAGATGTGTACCTTCTTCTGCACTGAAATGCACATTCACATCAGCCAGAACTGAAACCAACTAACCCTGTCTGCATTGAAATTAAACACATGGATGTGAGCTATCCACAAAGAGATCTAAAACAAAGAAACATAGAAAATAGGAGCAGGAGTAGGTCATTTAGTCCTGCTCCGCCATTCAAAAAAGATCATGGCTGATCGTCTAATTCAATACCCTGTTCCTGCTTTCTCCCCATATCCCTTGATCCCTTTGGCATTAAGAAATATGTCTATGTCCTTCCAGAATATATTTCATGTCTTGGCCTCCACTGCCTTCTGTGGTAGAGAATTCCACAGGTTCACCACCCTCTGAGTGAAGAAATTTCTGCTCATCTCGGTTCGAAATGGCATACCCCATATCCTGAGATTGTGAACCCTGGTTCTGGACTCCCCAGCCATCAGGAACATCCTCCCTGCATCTAGCCTGTCTAGTCCTGTTGGAATTTTATAGGTTTCTATGAGATCACCTCTCATTCTTCTAAACTCTAGTGAATATAGGCCTTGTCAATCCTTCCATCCCAGGAATCAGCCTAGCAAATCTTCTTTGCACTTCCTCCATGGCAAGAACATCCTTCCTCAGATAAGGAGAACAAAACTGCACACAATACTCATGATATGGTCTCAAAAAGGCCCTGTATAACTGCAGTAAGACATCCTTGCTCCTGTACTCAAATCCTCTTGCAATGAAGGCCAACATACCATTCATCTTCCGAACTGCTTGCTACACCTGAATGCTTGCTTTCAGTGACTGGTATACAAGGACACCCAGGTCTCATTGCACCGCCCCCTTTCCCAATCTATCACCATTCAGATAATTATCTGCTTTTCTGTTTTTACAACCAAAGTGGATAACCGCACATTTATCCACATTATACTGCATCTGCCATGCATTTCCCCACTCACCCAACTTGTCCAAATCACGTTGGAGCCTCTTTGCATCTTCCTCACAGCTCACAGTCCCCCCAGCTTTGTGTCATCTGCAATCTTGGAAATGTTACATTTAGTTCCCTCACCCAAGACATTAATATTTATTGTGAATAGCTGGGGCCCAAGCACTAGTCACTGCCTGCCACCCGGAAAAAGACCCATTTATTTCGACTCTCTATTTCCTGTCTGTCAACCAATTCTCAATTCATGCCAGTATATTACCCCCAATCCCATGTGCTTTAATTTTGCACACTAACCTCTTATGTGGGACCTTATCAAAAGCCTTCTGAAAATCCAAATACACCACATCCACTGGTTCTCCCTTATCTATTCTACTCGTTACATCCTCAAAAAACTTCAGTAGATTTGTTAAGCATGATTTCCCTTTCGTAAACCCATGCTAACTTTGTCTAATCCCATTTATGCTTTCTAGGTGTTCTGCTATCACATCCTTTATAATAGACTCTAGCATTTTCCCCACTACTGATGTAAGGCTAACTGGTCTGTAATTCCCTGTTTTTTCTCTCCCTCCGTTTTAAATAGTGGGGTTACATTTGCCACCTTCCAATCTGTAGGAACTGCTCCAGAGTCTATAGAATTTTGGAAGATGACCCCCCAATTCATCCACTATTTCCAGGGCCACTTCCTTTAGTACTCTGGGATGTAGATTATCAGGCCCTGGGGATTTGTCAGTCTTTAACCCCATTAATTTCCCTAGCACTATTTTTTTTTTTTTACTAATACTGATTTCCTTCAGTTCCTCCCTCTCAGTAGGCCCTCGGTTCCCTAACATTTCTGGGAGGTTATTTGTGTCCTCCTTTGTGAAGACAGAACCAAAGTATGTGTTTAATTGTTCTGCCATTTTTGTTCCCCATGATAATTTCCCCTGTTTTTGACGAAGGGATCTATGTTTGTCTTCACTGATATTTTTCTCTTCACATATTTATAGTAGCTTTTACAGTCAGTTTTTATGTTCCCCGCAAATTTACTCTCATACTCTATTTTCGCCCGCTTAATCAACCTCTTTGTCCTCCTTTGCTGAATTCTAAACTGCTCCCAATCCTCAGACTTGCAGTTTTTTCTGGCAATTTTATATGCCTCCTCTTTGGATCTAATACTATCCCTAATTTCTTTTGTAAGCCACGGTTGAGCCACCTTTCCAGTTTTATTTTTGCGCCAGACAGGAATGAATAATAGTTGTAATTCATGCACACGTTCTTTAAATATTATCCATTGCCTATCCACTGTCAAGCTTTTTAGTAAAGTTCCCCAGTCTACCACAGCCAACTCGTGCTCATACCTTTGTAGTTTCCTTTATTTAGATTCAGGACCCTAGTTTCGGATTCAACTACTTCACACTCCATCTTAATGAAGAATTCTATCACGTTATGGTTGCTCCTCCCCAAGGCACACTGCACAACAAGATTGTTAATTTATTGTAAATTAATCCTTTCTCATGCACAATACCCAGTCTAGGATAACCTGATCTCTAGTTGGTTCCTCAACGTATTGGTCTAAACGACCATCAGGTACACACTCCAGGAAGTCTTCCTCCACGGGAAGACGGTGGCGTAGTGGTATTATCACTGGACTAATAACTCAGAGACCCAGGATATTTCTCTGGGGACATGGGTTTGAATCCCACCACAGCAGAAGGTGGAATTTTAATTTAATTAATAAATCTGGAATTAAAAGCTAGTCGAATGATGGCCATGAAGCCATTGTCGATTGTTGTAAAAACCCATCTGGTTCATTAATGTCCTTTAGGGAAGGAAATCTGCTGTCCTTACCTGGTCTGGCCTACATGTGACTCCAGACTCACAGCAATGTGGTTAACTCTTACATGCCCTCTGAAATGGCCTAGCAAGCCACTCAGTTGTACCTTACCGCTGCAAAGTCTATAAAAAGGAATGAAACCGGATGGACCACCCAGCATTGACCTAGGCACCGGAAAGGACAATAGCAAACCCAGCCCTGTCGACCCTGCAAAGTCCTCCTTACTAACATGTTGGCTTGTTGGGAGAGCTGTCCCACAGACTAGTCAAACAACAGCCTGACATAGTCATACTCATGGAATCATACCTTACAGACAATGTCCCTGACACTGCCATCACCATCCCCGGGTATGTCCTGTACCACCGGCAGGACAGACCCACAAGAGGTGGTGGCACAGTGGTATACAGTAGGGAGGGAGTTGCCCTGGGTGTCCTCAACATCGACTCCGGACCCCATGAAGTCTCGTGGCATCAGGTCAAACATGGGCAAGGTAACCTACTATTGATTACCACCTACCGCCCTTCCTCAGCTGATGACATCAGTGCTCCTCCATGTTGAACACCACTTGGAGGAAGCACTGAGGGTGACAAGGGCACAAAATGTACTTTGGGTGGGGGACTTCAATGTCCATCACCAAGAGTGGTTCGGAAGCATCACTACTGACCGAGCTGGCCGAGTCCTAAAGGACATAGCTGCTAGACTGGGTCTACGGCAGGTGGTGGGGGAACCAACATGAGGGAAAAATATACTTGACCTCGTCCTCACCAATCTGTCTGCCGCAGATGCTTCTGTCCATGACAGTATTGGTAAGAGTGACCACCGCACAGTACTTGTGGAGATGAAGTCCCGCCTTCACATTGAGGATACAGTCCATCGTGTTGTGTGGCACTATCACCGTGCTAAATGGGATAGATTTCGAACAGATCTAGCAATGCAAAACTGGGCATCCATGAGGTGCTGTGGGCCATCAGCAGCAGCAGAATTGTACTCATCCACAATCTGTAACCTCATGGCCCAGCATATCCCCCACTCTACCATTACCATCAAGCCAGGAGACCAACCCTGGTTCAATGAAGAGTGCAGGAGGGCATGCCAGGAGCAGCACCAGGCATACCTCAAAATGAGGTGTCAACCTGGTGAAGCTACAACCTAGGACTACTTGCATGCCAAACTGCACAAACAGCATGCGAAAGACAGGCCTAATCGATCCCATAACCAACGGATCAGATCTAAGCTCTGCAGTCCTGCCACATCCAGCCGTGAATGGTAGTGGGCAATTAAACAACTAACTGGAGGAGGTGGCTCCACAAATATTCCCATCCTCAATGATGGGGGGGCCCAGCACATCAGTGCGAAAGATAAGGCTGAAGCATTTGCAACAATCTTCAGCCAGAAGTGCCGAGTTGATGATCCATCTCGGCCTCCTCCTTAAGTCCCCAGCATCACAGATGCCAGACTTCAGCCAATTCGATTCACTCCGCGTGATATCAAGGAACGACTGAAGGCACTGGATACTGCAAAAGCTATGGGCCCTGACAATATTCCAGCAATAGTACTGAAGACCTGTGCTCCAGAACTTGCCGTGCCCCTAGCCAAGCTGTTCCAGTACAGCTACAACACTGGCATCTACCCTGCAATGTGGAAAATTGCCCAGGTATGTCCTGTGCACAAAAAAAAGCAGGACAAGTCCAACCCGGCCAATTACCGTCCCATCAGCCTACTCTCAATCATCAGTAAAGTGATGGAAGGTGTCATCAACAGTGCCATCAAGCGGCACTTGCTTAGCAATAACCTGCTCAGTGACGCTCAGTTTGGGTTCTGCCAGGGCCACTCAGCTCCTGACCTCATTACAGCCTTGGTTGATACATGGACAAAAGAGCTGAACTCAAGAGGTGAGGTGAGAGTGGCTGCCCTTGACATCAAGGCAGCATTTGACCGAGTATGGCATCAAGGAACCCGAGCAAAACTGAGGGCAATGGGAATCAGGGGGAAAACCCTCCGCTGGCTGGAGTCATGCCTAGCACAAAGGAAGATGGTTGTGGTTGTTGGAGGTCAGTCATCTGAGCTCCAGGGCATCACTGCAGGAGTTCCTCAGGATAGTGTCCTAGGCCCAACCATCTTCAGCTGCTTCATCAATGACCTTCCTTCAATCATAAGGTCAGCAGTGTGTACCATCTACAAGATGAACTGCAGCAATGCACCAAGGCTCCTTAGACAGCACCTTTCAAACCCGCGACCTCTACCACCTCGAAGGACAAGGGCAGCAAATACATGGGAACACCACCACCTGCAAGTTCCCCTCCAAGTCACACACCATCCTGACTTGGAACTATATTGCCGTTCCTTCACTGGCACTGGGTCAAAATCCTGGAACTCCCTTCCTAACAGCACTGTGGGTCTACCTACCTCAAATGGACTGCAGCGGTTCAAGAAGGCAGCTCACCACCACTTTCTCAAGGGCAATTAGGGATGGGCAATAAATGCTGGCATAGCCAGTGAGGCCCACATCCCATGAATGAATAAATTTAAAAAAAAGTCTTATTGCTAATTTGGTTTGACCAATCTATATGTAGATTAAAATCACCCATGATTACAGTTGTACCCTTATTGTATGCATCTCTAACTTCCTGTTTAATGCCATCCCTTACATCTCCACTCCTGTTTGGGGGCCTATAGACAACCCCCACCAACATTTCCTGCCCTTTGGTGTTTCTTAGCTTCACCCATACAGATTCCACATCATGATCTTCTGAGCTAATATCTTTCGTGGCGTGAAACAGGGCTGTGTTCTCGCACCTACATTGTTTGGGATCTTCTTCTCACTGCTGCTCTCACATGCATTCAAGTCTTCAGAAGAAGGTATTTTCCTCCACACAAGATCAGATGGCAGGTTGTTCAACCTTGCCTGTCTAAGAGCGAAGACCAAAGTACAGAAAGTCCTCATCAGGGAACTCCTCTTTGCTGACAATGCTGCATTAACATCTCACACTGAAGAGTGTCTGCAGAGACTCATCGACAGGATTGCGGCTGCCTACAATGAATTTGGCCTAACCATCAGCCTCAAGAAAACAAACATCATGGGACAGGACATCAGAAATGCTCCATCCATCAATATCGGCGACCACACTTTGGAAGTGGTTCAACCTACCGAGGCTCAACTATCACCAGTAACCTGTCTCTCAATGCAGAAATCAACAAGCGCATGGGAAAGGCTTCCACTGCTATGTCCAGACTGGCCATAGAGTGTGGGAAAATGGCGCACTGACACGGAACACAAAAGTCCTCGTGTATCTAGCCTGTGTCCTCAGTACCTTTCTCTACAGCAGCGAGGCCTGGACAATGTATGTCAGCCAAGAGCGACGTCTCAATTCATTCCATCTTCACTGCCTCTGGAGAATTCTTGGCATCAGGCGGCAGGACCGTATCTCTAACGCAGAAGTCCTCGAGGTGGCCAACATCCCCAGTATATACACACTACTGAGCCATCGGCGCCTGAGATGGCTTGGCTATGTGAGTCGCATGGAAGAACGGCGGATCCCCAAGGATGCACTGGTATTCGACCCACCGGCCGTCCATGTCTCCGCTTTAAAGACGTCTGCGAACGTGACATGAAGTCCTGTGACGTTGATCACAAGTCGTGGGAGTCAGTTGCCAGTGATTGCCAGAGCTGGTGGACAGCCATACAGGCAGGGCTAAAGAGTGGCGAGTCAAAGAGACTTAGCAGTTGGCAGAAAAAAAGACAGAAGCGCAAGGAGAGAGCCAACTGTGTAACAGCCCCGACAACCCAATTCTATCTGCAGCAACTGTGGAAGTCTGTCACTCTAGAATTGGCCTTTATAGCCACTCTAGGCGCTGCTTCACAAACCACTGGCCACCTCTAGGCACTTACCCATTGTCTCTCGAGATAAGGAGACCAAAGAGAGAAGAGATCCTTCCTCACTATTGCATTGATTTCCTCCTTTACTAACAACGCAACCCCACCTCCTTTCCCTTTTTGCCTGTCCTTCCTCAATATTGAATACCTCTGGATGTTCAGTTCCCATCCTTGGTCACCCTGGAGCCATATCTCCATAATCACAACTATATCATAACCGTTTATATCTATTTGCGCTGTTAATTCATCTACCTTATTGTGAATGCTCTGTGCATTAAGACACAACGCCTTTAGACTTGTCTTTTTAACATTGTTAGTCATCTTAGCTTTATTTTGCACTGTGGCCCCATTTGTTTCTCGCCCTTGTTTTCTCTGCCATCCACTTCTGCTTCTTACCTTTCTGTCTTTCATGTCTATCCTTGTTTCCCCTCCTGTGTCTCCCTGCTCAGATTCCCATTCCCCTGCAATTCTAGTTTAAACCCTCCCTGACAGCACTGCCAAACACTCCCCCGAGGAAATTGGTCCCGGTCCTGCCCAGATGCAACTCATCCAGCTTGTACTGGTCCCACCTTCCCCAGAACCGGTTCCAATGCCCAGGAATCTGAATCCCTCCCCCCTACATAATTTCTCCATCCACGTATTCATCTGATATATCCTGCAATTTCTGCTCTCGCTACCATGTGGCACTGGTAGTAATCCTGAGATTACTATCTTTGAGGTCCGACTTTTTAATTTACGTCCTAACTCCCTATATTCAGCTTGTAGGACCTCATCCCTTTTTTTACCTATGTCATTGTTACCGATATGTACCACGACAACTGGCTGCTTGCCCCCGCCCCATCAGAATGCCCTGCAGTCGCTCAGAGACATCCTTGACCCTAGCACCTGGGAGGCAACATACCATCCTGGAGTCTCTTTTGCGGCTGCAGAAATGCCTGTCTGTTCCCTTTATGATTGAGTCCCCTATCACTATAGCCCTGCCACTCTTCTTCCTCCCATCCTGTGCAGCAGAGTCACCCATGGTGCCATGAACTTGACTCTTGCTGCTTTCCCCTGAGCCATCTCCTCCAACAATATCCAAAATGGTTTATCTGTTAGAGAGGGGGATGGCCACAAGGGACTCCTGCCTTCCTCTACACTGCCTGGTGGTCACCCATTTCCTTTTTGCCTTTGCAGCATTTGCTTGCGGTGTGACCACCTCACTAAACGTGCTATCCACGATGATCTCAGCATCGCGGATGCTCCACAGTGAATCCACCCGCAGCTCCAGCTCAGTAATGTGGGTAGCCAGTAGCTGCAGATGGATACATTTCCTGCACACATGGTCAGCAGGGACACTAGAAGCGTCCCTCATTTCCCACATAGCGCAGGAGGAGCATACCATGGGTGCAAGCTCTCCTGCCATGACTTACCTTTAGATTACTTAGTTACTCCCTTAATTAAAAAATACTATGTTTCTAGCCCCAATTTCCTTCTATATTGAGAGGCAACTCATCCTCAGTGATACTGATCTCTATCTCCCTTTTCCCTCTCCTCTAAATATATTGCCTTTGCACACTCCCACTCCTGCAGTGGTGACCCCCACCATATCAAAACTGCTATCAATCCCTCATCAAAAACCTATCTTGGACCCTGTATCCTTGCAAAGCAGCATTCATGCCTAACATCCCTATTTTTTCCAAAGTCCTTAAATGTGTTTTATTGCTTCCTAAATCCATGCCTATATTACCTGCAACTCCATATTTTAATTTCTCCAATCAGGTTTCCACTCCTGCCACTGCATGGAAATTGCCTTAACCCAGATCACAAGTGACATTATCTGTGACTTATATATTATTCCTTCTTGATCTCCTTTACTTAATTTTAGAAATGACAATTTCTAGGCACTAGCAGATGCTCCATCTCCATCTACAATCATTACAATAAAGTGCGAATATCCCTTAACTTATCAAAATGGTCTGAAATCAGAAGCTATTGGATAGCCCCTTAGGAACCGAAAACATAAAGTCACATGAGCAAACCTAACACTTTATGCTTTTACCTTTAAAGGTAACCCTTTCGGAGAACAAAGGGAGTCATCAGTCATCAAGTCATCAGAACATCTGTCTGACATCTCCAGTCACAGAGAGAACATCAAAAGCCATTTTGAATTCCAGCACAAGACTGAGAGAGAGATCAATTCCAGCTAAGACAGTTGAACCCTGCTGAGATGAGTAGGCAGCAGAGAAATAAGAGAGTGCTTTTTGAACAACTCCTCCACCTATGAAAATTGAGCTAAGAAATAGCAACAATATCTTTGAATTGAAGTGTTGAATGCCAGAAGACTTCAAGGGTAAGACAACCAGCAAACGGGCATGAAACTTTAAAAACTTACCTTCCAAGAGGATCCTACAGGTTTTACGTGAAAACAGCAGACCTTTACACTTTGAACTCTTAATGTCTCTTACCTTTTACCTTTTATCTATCTTTTCTTGAGTGTACATGTGAAAGTGAATGCATGTATAGTGAGTATAGCAAATAAAGCAGATGAGCTGAGGGCACAGATAGCCACGTGGCAGTATGATATCATAGCTTTTATCGAAACATGGCTGAAGGAGGGATAGGAATGGCAGCTCAATGTTCCTGGTTACAGGGTTTTTAGACGTGATAGGGAGGGGGATAAGAAAGGACGGGGAGTGGCAATTTTGGTCTAAGAAACTATTACAGCTGTGAGGAAGGATGATTTTTTTTTTATTCATTCATGGGATGTGGGCGTCGCTGGCCAGGCCAGCATTTATTGCCCATCCCCAATTGCCCTTGAGAAGGTGGTGGTGAGCTGCCTTCTTGAACCGCTGCAGTCCATGTGGGGTAGGTAGACCCACAGTGCTGTTAGGAAGGGAGTTCCAGGATTTTGACCCAGCGACAGTGAAGGAACGGCGATATAGTTCCAAGTCAGGATGTTGTGTGACTTGGAGGGGAACTTGCAGATGGTGGTGTTCCCGTGTATTTGCTGTCCTTCTAGTTGGTAGAGGTCGCGGGTTTGGAAGGTGCTGTCTAAGTAGCCTTGGTGTATTGCTGCAGTGCATCTTGTAGATGGTACACACTGCTGCCACTGTGCGTCGGTGGTGGAGGGAGTGAATGTTTGTAGATGGGGTGCCAATCAAGCGGGCTGCTTTGTCCTGGATGGTGTTGAGCTTCTTGAGTGTTGTTGGAGCTGCACCCATCCAGGCAAGTGGAGAGTATTCCATCACACTCCTGACTTGTGCCTTGTAGATTGTGGACAGGCTTTGGGGAGTCAGGAGGTGAGTTACTCATCTCAGGATTCCTAGCCTCTGACCTGCTCTTGTAGCCACGGTATTTATATGGCTACTCCAGTTCAGTTTTCGGTCAATTGTAGCCCCTAGGATGTTGATAATGGGGGATTCAGCGATGGTAATGCCGTTGAATGTCAAGGGGAGATGGTTAGATTCTCTCTTGTTGGAGATGGTCATTGCCTGGCACTTGTGTGGCACGAATGTTACTTGCCACTTATCAGCCCAAGCCTGGATATTGTCCAGGTCTTGCTGCATTTCTACACAGACTGCTTCAGTATCTGAGGAGTCGCGAATGGTGCTGAACATTGTGCAATCATCAGCGAACATCCCAATTTCTGACCTTATGATTGAAGGAAGGTTATTGATGAAGCAGCTGAAGATGGTTGGGCCTAGGACACTACCCTGAGGTACTCCTGCAGCGATGTCCTGGAGCTCAGATGATTGACCTCCAACACCCACAACCATCTTCCTTTGCGCTAGGTATGACTCCAGCCAGTGGAGGGTTTTCCCCCTGATTCCCATTGACCTCAGTTTTGCTAGGGCTCCTTGATGTCATACTCGGTCAAATGCTGCCTTGATGTCATATGCCTTGATGATATATTGGAAGGTTCATCAAATGAGGCCATATGGATTGAGCTAAGGAACAAAAAAGGGGCAATCACACTGCTGGGAGTGTACTATACACCCCCAAACAGTCAGAGGGAGATATGTAGGCAAATCTCTGAGAAGTGCAACAACAATAGGGCAGTAATAGTTGTGGATTTAAATTACCCCAATATTAACTGGGATAGTTTTAGTGTGAAAGGAACTGAGGGAGCAGAATTCTTGAGGTGCATTCAGGAGAACATTTTTGGCCAGTATGTAGCAAGTCCAAGAAGAGAGGGCGCAGTTTTAGACTTAGTTTTAGGAAATGAAGAAGGGCAGGTGGAAGGAGTGGCAGTGGGAGAGCATTTTGGTGGTAGTGATCATAATTCAGTCAGTTTTCACATAATTATGGAAAAGGACAGAGATAGAACAGGAGTTAGAGTTCTCAAATGGGGCAAGGCCAATTTTACTAAACTGAGCAGTGATTTAGCAAAAGTGGAATGGAAACAGCTACTTGAAGGTAAATCAGTGTCAGAACAGTGGGCGGCATTCAAAAGGGAGATTCAAGGAGTTCATAGTAAACATGTTTCCACAAAGATAAAGGGTGGGTCGGCCAAATCTGGAGCTCCATGGATATCAAGGAGCTTACAGAGTAAGATAAGACAGAAAAGGAAAGCTTAGGTCCGACACCGAGAACTCAATACTACAGAAAGCCGGGAGGAGCATAGAAAGTGGAGGGGTGAAATCAGAAAGGAAACTAGGAAAGCAAAGAGAGTGCCTGAAAGAATATTGGCAAGTAAAATCAAAGATGTTTTATCAATACATTAAGAGTAAGGGGATAACTAAGGAAAGCATAGGGCCCATAAAAGACCAAAAAGGTATGTGTAGGGGTGGAAGATGTTGGGATGGTTCTTAATGAATACTTTGCATCTGTCTTCAAAAAAGCGGGTGACGATGCAGATATTTTAGTTAAGGAGGAAAAGTGTGAAGTATTGGATGTGATAAACATAGGGAGAGAGGAAGTATTAATGTGATTAGCATCCTTGAAAGTTGATAAATCACCAGGGCCGGATGAAATGTACCCCAGGCTGTTAAAAGTAGCAAGAGAGGAAATAGCAGAAGGTCTGACCATCATTTTCCAATCCTCACTGGATACAGGTGTGGTGCCAGAGGATTGGGGAACTGCTAACGTTGTACCTCTGTTTAAAAAGGGAATGAGCGATAGACTGAATAATTACAGGTCAGTCAGTCTAACCTCAGAGGACAAATTATTGGAATCTATTCTGAGAGACAGGATAAACTGTCACTTAGAAAGACACAGGTTAATCAAGGATAGTCAGCATGGATTTGTTAAGGGAAGATCTTGTTTGACCGACTTGATTGAATTTTTTGAAGAAGTAACAAGGAAGATAGATGAGGGTAGTGTAGTTAATGTGGTCTACATGGATTTTAGCAAGGCTTTTGACAAGATCCCACATGGCAGACTGGTTAAAAAAATTAAATCCCATGGGATCCAGGGAAATGCAGCAAGGTGGATACAAAATTGGTTCAGTTGCAGGAAACAAAGGGTAATTGTTGATGGCTGTTTTAACGACTGGAGGGCTGTTTCCATTGGTGTTCTGCAGAGTTCAGTACTGGATTCCTTGCTTTTTGTGGTGTATATTAACGATTTGGATGTAAATGTGGGGGGCGTGATCAAGAAGTTTTCAGACAACACAAAGATTGGTCATGTGGCAGATAGGGAGAAGGATAGCTGTAGGCTGCAGGAAGATAGTGATGGACTGGTGAGGTGGGCAGAAAAGTGGCAAATGTAATTCAACCCAGAGAAGTGTGAGGTGATGCATTTGGGGAGGTCATACAAGGCAAAGGAATACAAGATTAATGGGAAAATATTGAGAAGTGTAGAGGAAGTGAGGGACCTTGGAGTGAACGTTCACAGATCCCTGAAGGTAGCAGGACAGGTCGATAAAATGGTTAAGAAGGCATATGGAATCCTTTCCTTTATTAGCCGAGGTAGAGAATATAAGAGCAGGGAGGTTATGCTGGAGCTGTATAACCTATTGGTTAGGCCACAACTTGAGTACTGTGTGCAGTTCTGGTCACCTCATTACAGAAAGTATGTAATTGCTGTAGAGAGGGTACAGAGGAGATTTACGAGGATGTTGCCAGGACTGGAAAAATGCAGCTATGAGGAAAGATTTGATAGGCTGGGGTTTTTCTCATTGGAACAGAGAAGGCTGAGGGGAGATCTGATTAACATGTACAAAATTTTGAGGGACCTGGATAGAGTGGAGGTGAAGGGCTTGTTTACTTTAGCAGAGTGGTCAGAGACTAAGGGGCATAGATTTAAAGTGACTCATAGAAGGATTAGTGGGGAGATGAGGAAAAACCTTTTCACCCAAATGTTGTTAGGTTTCTGGAACTCACTGCCTGAAAGGGTAGATAAGGCAGAATCCCTCAACTCATTCAAAAGGAGTCTGGATGTGCACCTCAAGTGCATAACCTGCAGGGCTACGGACCAAATGCTGGAAGATGGGATTAGAATAGGTGGAAAGTTTGTTGGCTGGCACAGACACGATGGGCCAAGTGGCCTCTTTCTGTGCTGTAAATTTTCTATGATTCTATGTCTAGGTGGAGTTGCAATTATTTCAGGTGATTATTGTTCAATAAATATTTAAATTTCTGTTTTAACCTCACGAGAAAACTTGCCACTGTCTGTTTATTTGACCAACAAAACACAATGGCTGAAACATTAGTTGAAATAAAAGCACCATCTGTGGTCAGTTGGGAGGTGACTAGTGGAAACCAGTCACAACATTTTTGACTTGTCCATAACAATTAAGGAGCAGTTTAAATATGATGATGCATAAGCTAAATAGACAAAAAAGACATATGACCCGTAACAGGTTGAACAGTTTACCGATCCCAGAACTACAATGGGGCAGAACGGTGATGACCATCTCCCCGACAGATGAGGCAAGCGAGCTGTTCATAATGTCTTTGGTACTTGGTGTCCCCAGTTTTCTTGAGCTAACCAAAGTGTTAGGCCGAAGCCAGCATAGATTCCACTTTGGGAAGTTCTCCTCTTTTTCTGTCCGCAGAAGACTGCAGATTCCACTCCCGAGCTCCCGCTTGTATACCTTATTCCTAGAGGCCAGTGGGTGTCCCATCTCAATCACTTGTTCAATCCTATTTGCCCAATTAACAAAGGACAAGTACTCAAAGTAAACCCATTTCTGACCTGTAATTAGACCTGTTTTGGTTCATCTAAATCTTTCTGACATTTCTATTAAATTGATGTATTCAATTTTGTCTCAATAGGAATGTTTATTTTGTTATTCCTGATTGATGTGTTTAAGTGTACATGTGTGGACAGCAGATGCTGTCCGGTTTACTCCTTATTGGTGAGCGCTGGTAGCCTCTGTTACTTTTGCCACAAAATTCAAGCCTATGTGTTTATTCTCCATGTTACCATAACCTATCAATTAGGCTATTTTCTGCATATTTAAAGCAGTAGCTAATTGTGTAAACAATGGTCAGCAAAAGAGGAAAGGAGAAAGGGAATCAATGAAGATACATGTAAGATTACTCCACAACTAAATGCTGAGATTTGCTGTTATTTACATCAACACGAAATAGAAGTGCATTACCCTAGAACAGGTAGTGGGGAAAGTATCTTCATTATCCCCTTGCATAGTACGTACAGTTTCCCCCAAATTCTCTTTGTCCATATTTCTGCACCCAGGAATGTAAAAATGCCAGGACTGGAGTAAACCCTCTGATGGTTCCAGTACCAAACCTGAAAATACCTCAGCATTCGTACAGAACTTGTGCCTTTGCGTCAAAGGGATATGGGGTTAGCATGGGAAAGTGGCATTGAGGTCGATGATCAGCCATGATCCCATTGAATGGCGGAGCAGGCTCAACAGGCTGAATGGCCTTCTCCTGTTCTTATGCTCCTATATTCCTATGTTTCTATTTTCCCTTCTCTGCCCATCACTCTGTCCTCGAAGTCACTTTCCACCTTATCTTGTGCTTGGTACAATTTGTAAACTTATGCACTTCTGCCAGACACTTGTCTAGAGACGGTACGAGCCTCCAGCTTATCACCTTTAGGAATGTCATGCTTCAGAGTCATGACCTTGGCAGAGATAACAGGCTAACACTGTCTTGTGTCTGTCAGCCCGGCAGACTGCTACAGAATCTTCAGTAGGTCAGGCAGCATCTACGGAGAGAAAAACAGAGTTAACGAATGTTTCAGGCCTGTGTGACCCTTCATTTCTGATGAAAACTGTGAGATGCCTGGTTCAAAGAGCTGCCACATTAATATCAGTCGCAATGAACCAGCAGCTCCAACATACACCATTGTTATTCATCTCCATTTAATCATGAGTCACCTGGGTAACTCCCAAGAATGTGCAACTCAGAGTGTGTAGCCACAGTTCCTCATGCGGTGAACTCCAATTGCAGTCATGCTACTACGGTGGTTAAGTGGAGGCTGGAACATCTCCAAAGAAGTTAAATAAACAAAGGGTCTATAGTTCAATTGACCTTTCTATTTTAATTGGGTTCTGTCACTTGCTGTGTGGAGACTGTAATAACACGGCTTCACTAATAGCATTCCATTTGCTAGTGAGCACCCAGTGAAGAGGGAACAGCACTGAATCCCATCGCCCAGTTGAGCAGAGTGTGAACAAAGGTCCTGAACCTGAGGCATGTGAGGCAGCAAGTCTACTGAGGGCCTGAGATGAGGGGGAGCTGGATTACCTATGGTTCAAAGTGGATTGTGAGTACAGTTATTATAAATTGACTGTTTAATACTGAATGTCCTTCCTGTGTTTGGAATGATTGTTGTCAGCCTTCCACGGCTGTCCACTACTGATGTCATTGCCACTACATTATATTCTCATATTGCTATTGTGTTTTCCAACTTTATTTACCACACTTTGTGTGCTTACACACATTCATTGTAATCCTGTCTTTGCATTCCTCATAGTCCTTCTCTGTCCACTGCCATCTAATATGGAACTACTCCCTTCTCTGCTGCTGTCTAACGCTCTCACTCTGATCTCATCTGATACTTTGCTATTTCCTACTCTAGTGCTATCTGTCTTTTCCAATTCTCTCTGCACCATGGTGTTCCTCTCTTGTATTAGCTCCTGGTTCCCACACCCCTGCCAAGTTAGTTTAAACCTTCCCCAATAGCAAATTGCCCCACAAGGAGATTTTCTCAGCTCTGTCCAGGTGCAACCCATCCGTCCTGTATCTCCAGGAATTAAAGATTAATCTCCTGGACACCACTGGGAGCAACCCAGGAGAAAGATCATAGAGGCATTCAAAAAGTGTGCTTTTCATTTCCTTTAAACAGTTTTGTTTATTAGTTATTTGAAAATTGGAGATACTGGGTAGGCCATTGAAATTGGGAGGTCATGTGATGAAACCTTCAGAACTATGTTCGACCAGTGTCAGTAACCCCATTTAGAACAAATATTGTTTCGTTCCAAGTAATGCTAATCATGTAACAGCATGTTCTAGAATGCTACACAGCGAGTTTATCCCAGATACTGGAACAGAAACAAACTTTTCCATTATCAGCAAACTGTCTCAGCAATCAACATGCCATTGTCTGAGGTGAGGGGCATGATGTTGTGCAAAATGTGGGGGAAAATGGAATCTCCGATTGGAAGAGGTCATTCAGCCCTTCTCGCCGAGTCTCCTTTGACAGCACCCTCCAAACCCACAATCTCTACCACTTAGAAGGACACGGGCAGACACATGGGAACACTACCACCTGCAAATGCCCTCCAAATCTCATATCATCCTGACTTAGAGTCATAGAATCATTACAGCTCCCCTTTACTCTAAAATTATCCCTATCGATATTTGGATAATTAAAGTCCCCTAATATTGTCACTCTATAATTCTTGCACATCTCTGATTTCGCTGCAGATTTGCTCCTCTATCTCCCTCTCACTATTTGGAGGTTTTTAGAATGCCCCGCGTGGTTTGCAACGTCTTCCCCAATCAGGACTGCCACCCCACCTCCCTTTTTCCTTTCTCCATCTTTTCTGAATACTTTATATCCTTGTATATTATGCACCCAGTCCTCGCCATTTTTAAGCTACCTTACTGTTATTGCTACTCCATTATATTCCCATATTGCTATTTGTGCTTGTCGTTCACCAATCTTATTCACCACACTTTGTGCATTTACACACATGCATTGTAATCCTGTCTTTGCATTCCTCATAGTCCATCTCCGTCCACTGCCATCTAATACAGAACTACTCCCTTCTTTAGTACTGTCTAACACTCTCACTCTGACCCCACCTAATACTTTGCTATTTCCTACTCTAGTGCTATCTGTCTCTTCCAATTCTCTCTGCACCTTGGTGTTTCTCTCCTGCATTATCTCCTGGTTCCCACACCCCTGTCAAGTTGATTTAAACCTTCCCCAATAGCATCGCTCCACAAGGAAATTTGTCCCAGCTCTGTTCAGGTGCAACCCATCCAGCCTGTACAGGTCCTACCTTCTCCACAACTGGTCCCAGTGCTCCAGGACTGGGGCCTGCTCCTGCATCAGCTTTCTAGCCATGCATTCATCTGCACCAGCCTCCTACTTCTATACTCACTTGTGCATGGTACTGGGAGAAATCTGGAGATTACTACTTTTGAAGACCTGCTTGCTAATTTCTTACCTAGCTCACTAAACACTTTCTGCAGGACCACATCCCTCTTTCTACTTATGTCGTTGGTTCCGATATGGACCAGGACTGCTGGCTGTTCCCACTCCTCACTCAGGATGCTCTGCAGTTGCTCAGTGTCATCCTTGACCCTGGCACCAGGGAGGAAACACACCATCCTGGATTCATGTCTGCGGCCACAGAAATGCCTATCTCTTCCCATGATTATCGAATCTCTTATCACTACCACTCTTCCAGTCTTCCTTGTTCCCGCTGTACAGCTGAGCCACTTGTGGTGCCATGACCTTGGTGCTGGCTGCACTTCCCAGATGAACCATCACTTCCACAGCATTCAGAACTAAATACCAGTTGGAGAATGAGATGCAGTCAGGAGTCAGCTGCACTCCCTGCCTGTTTTTTCTTGACTGCCTGGTGGACACCCATTCCCTCTCTGCCTGCATGCTCTTAAGTTGCGGGGTGACTACATCTATAAGCGTGCTATCCATATAACTCTCATCCTCACGGATGGACTGCAGTGATGCCAGCTGCTGCTCAAGTTCCAAAACCCGGAGCTCAAACTGCTGTAACTGATGACACTTACTGCATATAGTCAGCATGGATTTGTTATGGGAAGATCTTGTTTGACCAACTTGATCGAATTTTTTGAAGAAATAACAAGGAAGACAGATGAGGGTAGTGCAGTTGATGTGGTCTATGTGGATTTTAGCAAGGCTTTTGAGAAAGGCCCACATGGCAGACGTTAAAAAAATAAAATCCCATGGGATCTGTGGAAATGCAGCAAGGTGGATACAAAATTGGCTCAGTGGCAGGAAACAAAGGGTAATTGTTGGTGGGTGTTTTTGCGACTGGAGGGCTGTTTCCAGTGGCGTTCCGCAGAGTTCAGTATTGGGTTCCCTGCTTTTTGTGGTATATATTAACGATTTGGACGTAAATGTAGGGGGCATGATCAAGAAGTTTGCAGACGACACAAAGATTGGCCGTTTGGTACATAGCGAAGAGGATAGCTGTAGGCTGCAGGAAGATATTGATGGTCTGATCAGATGGGCAGAAAAGTGGCAAATGGAATTCAACCTGGAGAAGTGTGAGGTGATGCATTTGGGGAGGTCAAACAACGCAAACGAATCGATGATTAATGGGAAAATACTGAGAAGTGTAGAGGAAGTGAGGGTCCTTGGAGTGAATGTCCACAGATTCCTGAAGGTAGCAGGACAGATCGGTAAAGTGATTGAGAAGGCATATGGAAGCTCTTTCTTTATTAGCCAAGGTATAGAATATAAGAACAGAGAGGTTATGCTGGAACTGTATAACTCATTGGTTGAACCACAACTTGAGTACTGTGTGCAGTTCTGGTCACCTCATTACAGAAAGGCTGTAATTGCACTAGAGAGGGTACAGAGGAGATTTACGAGGATGTTGCCGGGACTGGAAAAATGCAGCTATGAGGAAAGATTGGATAGGCTGGGGTTGTTCTCCTTGGAACAGAGAAGGCTGAGGGGAGATCTGGTTGAAATTTTGAGGGGCCTGGATAGAGTGGAGGTGAAGGGTCTATTCAGAGACAAGCAGACAAATATAGATAGACAGGGACAGACAGACAGAAATAGACAGAGAGATAGGTAGGCAGGGAAAGAGATAGGTAGACAGGGATGGACTGGTAGACTGGGACAGATAGGGACAGACAGATAGAGATAGGTAGACAGGGACAGACAGGGACAGGCAGAGATAGATAGACAGGAACAGACAGGGACAGACAGCGATAGGTAGACAGGGACAGGCAGAGACAGACAGACAGACAGATACAGGTAGAGAAGGGCAGACAGAGAGGCAGGGACAGACGGACCGGGACAGACAGAGACAGATGGACACGGACAGGCAGAGATAGTTGGACAGGAACAGGCAGAGCTAGGTATACAGGGACAGACAGACATGGATAGATAGAAAGGGACAGGCAGGGACAGACTGACACAGATAGACAGGGACAGACAGACAGAGATAGGTAGGCAGGGACAGAAATAGATAGACAGAGACAGACAGAGATAGACAATGTTATGACCAGGTGAGAAAGGTGTCTAGGGGTTCCCTCTCAGCCTTTGCCTAGTCTAACCCAAACAGGGGTTAATTTTAAAAACACTGTGTTTTTGCTCCCCCTCATTGAATCTTTGTTCACTGCTTTCCAATTGTATGGCAAAGAAATCAGACAGGTTTTCTTAGATTTAAACAAGAAAGGTGGAAATTTATTAACCTTAAACTCCAATTCAGTTAACAACTACGAGTATGTGGCGTGACCAGGCTAGCATGCATACACGATAAACACACACGCAGATAAAGACAGAAAAAGTAGAAGGAATAAAGGAGAAAGGTTTGAGGCAATATCTGGTAGTTACAGTCCTTTGAGTTCAATGTGGAGTCTTCAGTTGCCAGTAAGTCTTGCTGTTTGTTGGGGCCCAGTGAAAACTTTAACTTGTTTCGATATCTATCTTTTCTGTCTTGAGGTTTACGTGTCTTCAGTGGGTCTGGAGGCTTGTGAGAAAGCGAGAGAGAGCCAGCCAGGAGAGAGGCTCTCTTGTTCCAGGTTCAGTTACACTCTGCAGTCTGTCTTCAAACTATCCTGTGTCTAATTCAAAAAGCTTGGACTCGCCAGTTAGTCATGTGAACAGCTGGTTAGACCACTTCTGCATTTGTGGATTCTATCATCTCAGCAGACCCTGGAATGTGAGCTTCCTTACACCTTCAATGTCTGGTGATTAAAATCCATTTGGGTTAATTGGACCAGGGAGTAGTTCTTTATCTCTCCAAGCACTGTCTCTTAGTATGCAAATGTCCTTCCAGCCAAGTGTCTGGTGCTCTCTTATAAAACAAGTCATTTCAAGTCAAGGGGAGAGTAGGGCCCATAAAAGAGAAAAAAGGTAACTTATGTGTAGGGGTGGAAGATGATGGTATGGTTCTTAATGAATACTTTGCATCTGTCTTCAAAAAAGCGGGTGACGATGCAGATATTGTAGTTAAGGAGGAGTGTGAAGTATTGGATGTGATAAACATAGGGAGAGAGGAAGTATTAATGGGATTAGCATCCTTGAAAGTTGATAAATCACCAGGGCCAGATGAAATGTACCCTTGGCTGTTAAAAGAAAGAAGACAGAAAATAGCAGAAGGTCTGACTATCATTTTCCAGTCCTCACTGGATACAGGTGTGGTGATGGAGGATTGGAGAACTGCTAACGTTGTACCTCTGTTTAAAAAGTGAACGAGGAATAGACCGAATAATTACAGGCCAGTCAGTCTAACCTCAGAGTGGGCAAATTATTGGAATCAATCTGAGAGACTGGGTAACCTGTCACTTAGAAAGGCACAGGTTAATCGAGGACAGTTAGCATGGATTTGTTAAGGGAAGATCTTGTTTGACCAACTTGATCGAATTTTTTGAAGAAGTAACAAGGAAGATAGATGAGGGTAGTGCAGTTAATGTGGTCTACATGGATTTTAGCAAGGCTTTTGACAAGGTCCCACATGCAGACTAGTTAAAAAAATTAAATCCCATGGGATCCAGGGAAATACAGTAAGGTGGATACAAAAGTGGCTCAGTTGCAGGAAACAAAGGGTAATTGTTGATGGGTGTTTTAGTGACTGGAGGGCTGTCGCCAGTGACGTTTTGCAGGGCTCAGTACTGGGTCCCCTGCTTTTTGTGAGATATATTAACGATTTGGAGATAAATGTATGGGGCATGATAAGAAGTTTTCTGATGACACAAAGATTAGTCATGTGGTAGATAGCGAGGGGAATAGCTGTAGGCTGCAGGAAGATATTGATGGTCTGGTCAGATGGGCGTAAAAGTGGCATATGGAATTCAACCCAGAGAAGTGTGAGGTGATGCATTTGGGGAGGTCAAACAAGGCAAAGGAATACACGATTAATGGGAAAATACTGAGAAGTCTAGAGGAAGTAAGGGACCTTGGAGTGAATGTCCACAGATCCCTGAAGGTAGCAGGACAGATCGATAAGGTGATTAAGAAGGCATAAGGAATCCTTTCCTTTATTAGCCGAGGTATAGAATACAAGAGCAGGGAGGTTATGCTGGTAATGTCTAACTCATTGGTTAGGCCACAGCTTGAGTACTGTGTGCAGTTCTGGTCACCTCATTACAGAAATGATGTAATTATACTCGAGAGGGTACAGAGGAGATTTACAGGGATGTTGCTGGCACTGGAAAAATGTAGCTCTGAGGAAAGATTTGATAGGCTGGGGTTGTTCTCCTTGGAACAGAGAAGGCTGAGGGGAGATCTGATTGAAATGTACAAAGTTTTGAGGGGCCTGGATAGAGTGGAGGTGAAGGATCTATTCACCTTAGCAGAGAGGTCAGTGATGAGGGGGCATAGATTTAAAGTGATTGATAGAGAAATTAGAAGGGAGGTGAGGAAAATCCTTTTCACCCAGAGGGTGGTGGGGGTCTGGAGCTCACTGTCTGAAAGGATAGTTGAGGCAGAGACCCTCCAACTCATTCAAAAGGAGTCTGGATATGTACCTCAAGTGCTGTAATCTGCAGGGCTACGGACCAAATTGTGGAAGGTGGGATTAGAATAGGTGGATCATTTTTCGCCCAGCACAGACATGATGGGCCAAGTGGCCTCTTTCTATTCCTTAAACTTTCTCTGATTCTATTACCTGTTTTCATGTGCTTGGAGGTTGGACTGTATGCCAGTTTGGAACAGCATATCTCATCTGCTGTTTCCTTCAAAAATGAGCAATTTGTTAATCCAAATGCTTTTTGTCTGTAACAGAGCTCTGATCTAAAAATCCCTTTTTTTGGTTAACTGGAGTGTATGTGTGTGTGTGAGTGTGAAGGGACTAAGGTTAAAAGGTACTTTAAAATTTGGTTAAGGTAGAAAGGGGGTTTTAAAATTTAATGTTGGATTTTTAAAATTTGATCTGTGTCTGTTACAACCAGGTGAGAAAGAGGTCTAGGGTACGCTTTCAGCCTTCACCTGGTCTTACTGTAACAGGGTTTAATTTTTAACACACCGTTTTTTTATCTCCCCCTTTGGTGAATCCTTGTTCACCGCTTTCCAATTATAAGGTAAAGAAACGAGCACAAACAGGCTTTCTTAGGTTTAAAGAAGAAAGGTGGAATTTTATTAGACTTAACCTTAAGCTTTAATTCAGTTGGCGCCTACGGATACACGACACACCCACGCTAGCATGCATACATGATACACACATGCAAACAGAAACAGAAAAGTGCAGAAGGAAAATAAAGTGGAAAGGTTTGAGGCAATATCTGAAGAGTTTTTGTTACGGGTCTTTGAGCTCACTGTAGAGTCCTTAATTGTAGGTAGGTCTTGCTTTTCGTTGGGGCCCAGTATTCTTCTTAAACCTTGTTCACTGTCGGGGACTTTTCTCTCTTGGGGTTCATGTGTCTTCAGCCGTTTTTTCGAGTTCCATGAGAAAGATATGAGAGCAGACAGGCAGGCGGGAGAGGAGGTCTGCTTCAGTCTGGGAGCATTCTGCTTTCTGCCAGTTCGTACACTGTCTCTCCAATTTAAAACTCTCAGTTCAAACTCTGCAACAGCCAGTTAGTCATGGGACTAACTGGTCTGACCACATCTGTTTGTAGATTGAATTGGAGCAGGGAGTAGCTCCTTTGTCCACAAGAACTGTCTATTAAATTGTAAAACTGTCTTTCCAGCTAGGGGTCTGGCAACCCCTTGTAACAGGCCTTCTCTTCTTCCCAGCAACAATTTGAAATTTAATGTCCATGTGGTGAAATTAATGTGCCTCATTCTTGGCAGGTGGGGGCCTGCATGACAGTGTGACATTGTTTTTACTTCATTACTAGTTAAAACTTGTTTTATAATAAATTGTTAATTTTGTTGTTCATTAAAGAAACCTGGTTGGTGTGTTCTATTCTGGGGAAAATAGTGCATCTGATTGACTGTTTAAGTAAGTGGAAAATCTTTTAAGAAATATGTTGTGACCTGTGGAGAAGTGGGACTGAATTAACAGTGCTCACCTCCCGCCTCGGTCGTAACATCAGACAGACAGAGATAGGCAGACAGAGACAGACAGACAGGGACAGACAGACAGAGATAGTTAGTTAGACAGTGGCAGACAGACAGACAGAAATAGGTAGACAGGGACAGACAGTGTTACGAGTGCTTCAATTTTTTTGTTAAATTATGAGGATTTGTGTTTTAAAACTGAAAGAGGTCATCATAAGGTCATTTGGACTACCTGTTTTCAGATAATTACCCAGCAGGGGTATTTTTTGACTTGGGAAAAGATGTTTACAAAGAAGTGACAGGTCAAGGTTTATAGGGATCAGGAGGTTTGACTCCTGAGCTGTTTTTAGTTCCGTTTTGGAGTGAGTTGCGATATGGAAAATGTTAAAAAGACAGTTGGAGAAAAAGTGCCAACGGAGCAAACCCCACCTCAGCTTATCCCAGCTCTTTGAAAAGCCTACCAGTTTTCCACCTCTTTGAGAAGCTCTGAGAAACAAGTGTAAGAACGTGCCTGAAACCCCTGTTGCTACATTTTTCCTGGAAAGCCTGCCAAACTGATCTTCAATGTCACCTGACAAGAACTGTTCTAGGAAGATCCCAGTGACCACTGTCTTCACGTATTTGGGATGCCAAACCAAAACAAAGGACATCTGACATCTTTCCATAGCTTCTATTTTTTTTCTTCAAGAATTAGGAAGTACCTGGCCAAAGTATTTTTTGTCTGTTTTTTGTTTGTAATAGAGCTCTAAAGAGTAAATCTCTATTTATTTTTGGTTAACCAGTGTATGTGTATGTGTGTGAGGGGTTAAGATAAAAAGCGAACTTTTATATTTCAATTTGTGTCTTAATGCTCTGCATTATTACTGGTTAAAACGTGTTTCATAATAAAGTGATGATTTCATTTCTTATTAAAGAAACCTGGTTGGTGTATTTTATTCTGGGATAAAAATAGAGTCTATCATTGACTGTTTCAGTAACTGGGAAAAAAATTAAATATATGTTGTGGCCTGTGGACAAGTGGAACCAGAAAAATAGTGCATTCCTCCCGCCTTGGTTGTAACATATAATTGGGGGCTCTTTGCAGGATAACCCAAAGCCAACAACATACAATTGTAAGTGGGGTAATAATAATTGAAAAGAGGAAAAAGAAAAGAAAACAGGATTCTTGTGCAGTGGGTTAAAGTTTACTTTACTGGATCGTCTTTATCAGTTGCTGCGACCTTTCTGGGGAAAGGAGGATGTATCCCTAAGTGATTTGAGAAACGTAACCAAGGTTAACCTAAAGGATTTGGAAGAACTGTTGGTGTTAGAGTTAAAACCAGGAGTTAAGAAAGCAGACATAATTGAAATAATAGCACAGCATTTGAAATTGAAAGAAGAAGAAGGCAAACCAAAGGGTTGTGCAGTTGAATTAGCTAAAATTCAGTTACAGATGAAGCAGCTTGAGCAGGAACAGGAAATGGAAAAACTTAAGCTGCAACAGGGAAAAGAAAAAACAATAGAATTCAGAAAACTTGAGCTTGAAAGAGCTCAATGAAGAAGCTTGAATTTGAAAAAGAGGAAAGGGAAACAGAGAATGTATTTTAAAGAGAAAGAGAAGGAAGGGAATTTGAAGTCAAAAAGATGGGACTAAGACAAAGGGATGGCCTTGACTCCAGTGAAAATTCTGGTGAGGAAAGATCTGGCTCCAGCCCAGGACCCAGTGGAGAGCTGTTTCAATTTGTGCAAGCCCTCCCTAAGTTTGAGGAACGGGACATCGAGGCATTTTTAATTTCTTTTGAAAAGATAGCCAGACAGATGAAGTGGCAAAAGGAAAGTTAGACACTGCTATGCAAAGCACATTGATAGACAGAGCTCATGAAGTTTATGCCATGCTTTCTGAGGAGGCTTCTGCAGATTATGAGATGGTAAAAAAAGGCTATTCTCGCTGATTTAGTTGGTCCCTGAAGCTTACAGGCAGGAATTTCAGAACCTGCGGAGACCGTCTGGGCAGACTTGTATGGAATTTGAGAGGATAAAGCAAATTAATTTTGATTGTTGGAATTGGACACAAAAGGTAGAGGTCACACATAAGAAACTTGGGGAACTAATTCTCCTGGAAGAATTTTAAAATTCACTCCCTCTATAATAAGAACCCATGTAGAGAACCAGAAGGTTTCAATAGCCAGACAGGCAGTGGAAATTGATGATGATTATGAGCTTGTTTATAAGCCCAAACCCTTTGTCCATCACCCCGACAAACCTGAGAAGGATAGACGGTGGAAGGGTGAAAGGAAGGCAAGTAGCCGGAGACAAGAGGGACAGCTGGGAACATCCCAAGATCTCCTCCTCAGGCCAGAAAGGAAGATGTTGGGGATGGAAGTAAGGTTCACAAGCCTAAGTGTTACCATGCTCGCAAGATGGGAACCTTCGTGCACAATGCTGGAGGTTGTGGGGTAAACCTTAAATATAGACCTGGTAAGGCACAAGGGAAAAATGCAAGGTTGGATTGCATCTCTTTCAATGCAAGGAGTCTTGCTAGTAAGGCAGATGAATTGAGGGCGTTGATTAGCACATGGGAATATGACATTATTGCTATCACAGCGACATGGTTGAAGGAGGGACAGGCCGGGCAGTTCAATATTCCACGGCATAGAACCTGCAGGCACGACAGGGGAGGGGTTAAAAGAGGAGGTGGCACTGCACTGTTGATCAAGGAGTCAATTACTGCAGTAAGGAGGGATGACATCTTATAAGGTTCCTCAAATGAGGCCTTTTGGGTAGAACTTATAAACAAAAACAGGGAAATCACATGGCTGGGTGTCTACTACAGGCCTCTAAACAGTCAGGAAGGCAAATCTCTGAGAGATGTGAAAATAATAGGGTAATAATAGTAGGGGATTTCAACTTCCCCAGTATTAACTGGGATAGTCTTAGTGCAAAAGGCTTAAAAGGGGCAGAATTCTTAAAATGCATACAGGAGAGCTTTTGAGCCAGTATGTAGAGAGTCCTACAAGGTAAAGGGCAGTACTGGACCTAATCCTAGGGAATGAAGCCGGTAAAGTGGTAGAAGTGTCAGTGGGGGATCATTTTGGGGATAGCGACCATAACTCTGTAGGATTTAAGGTAGTTATGGAAAAGGACAAAGATGGACGAGAAATAAAGGTACTGAATTTGGGGATGGCCGATTTCAATATGATAAAACAGGATCTGGCCAAAGTGGGCTAGGAGTAGCTACTTGTGGGTAAGTCTACATCACATCAGTGGGAGTCATTCAAAGAGGAAATAGTGCGAGTCCAGAGCCAACATGTACCCGTTAAGGTGAAGGGTAGGACTAACAGGCCCAGGGAACCCTGGATGTCAAGGTATATAGCGCATTGGATCAGGAAAAAAAAAGGAGGCTTACGGCAGATCCCAAGCACTGAAAACAGTGGAGGCACTAGAGGAGTATAGAAAGTGTAGGGTGGCACTTAAAAAAGTAATTAGGAGAGCGACGAGGGGGCATGAGAAAACACTGGCAGGCAATTTAAAAGAAAATCCCAAGGCATTTTATAAGTATATTATGCATAAAAGGATAACCAGGGAAAGAGTAGGGCCCATTAGGGACCAACGTGGCAATCTTTGTGTGGAGCCGGAGGACATAGGTAAGGTTTTAAATGATTACTTTTCATCGGTGTTCACTATGGAGAAGGGCGATGTAGGTGTTGAGATCAGGGAGGGGGATTGTGATATACTTGAACATATTAGCATTGAAAAGGGGGAAATATTAGCTGTTTTAGCGGGCTTAAAAGTGGATAAATCCTCAAGCCCAGATGAGATGTATCCCAGGCTGTTATGTGAGGCAAGGGAGGAGATAGCAGGGGCTCTGACACAAATTTTCAAATCCTCTCTGGCCACAGGAGCGATACCAGAGGACTGAAGAACAGCGAATGTGGTACCATTATTCAAGAAGGGTAGTAGGGATAAACCAGGTAATTACAGGCCGGTGAGTCTAACATCAGTAGTTGAGAAAATATTGGAAAGAATTCTGAGAGACAGGATTAATCTCCACTTGGAGGGGCAGGGATTAATCAGGGATAGTCAGTATGGCTTTGTCAGGGGGAGATCATGTCTAACTAACTTGACTGAATTTTTCGAGGAGGTGACTAGATGTGTCGATGAAGGTAAAGCAGCAGATGTAGTATACATGGATTTCAGTAAGGCTTTTGATAAGGTCCCGCATGGGAAATTGGTTAAGAAGGTAAGAGCCCATGGGATGCAGGGCAATTTGGCAAATTGCATCCAACATTGGCTTAGTGGCAAGCGGCAGAGGGTAATGGTCGAGGGTTGTTTTTGCGATTGGAAGCCTGTGACCAGTGGTGTACCGCAGGGATCGATGCTCGGACCCTTGCTGTTTGTAGTGTACATTAATGATTTAGACGTGAATATAGGGGGCATGATCAGCAAGTTCACAGATGACATGAAAATTGATGGTGTCGTAAATAGTGAGGAGGAAATCCTTAGATTACAGGGAGAGATAGATGGGCTAGTAAGATGGGCGGAGCAGTGGCACATGGAATTTAATCCTGAAAAGTGTGAGGATTTTGGGAGGACTAACAAGGCAAGGGAATACACAATGTATGGTAGGACCCTAGGAAGTACAGAAAGTCAGATGGACCTTGGTGTACTTGTCCATAGATCACTGAAGATAGCAGCACAGGTAGATAAGGTGGTTAAGAAGGCATATGGGATATTTGCCTTTATTAGCCGAGGCATAGAATATAAGAGCAGGGAGGTTGTGATGGAGCTGTATAAAATGCTAGTTAGGCCACAGCTGGAGTACTGTGTATAGTTCTGGGCACCACACTATAGGAAGGATGTGATTGCACTGGAGACGGTGCAGAGAAGATTCACCAGGATGTTGCCTGGGCTGGAGCATTTCAGCTATGAAGAGAGACTGAAAAGGCTAGGGTTGTTATCCTTGGAGCAGAGAAGGCTGAGGGGGGACATGATTGAGGTGTACAAGATTATGAGGGGTATTGATAGGTTAGATAGGAAGAAACTTTTTCCCTTAACGGAGGGATCAAGAACCAGGGGACATAGATTTAGGGTAAGGGGCAGGAGGTTTAGAGGGGATTTGAGGAAGCATTTTATCACCCAGAGGGTGGTTGGAATCTGGAACACACTGCCTGAAGAGGTGGTGGAGGCAGGAACCCTCACAACATTTTAGAAGCATTTGGATGACCACTTGAAACGTCATAGCGTACAGGGCTACAGGCCAAGTGCAGAAATATGGGATTAGAATAGTTGGGTGGCACAGACATGATGGGCCGAAGGGCCTGTTTCTGTGCTGTATAATTCTATGACTTATTGGGGTGCACAAGGCCAATGCAGAGAAAGGGACCCTGATTAGACTATGACAGATCAGGTTGTAGCTCTGACTGCAACTGTAAGGCCAAGTACAAAAACCACTGAGAGTGGGGTGGGGGGGTCATGAATAAGATACCTGAGAGTTCTAGGGAATTCTTGTCAAAAGGAAAAGTAACTCCTTATCCCTCAAGTGAGGCACGTAAACCTATAGTTATACTTAGGGCTACAGGAGCCACCCAAATTCTTGCTGGGGAAAGGCATAACTTTTCCACCCGAGAGCGCACTCAATGCCGAGGTTTTACTGAATGGAATTGGCAGGGAGTAGATATCCGTACCTTTATATCGGGTGTACCTAGAGTGTGACCTAATGTCTGGAACGTTAACTGTAGGTGTTGTCCATAGTTTCCCTGTAGACAGAGTAAACCTACTCCTGGGGAACGATTTGGCTGGAGTGAAGGTAGTAACTTCTCTAGTAGTCACGGAAAAACAAGTTCAGTTAAAGAGACAGAACAGTTGCAGGAAAAGGTTCCAGGAATTTTTCCTTCATGTGTAGTGACCTGAGCAATGGGTAAACAAGTTCCATTGTCGGAGGTAAAATTGGCACCACGGTCAGATAGTCCAATATCTGAAACATTTTTGGGGGATTTCGGTAATCTGAAGAAAATGTACAGTAAGTCTTCTCTGATCAAGGCTCAGCAAGCCCATCCAGAGTTAAATAATGTGGCACAATCAGCTCTAACTGAAGCTGAGGCAAAGGGAGTTCCGGAAGTCTACTATACGAAAAATGGGATTCTGATGAGGAAATGGAGACCTCCTTACAGACCTGTGGACAAAAAATGGGCAGCTGTTCACCAGATAATGGTACAGGGAACTATTAAGAATAGTCCATGAAATTCCTATAGCAGGACAGGTAGGGAGTCAGAAGATCCAATCACATATAGGTCGACATTTTTACTGGCCAGGTCTTTCCAAGGATGTGGTGCAGTTTTGTAAAACATGCCATACATGCCAGATTGTGGGAAAACCACAACCTACCATAAAACCGGCACCTCTAATTCCCATACAAGGTTTGGGGAACCATTTCGTAGGGTGTTGGTAGACTGTGTAGGACCTTTACCGAAAACAAAAGCGAGACACCAATATATACTCACTATCATGGGTATGGCTATTCGGTTCTCAGAGGCATTCCCTTGAGAATAATTTCTGCTAAGGTAGTGGTAGAGAAGTTAACCCAGTTCTTCACAGATATAGATTACTGATAGAGATTCAGTCGGATCAAGGTTCCAGTTTTATGTCTAAGATTTTTCAGCAAGTTATGTGTAATTTGGGTATAATACAGTTAAAGTCTTCAGCAAACATGAGGTTTTAAATGATTACTTTTCATCTGTGTTCACTATAGAGAAGGATAATGGAGGTGTAGAGATCAGGGAGTGGGATTGTGATATACTTGAACAAATTAACTTTGAAAGGGAGGAGGTATCAGCAGTTTTAGCAGGCTTAAAAGTGGATAAATCCCCAGGCCCAGATGAAATGTATCCCAGGCTGTTATGTGAGGCAAGGGAGGAGATAGCAGGGGCTCTGACACAAATTTTCAAATCCTCTCTGGCCACAGGAGAGGTGCCAGAGGACTGGAGGACAGCGAATGTGGTACCATTATTCAAGAAGGGTAGCAGGGATAAACCAGGTAATCACAGGCCGGTGAGTCTAACATCAGTGATAGGGAAACTATTGGAAAAAATTCTGAGGGACAGGATTAATCTCCATTTGAAGAGGCAGGGATTAATCAAGGATAGTCAGCATGGCTTTGTCAGGGGGAGATCGTGTCTAACAAATTTGATTGAAATTTTCAAGGAGGTGACTGGATGTGTCGATGAGGGTAAAGCAGTTGATGTTGTCTACAGGAACTTCAGTAAGGCTTTTGATAAGGTCCCACATGGGAGATTGGTGAAGAAGGTAAGAGCCCATGGGATCCAGGGCAATTTGGCAAATTGGATCCAAAATTGGTGTAGTGGCAGGCGGCAGATGGTAATGGTCGAGCGTTGTTTTTGCGAGTGGAAGCCTGTGACCAGTGGTGTACCACAGGGATCGGTGCTGGGACCCTTGCTGTTTGTAGTGTACATTAATGATTTAGATGTGAATATAGGACACATGATCAGTAAGTTCGTGGATGTCACGAAAATTGGTGGTGTTGTAAATAGTGAGGAGGAAATCCTTAGATTACAGGACGATATAGATGGGCTGGTAAGATGGGCGGAGCAGTGCCAAATGGAATTTAATCCTGAGAAGTGTGAGGTGATGCATTTTGGGAGGACTAACAAGGCAAGGGAATATACAATGGATGGTAGGACCCTAGGAAGTACAGAACGTCAGAAGGATCTTGGTGTACTTGTCCATAGATCACTGAAGACAGCAGCACAGGTAGATAAGGTGGTTAGGAAGGCATATGGGATACTTGCCTTTATTAGCTGAAGCATAGAATATAAGAGCAGGGAGGTTGTGATGGAGCTGTATAAAATGCTAGTTAGGCCACAGCTGGAGTACTGTGTACAGTTCTGGGCACCACACTATAGGAAGGATGTGATTGCACTGGAGACGGTGCAGAGAAGATTCACCAGGATTTTGCCTGAGCTGGAGCATTTCAGCTGTGAAGAGAGACTGGGCAGGCTAGGGCTGTTTTCCTTAGAGCAGAGAAGGCTGAGGGGGGACCTGATTGAGGTATACAAAATTAAGAGGGGCATTGATAGGGTAGACAGGAAGAAACTTTCTCCCTTAGCAGAGGTGTCAATAACCAGAGGCATAGATTTAAGGTAAGGGGCAGGAGGTTTAGTGGGGATTTGAGGAAAAATCTTTTCACCCAGAGGGTGGTTGGAATCTGGAACATACTGCCTGTAGAGGCAGGAACCCTCACAACATTTAAGAAGTATTTAGATGAGCACTTGAAATGCCATAGCTTACAAGGCTACAAGCCAAGTGCTGGAAAATGGGATTGGAATAGATAGGTGCTTGATGGCTGGCATGGACATGATGGGCTGAGGGGCCTGTTTCTGTGCTGTATAGCTCTATGACTCTTTACCATCCACAAACAAAAGGAGCTTTAGAAAGGTACCATCGGACCCTCAAAATGATGATCAGGACATATTGTCATGAATATTCCCATGATTGGGACAAAGGGCTACTATTTCTTTTATTTGGCACTAGGGATTCAACTAATGAACCTACCAGTTTTAGTCCTTTTGAATTAGTTTATGGACATGAGATAAGAGGTCCTCTAAAACTAATTAAAGAAATGTTTTTAGAACAGAGGAACACATCTTCTGTGCTAGATTATATATCTGTGCTCTGGGAACGGCTCACAGGAGCCTGCAAAATGTCTCAGGAACACCTTAAAGCTTCCCAAACAACCATGAAAAAATGGGCGGATAAGCATGGCAAGACCCGAACATTGCAACCGGAAGATGAAGCGTTAGTATTACTGCCTTTACAGGGCAAACCATTGAAAGCACGGTTCAGTGGTCTATGTAATGTGGTCAAAAGAATTGGTAAAGTAAATGATTTGATTGACACCCCAGTTTGCCGGAAAAAGAATCGTGTGTGGCATATCAATATATTGAAACAATATCAATGCCGGGAGGAGGATAAGCCAGCATAGGTATGTCAGGTAGTAGGGACAGTGAAGGATGAAAGGTATAGTGAGGATCAGGCAGAAGGAGGCCTAGACAATTCTCAAATTGAACCTCCTCCTATCTGGTTAGCTAATACTGAATTGTTAGGGAGATTGGACACTATGCTTCCATATTTAGCTGCAGGACAACGAGAAGACCTAACAAGGCTACTCAAAGCATTTAAAGTAGTCTGTAGGGACAAGCCAGGATGTACAACCTTAGCCACAAATGCTATGGATGTAGGGGAATCCTACATCCAGCTGGAGTTCCCCAGTGGTGTTATTATCTAAACCTGATGGTTCAATTAGATTCTGCATAGACTATAGAAAGGTTAATGCAGTAACAAAGACAGACTCCTACCCAATTACTCGCTTGGAAGACTGTATTGACAGAGTGGGCAGTGCCACATTTCTTACAAAAATAGATCTGTTAAAGGGATATTGGCAGGTTCCTTTAACATCCTGAGCTAAAGAAATATCGGCCTTTGTCACATCAGCCGGTCTTTTCCAATGCTGAGTGATGCCACTTGGGCTAAAAAAATGCCCCAGCCACTTTTCAGAGACTAATAAAGCAAGTGGTAGCCAGTGTTCCTAATTGTGTGGTTCACCTTGATGAGGTGCTGGTGTACAGTGACACTTGGAGGGATTACTTGGAACAACTAGAAGCTCTGTTTAGGAAGTTACAATTGACTGATATAGTGACAAACCTTGCCACAAGTGAATTTGCAAAAGCGAGAGTATCCTACCTCAGGTATATAGTAGGGCAAGTGTTGCCAACAGCAGAGAAAGTACAAGCATTGGTGGAGTTCCCTGCCCCTAAGACTAAACGAGTAATCATGAGGTTTTGGGAATGTGTGGTTTCTACTGAAAGTTTGTACCAAATTGTAGTACTATAGCTGCTGCACTGATGGATTTGCTACAAAAATACGAAACCAAGGTAGTGGGTCAGGGGAGTGCCAAACATCTTTTTAGAGGCTGAAAGACATTTTGATTAATGAGCCAGTGTTGGCTGATCCAAATTTCACTAAGCCCTTTCTCAAGGTAGCAATTGATGCCAGTGACTTGGGGGTCGGTGCAGTCCTGCTACAAGACGATGAATCGGGCAGAGAAAGGCCAGCAGGATACTTTTCCAAAAAGCTAAATCGACACCAAAACATGATATTCAACAGTGGAAAAAGAAACCTTCGGTTTATTATTGGCTCTTCGGCATTTTGACATCCATGACCGCCACAACTACAGAGAGACACTGATATATACTGATCATAAACCCCTAAACTTTATGGAAAAATTTAAAATCCAGAATGCTAGACTATTCCAGTGGTGTTTATTATTGCAACCTCCTCACTTAAAGATAATCCATATTGTAGGAAAAAATAATGTATTTGCAGATACTATACCTAGAATCTAACTTTGCTTTGAGTTATCTGAGTGCAAATATGGTACAAATCAGAACTGGATTAGCTCCCGATAAAGAGTGAATGAGTATGTGTGTGAAAATGTGTTTTAAAAGTTTTCATCATCCATTTTTTTCCATGCTTTGAAGTGAAATGCAGTAAAAAATTACGTTTCATTCTTCCAAGGGTGGAGGTGTTACGAGTGTTTCCATTTTTTTGTTAAATTATGAGGATTTGTGTTTTAAAACTGAAAAAAGATTCCATAGCTGCTGGAACTTTGTATTTTTTTAAAGAGGTCATCATAAGGTATTTTGGACTGAGCTTATAAATATATGTTGTGACCTGTGGAGAAGTGGAATTAGAAAAACAGTGCACACTTCCCCCCTCGGTCATGACAGACAGAGATAGACCAGGAACAGACAGACAGACAGAGAGATAGGCGGGAACAGTCAGACAGACAGAGATAGACAGGAACAGACAGACAGAGAGATAGGCGGGAACAGTCAGACAGACAGTTAGGTGGGAACAGTCAGACAGACAGAGAGTGCGAGGCGGGGACAGTCAGATAGACAGAGACAGTGAGGCGGGGACAGGCAGGGACAGATAGATGGAGAGTGATAGACAGACAGAGGCAGACAAGGATAGACAGACAAACCATTGACTAAAAATTGAACTGGAGCAGCCATGTAAATACAGTAGCTACAAGAGCAGGTCAGAGGTTGGGTATTCTGTGATGGGTAACTCAAGTCCTGACTCCGCAAAGCCTGTCCACCATCTACAAGACACAAGTCAGGAGTGTGATGGAATACTCTCCACTTGCCTGGATGGGTGCAGCTCCAAAAACACTGAAGAAGCTCAACACCATCCAGGACAAAGCAGCCCACATGATTGTCACCCCATCCACAAACATTCACTCCTTCCACCATCGAGGCACACTGTGTACCATATACAAGATGCACTGCAGCAACTCACCAAGGCTCTTTCCACAGCAGTTTCCAAAACCACGTCCTCTACCACCTAGAAGGGCAGAACATGTATGGAAAAACCACGTGAAAATTCCCCTCCAAGCCACACACCATCCTGACTTGGAAATATATCGCTGTTCCTTCACTGTAGCTGGGTCAAAGTCCTGGAACTCCCTTCCTAACAGCACTGTGGGTATACCTACATCTTGTGGACTGCAGCGGCTCAAGAAGGAGGCTCACGAACACCTTCTCTTAAAGATGGACAGGAATGGCAGCTCAATGTTCCTGATTACAGGGTTTTAGACAAGATGGAGAGGGGGATAAAACCAGGATGGGGGTTGCAGGGTCGCAATTTTGGTTGAAGAAACAATTACAGCTGTGAGAAGGGATGTTATGTAGAAGGGCCATCAATTGAGGCCATATGGATTGAGCAAAGGAACAAAAAAGGGGCCATCACACTACTGGGAGTGTACCATAGACCTCCAAACAGTCAGAGGGAGCTAGAAGAGTAAATATGTAGGCAAATCTCTGCAAAGTGCAAAAATAACAGGGCAGAAATAGTAGGGAATTTTAACTACCCGAATATTAACTGGGATAGTTTTAGTCTGAAAGGAATGGAGGGAACAATTCTTGAAGTGCATTCAGGAGAACTTTTTTGTCCAGTATGTAGCAAGTCCAACAAGAGAGGGCACGGTTCTGGACTTAGTTTTAGGAAATGAAGCTGGGCAGGTGGAAAGAGTGTCAGTGGGAGAACATTTTGGTAGCAGTGATCATAATTCGGTTATAGTCGTTTGGTAGTACAGAACTTAAGTATTGCTGAAAATAGAGACATTTTGTTGAACCTTTTCATCTTGCATTCATCAGGACAATCCCACAAGACTACCAATGTAAGGGAAAATAACAACTTTATACTGTATGAGAAGAGAGTGCTGATTGGTTGGCAAGTGAACTCTGATTGATGGTTGCGTTGCCATGGAGAATACATCGGTTTATGGTGGCTGATAGTTAACTGCCAAGCTTTGTTTGAAATTTAAACCAGGCAGCTTGACTCTGATTGGTCAAGACATTGCCCTGAGGAATGAGCCAGCAAATAGCTGCCACTTATTCTGTTTAGCTGAAACAGGTGCAATGTGTGTACATGTTCTTTCTGTCTGCAAAGAACAGAGCCCTGTGTATTAATATATGTAGCTTCCAGTACGTGCAAATGCGCCATACTGCGAGCCCAACTGACCATCTTAAATTGGTTGTCAGCGTAATTCTTAGCACACCGAGGATTATTTAGCAAACATTGTCCAATCGTGGAATCACATCCAATGTTGGACACTGTGTTTTGAGTTTTGCAAGCAGGGGCTGCTTGGGTATGGCCTGTACCTTGCCCGTTGCGAACAGCGAAAGGAACATGTTGTTTGATATGATCCACCAGTCTTTGGGACGTATAGCCTATATACCTAGCATCACACTAGCATTGAAAGTAGGGCCTGAGCCATTTGCTCACCATGAAAGCTTGATGCTGAAATAGGGTGAATCAAAGACATCCTTCATGACAATGGCAACCCTCATCAGATCATTTCTCACTGTATATCACGCAAACCTATGAACAGGCCTAAGGCCGTCATTAGTGGCCCAGAGAAGTGCCCAGTCTACCTCAAATTACCCTGGAAGGGTAATGTATGCCATAAATTTGAGCAACAGGTAAAGCTAGCTGTTTCATGTTGCTACAATGCAGTAGCAACATGTGTGGTGTTCGAAACTACCAGGATGCTGCTGTAAAGCCAAAAAGACATCCAGCCTATTACACAAATGAGTAATGTGATGTATGAATGTCAATGCCAGTGTGATGCTAGGTATAGAGACCAAACGGCCCAAAGAATCACAGAATCACAGAATAATTACAGTGCAGAAGGAGGCCATTTGGCCCATCGTGTCTGCACTGGCTCTCCGAAAGAGCAATTCCCTCAGTTCCATTCCTCCGCCTTCTCCCCATAACCCTGCACATTCTTCTTTTTCATATAACTGTCTAATTCCTTTTAAATGCTTTGATTGAACCTGCCTCTACCACTTTCTCAGGCAGCGCATTCCAGACCTTAACCACTCACTGAATGAAAAAGTTTTTCCTCATGTCACTTTTGCTTCTCTTACCAAATACTTTAAATCTGTGCCCGCTCATTCTCAAGCCTTTCATGAGTGGAAACAGTTTCTCTCTGTCTACTCTGTCCAGACCCTTAATTATTTAGAATACCTCTATCAAATCACCTCTCAGCCTTCTCTTCTCCAATGAAAATAGTTCTAACTTCTCCAATCTATCTTCATAACTGAAATTCCTCATCCCTTGAACCATACTCGTGAATCTTTTCTGTACTCTCTCCAATGGTCTCACGTCTTTCCTAAAGTGCGGCTCCCAGAACTCAACACAATACTCCAGCTGAGGCCGAACTAGTGTTTTATACAAGTTCAACATAACTTCCTTGCTCTTGTACTTTATGCCCCTATTAATAAAGCCCTGGATACTGTATGTTTTATTAACCGCTCTCAACCAGTCCTGTCACTTTCAATGACTTATGCATGTTGGAATGCTGAGTGGTGTGTCGGACTGCTGACTGGTGTGTTGGAATGCTGACTGGTGTGTTGGAATGCTAAATGCTGTGTCGGACTGCTGACTGGTGTGTTGGAATGCTGACAGATGTGTTGGAATGCTGAGTGGTGTGTCGGACTGCTGAGTGGTGTGTTGGAATGCTAACTGCTGTGTCGGACTGCTGAGTGGTGTTCCGGACTGCTGAGTGGTGTGTCGGAATGCTGACAGATGTGTTGGAATGCTGAGTGGTGTTCCGGACTGCTGAGTGGTGTGTCGGAATGCTGACTGGTGTGTCGGAATCCTGAGTAGTGTGTCGGAATGCTGAGTGGTGTGTCGCAATGCTGAAATGGTGCGTCGGAATACTGACTGGTGTGTCGGAATGCTGAGTAGTGTGTCGGAATGCTGAGTGGTGTGTCGGAATGCTGAGTGGTGTGTTGGAATGCTGAGTGGTGTGTCGGAATGCTGAGTGGTGTGTCGGAATGCTGAGTGGTGTGTCGGACTGCTGACTGGTGTGTCGGAATGCTGACTGATGTGTTGGAATGCTGAGTGGTGTGTCGGACTGCTGAGTGGTGTGTCGGAATGCTGAGTGGTGTGTTGGAATGCTAACTGCTGTGTCGGACAGCTGAGTGGTGTGTTGGAATGCTGACTGATGTGTCTGCCGGATGACTGGTGTGTCGGAATGCTGAGTGGTGTGTCGGACTGCTGAGTGGTGTGTTTGAATGCTGACAGATGTGTCTGACGGATGACTGGTGTGTCGGAATGCTGAGAGGTGTTTCGGACTGCTGAGTGGTGTGTTGGAATGCTGACTGATTTGTCTGACGGATGACTGGTGTGTCGGAATGCTGAGTGGTGTGTCGGAATGCTGAGTGGTGTGTTGGAATGCTGAGTGGTGTGTTGGAAGGCTGAGTGGTGTGTTGGAATGCTGAGTGGTGTGTTGGAATGCTGAGTGGTGTGTTGGAATGCAGAGTGGTGTGTTGGAATGCTGAGTGGTGTTTCGGAATGCTGAGTGGTGTTTCGGAATGCTGAGTGGTGTGTTGGAATGCTGAGTGGTGTGTTGGAAGGCTGAGTGGTGTGTTGGAAGGCTGAGTGGTGTGTTGGAATGCTGACTCGTGTGTTGGAATGCTGAGTGGTGTGTCGGAATGCAGAGTGGTGTGTTGGAATGCTGACTGGTGTGTTGGAATGCAGAGTGGTGTGTCGGAATGCTGAGTAGTGTGTCGGACTGCTGAATGGTGTGTCGGAATGCTGAGTGGTGTGTCGGAATGCTGAGTGGTGTGTCGGAATGCTGAGTGGTGTGCCGGACTGCTGACTGGTGTGTCGGACTGCTGAGTGGTGTGTGGGAATGCTGAGTGGTGTGTCGGAATGCTGAGTGGTGTGTCGGAATGCTGAGTGGTGTGTCGGAATGCTGAGTGGTGTGTCGGAATGCTGAGTGGTGTGTCGGAATGCTGAGTGGTGTGTTGGAATGCAGAGTGGTGTGTTGGAAGGCTGACTGGTGTGTCGGAATGCTTAATGGTGTGTCGGACTGCTGACTGGTGTGTTGGAATGCAGAGTGGTGTGTCGGAATGCTGAATAGTGTGTCGGACTGCTGAATGGTGTGTCGGAATGCTGAGTGGTGTGTCGGAATGCTGAGTGGTGTGTCGGACTGCTGACTGGTGTGTCGGACTGCTGAGTGGTGTGTCGGAATGCTGAGTGGTGTGTCGGACTGCTGACTGATGTGTCGGACTGCTGACTGGTGTGTCGGACTGCTGAGTGGTGTGTCGGAATGCTGAGTGGTGTGTCGGAATGCTGAGTGGTGTGTCGGAATGCTGAGTGGTGTGTCGGAATGCTGAGTGGTGTGATGGAATGCTGAGTGGTGTTTCGGAATGCTGACTGGTGTGTCAGAATGCTGAGTAGTGTGATGGAATGCTGAGTGGTGTGTTGGAATGCTGAGTGGTGTGTCGGAATGCTGAGTGGTGTGATGGAATGCTGAGTGGTGTTTCGGAATGCTGAGTGGTGTGATGGAATGCTGAGTGGTGTGTTGGAATGCTGAGCGGTGTGTCGGAATGCTGAGTGGTGTGTTGGAATGCTGAGTGGTGTTTCGGAATGCTGACTGGTGTGTCAGAATGCTGAGTAGTGTGATGGAATGCTGAGTGGTGTGTCGGAATGCTGAGTGGTGTGATGGAATGCTGAGTGGTGTTTCGGAATGCCGAGTGGTGTGTTGGAATGCCGAGTGGTGTTTCGGAATGCTGACTGGTGTGTCAGAATGCTGAGTAGTGTGTCGGACTGCTGACTGGTGTGTTGGAATGCTGACTGGTGTGTTGGAATGCTGAGTGGTGTGTCGGAATGCTGACTGGTGTGTTGGAATGCTGACTGGTGTGTTGGAATGCTGACTGGTGTGTTGGAATGCTGAGTGGTGTGTCGGAATGCCGAGTGGTGTGTTGGAATGCCGAGTGGTGTTTGGAATGCTGAGTGGTGTGTTGGAATGCTGACTCGTGTGTTGGAATGCTGACTCGTGTGTTGGAAGGCTGACTCGTGTGTTGGAATGCTGAGTGGTGTGTTGGAAGGCTGACTCGTGTGTCAGAATGCAGAGTGGTGTGTTGGAAGGCTGACTCGTGTGTTGGAATGCTGAGTGGTGTGTTGGAAGGCTGAGTGGTGTGTTGGAATGCTGACTCGTGTGTTGGAATGCTGAGTGGTGTGTTGGAAGGCTGAGAGGTGTGTTGGAATGCTGAGTCGTGTGTTGGAATGCTGACTCGTGTGTTGGAAGGCTGACTGGTGTGTTGGAATGCAGAGTGGTGTGTTGGAATGCTGACTCGTGTGTTGAAATGCTGAGTGGTGTGTTGGAAGGCTGAGTGGTGTGTTGGAATGCTGACTCGTGTGTTGGAATGCTGAGTGGTGCGTTGGAATGCTGACTCGTGTGTTGGAATGCTGAGTGGTGTGTTGGAAGGCTGAGTGGTGTGTTGGAATGCAGAGTGGTGTGTTGGAAGGCTGACTAGTTAGTTGGAATGCTGAGTGGTGTGTTGGAATGCTGACTCGTGTGTTGGAATGCTGAGTGGTGTGTTGGAAGGCTGAGTGGAGTGTTGGAATGCTGACTCGTGTGTTGGAATGCTGAGTGGTGTGTTGGAAGGCTGACTGGTGTTTTGGAATGCAGAGTGGTGTGTTGGAAGGCTGACTCGTGTGTTGGAATGCTGAGTGGTGTGTTGGAAGGCTGAGTGGTGTGTTGGAATGCTGACTCGTGTGTTGGAATGCTGAGTGGTGTGTTGGAATGCAGAGTGGTGTGTTGGAATGCTGACTCGTGTGTTGGAATGCTGAGTGGTGTGTTGGAAGGCTGAGTGGTGTGTTGGAATGCTGACTCGTGTGTTGGAATGCTGAGTGGTGTGTTGGAATGCTGAGTGGTGTGTTGGAATGCTGACTCGTGTGTTGGAATGCTGAGTGGTGTGTTGGAAGGCTGAGTGGTGTGTTGGAATGCTGAGTGGTGTGTTGGAATGCTGAGTGGTGTGTTGGAATGCAGAGTGGTGTGTTGGAATGCTGACTCGTGTGTTGGAAGGCTGACTGGTGTGTTGGAAGGCTGACTGGTGTGTTGGAATGCTGAGTGGTGTGTTGGAATGCTGACTCGTGTGTTGGAATGCTGAGTGGTGTGTTGGAATGCTGAGTGGTGTGTTGGAATGCAGAGTGGTGTGTTGGAAGGCTGAGTGGTGTTTTGGAATGCTGACTGGTGTGTTGGAAGGCTGACTGGTGTGTTGGAATGCTGAGTGGTGTGTTGGAATGCTGAGTGGTGTGTTGGAATGCTGACTGGTGTGTTGGAAGGCTGACTGGTGTGTTGGAATGCTGACTGGTGTGTTGGAATGCAGAGTGGTGTGTTGGAATGCTGAATGGTGTGTCGGACTGCTGACTGGTGTGTTGGAATGCAGAGTGCTGTGTCGGAATGCTGAGTGGTGTGTCGGAATGCTGAATGGTGTGTCGGACTGCTGACTGGTGTGTTGGAATGCTGACTGGTGTGTTGGAATGCAGAGTGGTGTGTCGGAATGCTGAGTGGTGTGTCGGACTGCTGACTGGTGTGTTGGAATGCTGAGTGGTGTGATGGAATGCTGAGTGGTGTTTCGGAATGCTGAGTGGTGTGTCGGAATGCTGAGTGGTGTGTCGGAAAGCTGAGTGGTGAGTCGGAATGCTGAGTGGTGTGATGGAATGCTGAGTGGTGTTTCGGAATGCTGACTGGTGTGTCAGAATGCTGAGTGGTCTGTCGGAAAGCTGAGTGGAGTGTCGGAATGCTGAGTGGTGTGATGGAATGCTGAATGGTGTGTCGGACTGCTGACTGGTGTGTTGGAATGCTGACTGGTGTGTTGGAAAGCTGAGAGGTGTGTCGGAAAGCTGAGTGGTGTGTCGGAATGCTGAGTGGTGTGTTGGAATGCTGAGTGGTGTTTCGGAATGCTGAGTGGTGTTTCGGAATGCTGACTGGTGTGTTGGAATGCTGAGTGGTGTTTCGGAATGCTGAGTGGTGTGTCGGAATGCAGACTGGTGTGTTGGAATGCTGAGTGGTGTTTCGGAATGCTGACTGGTGTGTTGGAATGCTGACTGGTGTGTTGGAATGCTGACTGGTGTGTTGGAATGCTGTGTGGTGTTTCGGAATGCTGACTGGTGTGTTGGAATGCTGAGTGGTGTGTTGGAATGCTGAGTGGTGTGTTGGAATGCTGACTGGTGTGATGGAATGCTGAGTGGTGTGTTCGGAATGCTGACTGGTGTGTCAGAATGCTGAATGGTGTGTCGGAATGCAGACTGGTGTGTTGGAATGCTGACTGGTGTGTTGGAATGCTGACTGGTGTGTTGGAATGCTGACTGGTGTGTTGGAATTCTGACTGATGTTTCTGACTGTAGACTGGTGTGTCGGACTGCTGAGTGGTGTGTCGGAATGCAGACTGGTGTGTTGGAATGCTGAGTGGTGTGTCGGAATGCTGACTGGTGTGTTGGAATGCTGAGTAGTGTGTCGGAATGCTGAGTTGTGTGTCGGACTGCTGGGTGGTGTGTCGGAATGCTGAGTGGTGTGTCGGAATGCTGAGTGGTGTGTTGGAATGCTGAGTAGTGTGTCGGACTGCTGAGAGGTGTGTCGGACTGCTGAGAGGTGTGTCGGAATGCTGAGTGGTGTGTCGGAATGCTGAGTGGTGTGTCGGAATGCTGAGTGGTGTGTTGGAATGCTGAGTGGTGTGTCGGACTCCTGACTGGTGTGTCGGACTGCTAAGTGTTGTGTCAGAATGCAGAGTGGTGTGTCAGAACGCTGAGTGGTGTGTTGGAATGCTGAGTGGTGTGTCGGACTGCTGAGTGGTGTGTTGGAATGCTGAGTGGTGTGTCGGAATGCTGACTGGTGTGTCGGAACGCTGACTGATGTGTGGGACTGCTGAGTGGTGTGTCGGACTGCTGATGGTGTGTCGGAATGCTGAGTGATGTGTCGGAATGCTGACTGGTGTGTCTGAATGTTGAGTGGTGTGTCGGAATGCTGAGTCGTGTGTCGGAATGCTGAGTGGTGTGTCGGAATGCTGAGTGGTGTGTCTGAATGTTGACTGGTGTGTCGGAATGCTGAGTGGTGTGTCGGACTGCTGAGTGGTGTGTCGGAATTCTGAGTGGTGTGTCGGAATGCTGACTGGTGTGTTGGAATGCTGAGTAGTGTGTCGGAATGCTGAGTTGTGTGTCGGACTGCTGGGTGGTGTGTCGGAATGCTGAGTGGTGTGTCGGAATGCTGAGTGGTGTGTTGGAATGCTGAGTAGTGTGTCGGAATGCTGACTGGTGTGTCGGACTGCTGAGTGATGTGTCGGAATGCTGACTGGTGTGTCTGAATGTTGAGTGGTGTGTCGGAATGCTGAGTGGTGTGTCGGAATGCTGAGTGGTGTGTCGGAATGCTGAGTGGTGTGTCTGAATGTTGACTGGTGTGTCGGAATGCTGAGTGGTGTGTCGGACTGCTGAGTGGTGTGTCGGAATTCTGAGTGGTGTGTCTGAATGCTGAGTGGTGTGTTGGAATGCTGAGTAGTGTGTCGGACTGCTGAGAGGTGTGTCGGACTGCTGAGAGGTGTGTCGGAATGCTGAGTGGTGTGTCGGAATGCTGAGTGGTGTGTCGGAATGCTGAGTGGTGTGTTGGAATGCTGAGTGGTGTGTCGGACTGCTGACTGGTGTGTCGGACTGCTAAGTGTTGTGTCAGAATGCAGAGTGGTGTGTCTGAATGTTGACTGGTGTGTCGGAATGCTGAGTGGTGTGTCGGACTGCTGAGTGGTGTGTCGGAATTCTGAGTGGTGTGTCGGACTGCTGAGTGGTGTGTCGGAATTCTGAGTGGTGTGTCGGAATGCTGAGTGGTGTGTCTGAATGTTGACTGGTGTGTCGGAACGCTGACTGATGTGTGGGACTGCTGAGTGGTGTGTCGGACTGCTGATGGTGTGTCGGAATGCTGAGTGATGTGTCGGAATGCTGACTGGTGTGTCTGAATGTTGAGTGGTGTGTCGGAATGCTGAGTGGTGTGTCGGAATGCTGAGTGGTGTGTCGGAATGCTGAGTGGTGTGTCGGAATGCTGAGTGGTGTGTCGGACTGCTGAGTGGTGTGTCGGAATTCTGAGTGGTGTGTCTGAATGCTGAGTGGTGTGTTGGAATGCTGAGTAGTGTGTCGGACTGCTGAGAGGTGTGTCGGACTGCTGAGAGGTGTGTCGGAATGCTGAGTGGTGTGTCGGAATGCTGAGTGGTGTGTCGGAATGCTGAGTGGTGTGTTGGAATGCTGAGTGGTGTGTCGGACTGCTGACTGGTGTGTCGGACTGCTAAGTGTTGTGTCAGAATGCAGAGTGGTGTGTCTGAATGTTGACTGGTGTGTCGGAATGCTGAGTGGTGTGTCGGACTGCTGAGTGGTGTGTCGGAATTCTGAGTGGTGTGTCGGACTGCTGAGTGGTGTGTCGGAATTCTGAGTGGTGTGTCTGAATGTTGACTGGTGTGTCGGAATGCTGAGTGGTGTGTCGGACTGCTGAGTGGTGTGTCGGAATTCTGAGTGGTGTGTCGGACTGCTGAGTGGTGTGTCGGATTTCTGAGTGGTGTGTCGGAATGCTGAGTGGTGTGTCGGAATGCTGCCTGGTGTGTCGGAATGCTGAGTGGTGTGCCGAACTGCTGAGTGGTGTGTCGGAATGCTGACTGATGTGTCGGAATGCTGTGTGGTGTGTTGGAATGCTAACTGCTGTGTCGGACTACTGAGTGGTGATTCGGACTGCTTAGTGTTGTGTCGGAATGCTGAGTGGTGTGTCGGACTGCTGAGTGGTGTGTCGGACTGCTGAGTGGTGTGTCGGACTGCTGAGTGGTGTGTCGGAATGCTGAGTGGTGTGTCGGAACGGTGACTGATGTGTCGGAATGCTGACTGGTGTGTCGGAATGCTGACTGGTGAGTCGGAATGCTGAGTGGTGTGTCGGAATGCTGCGTGGTGTGTCGGACTGCTCAGTGGTGTGTCGGAACGCTGACTGATTTGTCGGACTGCTGAGTGGTGAGTCGGAATGTTGACTGGTGTGTTGGAAGGCTGACTGGTGTGTTGGAATGCTGGGTGGTGTGTTAGAAGGCTGAGTGGTGTGTTGGAATGCTGACTCCTGTGTTGGAAGGCTGAGTGGTGTGTTGGAATGCTGGGTGGTGTGTTGGAAGGCTGAGTGGTGTGTTGGAATGCTGAGTGGTGTGTCGGACTGCTGATGGTGTGTCGGAATGCTGAGTGATGTGTCGGAATGCTGACTGGTGTGTCTGAATGTTGAGTGGTGTGTCGGAATGCTGAGTGGTGTGTCGGAATGCTGAGTGGTGTGTCGGAATGCTGAGTGGTGTGTCGGAATGCTGAGTGGTGTGTCGGACTGCTGAGTGGTGTGTCGGAATTCTGAGTGGTGTGTCTGAATGCTGAGTGGTGTGTTGGAATGCTGAGTAGTGTGTCGGACTGCTGAGAGGTGTGTCGGACTGCTGAGAGGTGTGTCGGAATGCTGAGTGGTGTGTCGGAATGCTGAGTGGTGTGTCGGAATGCTGAGTGGTGTGTTGGAATGCTGAGTGGTGTGTCGGACTGCTGACTGGTGTGTCGGACTGCTAAGTGTTGTGTCAGAATGCAGAGTGGTGTGTCTGAATGTTGACTGGTGTGTCGGAATGCTGAGTGGTGTGTCGGACTGCTGAGTGGTGTGTCGGAATTCTGAGTGGTGTGTCGGACTGCTGAGTGGTGTGTCGGAATTCTGAGTGGTGTGTCTGAATGTTGACTGGTGTGTCGGAATGCTGAGTGGTGTGTCGGACTGCTGAGTGGTGTGTCGGAATTCTGAGTGGTGTGTCGGACTGCTGAGTGGTGTGTCGGATTTCTGAGTGGTGTGTCGGAATGCTGAGTGGTGTGTCGGAATGCTGCCTGGTGTGTCGGAATGCTGAGTGGTGTGCCGAACTGCTGAGTGGTGTGTCGGAATGCTGACTGATGTGTCGGAATGCTGTGTGGTGTGTTGGAATGCTAACTGCTGTGTCGGACTACTGAGTGGTGATTCGGACTGCTTAGTGTTGTGTCGGAATGCTGAGTGGTGTGTCGGACTGCTGAGTGGTGTGTCGGACTGCTGAGTGGTGTGTCGGACTGCTGAGTGGTGTGTCGGAATGCTGAGTGGTGTGTCGGAACGGTGACTGATGTGTCGGAATGCTGACTGGTGTGTCGGAATGCTGACTGGTGAGTCGGAATGCTGAGTGGTGTGTCGGAATGCTGCGTGGTGTGTCGGACTGCTCAGTGGTGTGTCGGAACGCTGACTGATTTGTCGGACTGCTGAGTGGTGAGTCGGAATGTTGACTGGTGTGTTGGAAGGCTGACTGGTGTGTTGGAATGCTGGGTGGTGTGTTAGAAGGCTGAGTGGTGTGTTGGAATGCTGACTCCTGTGTTGGAAGGCTGAGTGGTGTGTTGGAATGCTGGGTGGTGTGTTGGAAGGCTGAGTGGTGTGTTGGAATGCTGGGTGGTGTGTTGGAATGCTGAGTGGTGTGTTGGATTGCAGAGTGGTGTGTTGGATTGCAGAGTGGTGTGTTGGAAGGCTGACTGGTGTGTCGGAATGCTGAGTGGTGTGTTGGAATGCAGAGTGGTGTGTTGGAAGGCTGAGTGGTGTATTGGAATGCTGAGTGGTGTGTTGGAAGGCTGAGTGGTGTATTGGAATGCTGAGTGGTGTATTGGAATGCTGAGTGGTGTGTTGGAACGCTGAGTGGTGTGTTGGATTGCAGAGTGGTGTGTTGGAATGCTGAGTGGTGTGTTGGAATGCTGGGTGGTGTGTTGGAATGCTGAGTGGTGTGTTGGAATGCTGAGTGGTGTGTTGGATTGCAGAGTGGTGTGTTGGATTGCAGAGTGGTGTGTTGGAAGGCTGACTGGTGTGTCGGAATGCTGAGTGGTGTGTTGGAATGCAGAGTGGTGTGTTGGAAGGCTGAGTGGTGTGTTGGAATGCTGAGTGGTGTGTTGGAATGCTGAGTGGTGTGTTGGATTGCAGAGTGGTGTGTTGGAAGGCTGACTGGTGTGTTGGAAGGCTGAGTGGTGTGTTGGAATGCTGAGTGGTGTGTTGGAATGCAGAGTGGTGTGTTGGAATGCTGGGTGGTGTGTTGGAAGGCTGAGTGGTGTGTTGGAATGCTGAGTGGTGTGTTGGATTGCAGAGTGGTGTGTTGGATTGCAGAGTGGTGTGTTGGAAGGCTGACTGGTGTGTTGGAATGCAGAGTGGTGTGTTGGAATGCTGAATGGTGTGTTGGACTGCTGACTGGTGTGTTGGAATGCAGAGTGGTGTGTTGGACTGCTGAATGGTGTGTCGGACTGCTGACTGGTGTGTTGGAATGCAGAGTGGTGTGTTGGACTGCTGACTGGTGTGTTGGAATGCAGAGTGGTGTGTTGGAATGCTGAATGGTGTGTCGGACTGCTGACTGGTGTGTTGGAATGCAGAGTGGTGTGTTGGAATGCTGAATGGCGTGTCGGAATGCTGACTGGTGTGTTGGAATGCTGACTCGTGTGTTGGAAGGCTGAGTGGTGTGTTGGAATGCTGAGTGGTGTGTTGGAATGCTGACTGGTGTGTTGGAATGCTGAGTGGTGTGTTGGATTGCAGAGTGGTGTGTTGGAATGCTGACTCGTGTGTTGGAAGGCTGACTGGTGTGTTGGAATGCTGAGTGGTGTGTTGGAATGCTGACTCGTGTGTTGGCAGGCTGAGTGGTGTGTTGGAATGCTGAGTGGTGTGTTGGAATGCTGACTGGTGTGTTGGAATGCTGAGTGGTGTGTTGGAATGCTGAGTGGTGTGTTGGAATGCTGAGTGGTGTGTTGGATTGCAGAGTGGTGTGTTGGAATGCTGAGTGGTGTGTTGGATTGCAGAGTGGTGTGTTGGAAGGCTGACTGATGTGTTGGAAGGCTGACTGGTGTGTTGGACTGCTGACTGGTGTGTTGGAATGCAGAGTGGTGTGTTGGAATGCTGAATGGTGTGTCGGACTGCTGACTGGTGTGTTGGAATGCAGAGTGGTGTGTTGGAATGCTGAATGGCGTGTCGGAATGCTGACTGGTGTGTTGGAATGCTGACTCGTGTGTTGGAAGGCTGAGTGGTGTGTTGGAATGCAGAGTGGTGTGTTGGAATGCTGACTAGTGTGTCGGAATGCTGAGTGGTGTGTTGGAATGCAGAGTGGTGTGTTGGAAGGCTGAGTGGTGTATTGGAATGCTGAGTGGTGTGTTGGAAGGCTGAGTGGTGTATTGGAATGCTGAGTGGTGTATTGGAATGCTGAGTGGTGTGTTGGAACGCTGAGTGGTGTGTTGGATTGCAGAGTGGTGTGTTGGAATGCTGAGTGGTGTGTTGGAATGCTGGGTGGTGTGTTGGAATGCTGAGTGGTGTGTTGGAATGCTGAGTGGTGTGTTGGAAGGCTGAGTGGTGTATTGGAATGCTGAGTGGTGTGTTGGAAGGCTGAGTGGTGTATTGGAATGCTGAGTGGTGTATTGGAATGCTGAGTGGTGTGTTGGAACGCTGAGTGGTGTGTTGGATTGCAGAGTGGTGTGTTGGAATGCTGAGTGGTGTGTTGGAATGCTGGGTGGTGTGTTGGAATGCTGAGTGGTGTGTTGGAATGCTGAGTGGTGTGTTGGATTGCAGAGTGGTGTGTTGGATTGCAGAGTGGTGTGTTGGAAGGCTGACTGGTGTGTCGGAATGCTGAGTGGTGTGTTGGAATGCAGAGTGGTGTGTTGGAAGGCTGAGTGGTGTGTTGGAATGCTGAGTGGTGTGTTGGAATGCTGAGTGGTGTGTTGGATTGCAGAGTGGTGTGTTGGAAGGCTGACTGGTGTGTTGGAAGGCTGAGTGGTGTGTTGGAATGCTGAGTGGTGTGTTGGAATGCAGAGTGGTGTGTTGGAATGCTGGGTGGTGTGTTGGAAGGCTGAGTGGTGTGTTGGAATGCTGAGTGGTGTGTTGGATTGCAGAGTGGTGTGTTGGATTGCAGAGTGGTGTGTTGGAAGGCTGACTGGTGTGTTGGAATGCAGAGTGGTGTGTTGGAATGCTGAATGGTGTGTTGGACTGCTGACTGGTGTGTTGGAATGCAGAGTGGTGTGTTGGACTGCTGAATGGTGTGTCGGACTGCTGACTGGTGTGTTGGAATGCAGAGTGGTGTGTTGGACTGCTGACTGGTGTGTTGGAATGCAGAGTGGTGTGTTGGAATGCTGAATGGTGTGTCGGACTGCTGACTGGTGTGTTGGAATGCAGAGTGGTGTGTTGGAATGCTGAATGGCGTGTCGGAATGCTGACTGGTGTGTTGGAATGCTGACTCGTGTGTTGGAAGGCTGAGTGGTGTGTTGGAATGCTGAGTGGTGTGTTGGAATGCTGACTGGTGTGTTGGAATGCTGAGTGGTGTGTTGGATTGCAGAGTGGTGTGTTGGAATGCTGACTCGTGTGTTGGAAGGCTGACTGGTGTGTTGGAATGCTGAGTGGTGTGTTGGAATGCTGACTCGTGTGTTGGCAGGCTGAGTGGTGTGTTGGAATGCTGAGTGGTGTGTTGGAATGCTGACTGGTGTGTTGGAATGCTGAGTGGTGTGTTGGAATGCTGAGTGGTGTGTTGGAATGCTGAGTGGTGTGTTGGATTGCAGAGTGGTGTGTTGGAATGCTGAGTGGTGTGTTGGATTGCAGAGTGGTGTGTTGGAAGGCTGACTGATGTGTTGGAAGGCTGACTGGTGTGTTGGACTGCTGACTGGTGTGTTGGAATGCAGAGTGGTGTGTTGGAATGCTGAATGGTGTGTCGGACTGCTGACTGGTGTGTTGGAATGCAGAGTGGTGTGTTGGAATGCTGAATGGCGTGTCGGAATGCTGACTGGTGTGTTGGAATGCTGACTCGTGTGTTGGAAGGCTGAGTGGTGTGTTGGAATGCAGAGTGGTGTGTTGGAATGCTGACTAGTGTGTTGGAATGCTGAGTGGTGTGTTGGATTGCAGAGTGGTGTGTTGGAAGGCTGAGTGGTGTGTTGGAATGCTGACTGGTGTGTTGGAATGCTGAGTGGTGTGTTGGAATGCTGACTCGTGTGTTGGAAGGCTGAGTGGTGTGTTGGAATGCTGAGTGGTGTGTTGGAATGCTGACTGGTGTGTTGGAATGCTGAGTGGTGTGTTGGAATGCTGAGTGGTGTGTTGGAAGGCTGTGTGGTGTGTTGGAATGCTGAATGGTGTGTCGGAATGCTGACTGGTTTGTTGGAATGCTGACTCGTGTGTTGGAAGGCTGAGTGGTGTGTTGGAATGCTGAGTGGTGTGTTGGAATGCTGAGTGGTGTGTTGGAAGGCTGACTGGTGTGTCGGAATGCTGAATGGTGTGTCGGACTGCTGACTGGTGTGTTGGAATGCTGACTGGTGTGTTGGAATGCTGAGTGGTGTGTTGGAATGCTGAGTGGTGTGTTGGAAGGCTGAGTGGTGTGTTGGAATGCTGAATGGTGTGTCGGAATGCTGACTGGTTTGTTGGAATGCTGACTCGTTTGTTGGAAGGCTGAGTGGTGTGTTGGAATGCTGACTGGTGTGTCAGAATGCTGACTGGTGCGTTGGAATGCTGAGTGATGTTTCGGAATGCTGAGTGGTGTGTCGGAATGCTGAGTGGTGTGTTGGAATGCTGAGTGGTGTTTCGGAATGCTGAGTGGTGTGTTGGAATGCTGAGTGGTGTGTTGGAATGCTGAGTGGTGTGTTGGAAGGCTGACTGGTGTGTTGGAATGCTGAGTGGTGTGTTGGAATGCTGAGTGGTGTGTTGGAATGCTGAGTGGTGTGTTGGAATGCTGACTCGTGTGTTGGAATGCTGAGTGGTGTGTTGGAAGGCTGAGTGGTGTGTTGGAATGCTGAGTAGTGTGTTGGAATGCAGAGTGGTGTGTTGGAATGCTGAGTGGTGTGTTGGAAGGCTGAGTGGTGTTTTGGAATGCTGACTGGTGTGTTGGAATGCTGACTGGTGTGTTGGAAGGCTGACTGGTGTGTTGGAATGCTGACTGGTGTGTTGGAATGCTGACAGGTGTGTTGGAATGCGGAGTGGTGTGATGGAATGCTGAGTGGTGTGATGGAATGCTGAGTGGTGTTTCGGAATGCTGACTGGTGTGTCAGAATGCTGAGTGGTGTGTCGGAAAGCTGAGTGGTGTGTCGGAATGCTGAGTGGTGTGATGGAATGCTGAGCGGTGTTTCGGAATGCTGACTGGTGTGTCAGAATGCTGAGTAGTGTGTCGGACTGCTGACTGGTGTGTTGGAATGCTGACTGGTGTGTTGGAATGCTGAGTGGTGTGTCGGAAAGCTGAGAGGTGTGTCGGAAAGCTGAGAGGTGTGTCGGAAAGCTGAGTGGTGTGTCGGAATGCTGAGTGGTGTGTTGGAATGCTGAGTGGTGTTTCGGAATGCTGACTGGTGTGTTGGAATGCTGAGTGGTGTTTCGGAATGCTGAGTGGTGTGTCGGAATGCTGACTGGTGTGTTGGAATGCTGAGTGGTGTTTCGGAATGCTGACTGGTGTGTTGGAATGCTGACTGGTGTGATGGAAGGCTGAGTGGTGTGTTGGAATGCTGAGTGGTGTGTTGGAATGCAGAGTGGTGTGTTGGAATGCTGACTGGTGTGTTGGAATGCAGAGTGGTGTGTTGGAATGCTGGGTGGTGTGTTGGAAGGCTGAGTGGTGTGTTGGAATGCAGAGTGGTGTGGTGGATTCCAGAGTGGTGTGTTGGATTGCAGAGTGGTGTGTTGGAAGGCTGAGTGGTGTGTTGGAAGGCTGACTGGTGTGTTGGACTGCTGACTGGTGTGTTGGAATGCTGAGTGGTGTGTTGGAATGCTGAATCGTGTGTTGGAAGGCTGAGTGGTGTGTTGGAATGCAGAGTGGTGTGTTGGAATGCTGGGTGGTGTGTTGGAAGGCTGAGTGGTGTGTTGGAATGCAGAGTGGTGTGTTGGATTCCAGAGTGGTGTGTTGGATTGCAGAGTGGTGTGTTGGAAGGCTGACTGGTGTGTTGGAATGCTGACTCGTGTGTTGGAAGGCTGAGTGGTGTGTTGGAATGCTGACTCGTGTGTTGGAAGGCTGAGTGGTGTGTTGGAATGCTGAGTGGTGTGTTGGAATGCTGACTCGTGTGTTGGAATGCAGAGTGGTGTGTTGGAATGCTGGGTGGTGTGTTGGAATGCTGACTGGTGTGTTGGAATGCTGAGTGGTGTGTTGGAATGCTGAGTGGTGTGTTGGAAGGCTGAGTGGTGTTTTGGAATGCTGAATGGTGTGTCGGAATGCTGACTGGTGTGTTGGAATGCTGACTCGTGTGTTGGAAGGCTGAGTGGTGTGTTGGAATGCTGAGTGGTGTGTTGGAATGCTGACTGGTGTGTTGGAATGCTGAGTGGTGTGTTGGATTGCAGAGTGGTGTGTTGGAAGGCTGACTGGTGTGTCGGAATGCTGAATGGTGTGTCGGAATGCTGAATGGTGTGTCGGACTGCTGACTGGTGTGTTGGAATGCAGAGTGGTGTGTTGGAATGCTGAATGGTGTGTCGGACTGCTGACTGGTTTGTTGGAATGCTGACTGGTGTGTTGGAATGCTGAGTAGTGTGTCGGACTGCTGACTGGTGTGTTGGAGTGCTGACTGGTGTGTCGGAATGCTCAGTGGTGTGTCGGAATGCTGAGTGGTGTTTCGGAATGCTGACTTGTGTGTCGGAATGCTGAATGGTGTGTCGGACTGCTGACTGGTGTGTTGGAATGCTGAATGGTGTGTTGGAATGCTCAGTGGTGTGTCGGAATGCTGAGTGGTGTTTCGGAATGCTGACTGGTGTGTCGGAATGCTGAATGGTGTGTTGGAATGCAGACTGGTGTGTCGGAATGCTGAATGGTGTGTCGGACTGCTGACTGGTGTGTTGGAATGCAGAGTGGTGTGTTGGAATGCTGAATGGTGTGTCGGACTGCTGACTGGTTTGTTGGAATGCTGACTGGTGTGTTGGAATGCTGAGTAGTGTGTCGGACTGCTGACTGGTGTCTTGGAATGCTGACTGGTGTGTCGGAATGCTCAGTGGTGTGTCGGAATGCTGAGTGGTGTGTTGGAATGCTGAGTGGTGTGTCGGAATGCTGAGTGGTGTGTTGGAATGCTGAGTGGTGTTTCGGAATGCTGAGTGGCGTGTTGGAATGCTGAGTGGTGTGTTGGAATGCTGAGTGGTGTGTTGGAAGGCTGAGTGGCGTGTTGGAATGCTGACTCGTGTGTTGGAAGGCTGACTGGTGTGTTGGAAGGCTGACTGGTGTGTTGGAAGGCTGACTGGTGTGTTGGAATGCTGAGTGGTGTATGGAATGCTGACTCGTGTGTTGGAATGCTGAGTGGTGTGTTGGAAGGCTGAGTGGTGTGTTGGAATGCTGAGTGGTGTGTTGGAATGCAGAGTGGTGTGTTGGAATGCTGAGTGGTGTGTTGGAAGGCTGAGTGGTGTTTTGGAATGCTGACTGGTGTGTTGGAATGCTGACTGGTGTGTTGGAAGGCTGACTGGTGTGTTGGAATGCTGACTGGTGTGTTGGAATGCTGACAGGTGTGTTGGAATGCGGAGTGGTGTGTCGGAATGCTGAGTGGTGTATTGGAATGCTGAGTGGTGTGATGGAATGCTGAGTGGTGTGATGGAATGCTGAGTTGTGTTTCGGAATGCTGACTGGTGTGTCAGAATGCTGAGTGGTGTGTCGGAAAGCTGAGTGGTGTGTCGGAATGCTGAGTGGTGTGATGGAATGCTGAGTGGTGTTTCGGAATGCTGACTGGTGTGTCAGAATGCTGAGTAGTGTGTCGGACTGCTGACTGGTGTGTTGGAATGCTGACTGGTGTGTTGGAATGCTGAGTGGTGTGTCGGAAAGCTGAGAGGTGTGTCGGAAAGCTGAGAGGTGTGTCGGAAAGCTGAGTGGTGTGTCGGAATGTTGAGTGGTGTGTTGGAATGCTGAGTGGTGTTTCGGAATGCTGACTGGTGTGTTGGAATGCTGAGTGGTGTTTCGGAATGCTGAGTGGTGTGTCGGAATGCTGACTGGTGTGTTGGAATGCTGAGTGGTGTTTCGGAATGCTGACTGGTGTGTTGGAATGCTGACTGGTGTGTTGGAATGCTGACTGGTGTGTTGGAATGCTGTGTGGTGTTTCGGAATGCTGACTGGTGTGTTGGAATGCTGAGTGGTGTGTTGGAATGCTGAGTGGTGTGTTGCAATGCTGACTGGTGTGATGGAATGCTGAGTGGTGTGTCGGAATGCTGACTGGTGTGTCGGAATGCAGACTGGTGTGTCGGAATGCTGACTGGTGTGTTGGAATGCTGACTGGTGTGTTGGAATGCTGATTGGTGTGTTGGAATTCTGACTGATGTTTCTGACTGTAGACTGGTGTGTCGGACTGCTGAGTGGTCTGTCGGAATGCAGACTGGAGTGTTGGAATGCTGAGTGGTGTGTCGGAATGCTGACTGCTGTGTTGGAATGCTGAGTAATGTGTCGGAATGCTGAGTTGTGTGTCGGACTGCTGGGTGGTGTGTCGGAATGCTGAGTGGTGTGTCAGAATGCTGAGTGGTGTGTTGGAATGCTGAGTAGTGTGTCGGACTGCTGAGAGGTGTGTCGGAATGCTGAGTGGTGTGTCGGAATGCTGAGTGGTGTGTCGGAATGCTGAGTGGTGTGTTGGAATGCTGAGTGGTGTGTCAGAATGCTGAGTGGTGTGTCGGAATGCTGAGTGGTGTGTTGGAATGCTGAGTAGTGTGTCGGACTGCTGAGAGGTGTGTCGGAATGCTGAGTGGTGTGTCGGAATGCTGAGTGGTGTGTCGGAATGCTGAGTGGTGTGTCGGAATGCTGAGTGGTGTGTTGGCATGCTGAGTGGTGTGTCGGACTGCTGACTGGTGTGTCGGACTGCTAAGTGTTGTGTCAGAATGCAGAGTGGTGTGTCAGAACGCTGAGTGGTGTGTTGGAATGCTGAGTGGTGTGTCGGACTGCTGACTGGTGTGTCGGACTGCTGAGTGGTGTGTCGGAATGCTGAGTGATGTGTCGGAATGCTGAGTGGTGTGTCGGACTGCTGACTGGTGTGTCGGAACGCTGACTGATGTGTGGGACTGCTGAGTGGTGTGTCAGAATGCTGACTGGTGTGTCGGAACGCTGACTGATGTGTGGGACTGCTGAGTGGTGTGTCGGACTGCTGATGGTGTGTCGGAATGCTGAGTGATGTGTCGGAATGCTGACTGGTGTGTCTGAATGTTGAGTGGTGTGTCGGAATGCTGAGTGGTGTGTCGGAATGCTGAGTGGTGTGTCGGAATGCTGAGTGGTGTGTCGGAATGCTGAGTGGTGTGTCTGAATGTTGACTGGTGTGTCGGAATGCTGAGTGGTGTGTCGGACTGCTGAGTGGTGTGTCGGAATTGTGAGTGGTGTGTCTGAATGTTGACTGGTGTGTCGGAATGCTGAGTGGTGTGTCGGACTGCTGAGTGGTATGTCGGAATTCTGAGTGGTGTGTCGGAATGCTGAGTGGTGTGTCTGAATGTTGACTGGTGTGTCGGAATGCTGAGTGGTGTGTCGGACTGCTGAGTGGTGTGTCGGAATTCTGAGTGGTGTGTCGGACTGCTGAGTGGTGTGTCGGATTTCTGAGTGGTGTGTCGGACTGCTGAGTGGTGTGCCGGAATGCTGCCTGGTGTGTCGGAATGCTGAGTGGTGTGCCGAACTGCTGACTGGTGTGTCGGAATGCTGACAGATGTGTCGGAATGCTGTGTGGTGTGTTGGAATGCTAACTGCTGTGTCGGACTACTGAGTGGTGTTTCGGACTGCTTAGTGTTGTGTCGGAATGCTGAGTGGTGTGTCGGACTGCTGCGTGGTGTGTCGGACTGCTGAGTGGAGTGTCGGAATGCTGAGTGGTGTGTCGGACTGCTGAGTGGTGTGTCGGAATGCTGACTGGTGTGTCGGAACGGTGACTGATGTGTCGGACTGCTGAGTGGTGTGTCGGAATGCTGACTGGTGTGTCGGAATGCTGACTGGTGTGTCGGAATGCTGAGTGGTGTGTCGGAATGCTGAGTGGTGTGTCGGAATGCTGCATGGTGTGTCGGACTGCTGAGTGGTGTGTCGGAATGCTGAGAGATGTGTCGGAATGCTGAGTGGTGTGTCGGAATGCTGACTGGTGTGTCGGAACGCTGACTGATTTGTCGGACTGCTGAGTGGCGTGTCGGAATGTTGACTGGTGTGTCTGAATGTTGACTGGTGTGTCGGAATGCTGAGTGGTGTGTCGGACTGCTGAGTGGTGTGTCGGAATTCTGAGTGGTGTGTCAGAATGTTGGCTGGTGTGTCGGAATGTTGGCTGGTGTGTCGGAATGCTGAGTGGTGTGTCGGAATGCTGGCTGGTGTGTCGGAATGCTGAGTGGTGTGTCGGAATGCTGAGTGGTGTGTCTGACTGTTGACTGGTGTGTCGGAATGCTGAGTGGTGTGTCGGACTGTTGAGTGGTGTGTCGGAATTCTGAGTGGTGTGTCGGAATGTTGAGTGGTGTGTCGGAATGCTGAGTGGTGTGTCGGAATGTTGAGTGGTGTGTCGGACTGCTGAGTGCTGTGTCAGAATGCTGAGAGTTGTGTCGGAATGTTGAGTGGTGTGTCGGAATGCTGAGTGGTGTGTCGGACTGCTGAGTGGTGTGTCGAACTGCTGAGAGTTGTGTCGGAATGCAGAGTGGTGTGTTGGAAGGCTGACTGGTATGTTGGAAGGCTGACTGGTGTGTTGGAATGCTGGGTGGTGTGTTGGAAGGCTGAGTGGTGTGTTGGAATGCTGACTCGTGTGTTGGAAGGCTGAGTGGTGTGTTGGAATGCTGAGTGGTGTGTTGGATTGCAGAGTGGTGTGTTGGATTGCAGAGTGGTGTGTTGGAAGGCTGACTGGTGTGTCGGAATGCTGAGTGGTGTGTTGGAATGCTGGGTGGTGTGTTGGAAGGCTGAGTGGTGTGTTGGAATGCTGAGTGGTGTGTTGGATTGCAGACTGGTGTGTTGGATTGCAGAGTGGTGTGTTGGAAGGCTGACTGGTGTGTCAGAATGCTGAGTGGTGTGTTGGAATGCAGAGTGGTGTGTTGGAAGGCTGAGTGGTGTATTGGAATGCTGAGTGGTGTGTTGGAATGCTGAGTGGTGTGTTGGATTGCAGAGTGGTGTGTTAGATTGCAGAGTGGTGTGTTGGAAGGCTGACTGGTGTGTTGGAAGGCTGAGTGGTGTGTTGGAATGCTGAGTGGTGTGTTGGAATGCAGAGTGGTGTGTTGGAATGCAGAGTAGTGTGTTGGAAGGCTGACTGGTGTGTTGGAAGGCTGAGTGGTGTGTTGGAATGCTGAGTGGTGTGTTGGAAGGCTGAGTGGTGTGTTGGAATGCAGAGTGGTGTGTTGGAATGCTGACTCGTGTGTTGGAAGGCTGAGTGGTGTGTTGGAATGCTGAGTGGTGTGTTGGAATGCAGAGTGGTGTGTTGGAATGCTGGGTGGTGTGTTGGATTGCAGAGTGGTGTGTTGGAATGCTGGGTGGTGTGTTGGAATGCTGAGTGGTGTGTTGGAATGCTGAGTGGTGTGTTGGATTGCAGAGTGGTGTGTTGGATTGCAGAGTGGTGTGTTGGAAGGCTGACTGGTGTGTTGGAAGGCTGACTGGTGTGTTGGAATGCTGACTGGTGTGTTGGAATGCAGAGTGGTGTGTTGGAATGCTGAATGGTGTGTCGGAATGCTGACTGGTGTGTTGGAATGCTGACTCGTGTGTTGGAAGGCTGAGTGGTGTGTTGGAATGCTGAGTGGTGTGTTGGAATGCTGACTGGTGTGTTGGAATGCTGAGTGGTGTGTTGGAATGCTGACTGGTGTGTTGGAATGCTGAGTGGTGTGTTGGAATGCTGACTCGTGTGTTGGAAGGCTGAGTGGTGTGTTGGAATGCTGAGTGGTGTGTTGGAATGCTGACTGGTGTGTTGGAATGCTGAGTGGTGTGTTGGAATGCTGACTCGTGTGTTGGAAGGCTGAGTGGTGTGTTGGAATGCTGAATGGTGTGTCGGAATGCTGACTGGTGTGTTGGAATGCTGACTCGTGTGTTGGAAGGCTGAGTGGTGTGTTGGAATGCTGAGTGGTGTGTTGGAATGCTGACTGGTGTGTTGGAATACTGAGTGGTGTGTTGGATTGCAGAGTGGTGTGTTGGAAGGCTGACTGGTGTGTCGGAATGCTGAATGGTGTGTCGGACTGCTGACTCGTGTGTTGGAATGCAGAGTGGTGTGTTGGAATGCTGAATGGTGTGTCGGACTGCTGACTGGTGTGTTGGAATGCTGACTGGTGTGTTGGAATGCTGAGTAGTGTGTCGGACTGCTGACTGGTGTGTTGGAATGCTGACTGGTGTGTCGGAATGCTCAGTGGTGTGTCTGAATGCTGAGTGGTGTTTCGGAATGCTGACTGGTGTGTCAGAATGCTGACTGGTGTGTTGGAATGCTGAGTGATGTTTCGGAATGCTGAGTGGTGTGTTGGAATGCTGAGTGGTGTGTTGGAATGCTGAGTGGTGTGTTGGAATGCTGACTGGTGTGTTGGAATGCTGACTGGTGTGTTGGAATGCGGAGTGGTGTGTTGGAATGCTGAGTGGTGCGTTGGAATGCTGAGTGGTGTTTCGGAATGCTGAGTGGTGTGTTGGAATGCTGAGTGGTGTGTTGGAATGCTGAGTGGTGTGTCGGAATGCTGACTGGTGTGTCGGAATGCTGAGTGGTGTGTTGGAATGCTGAGTGGTGTTTCGGAATGCTGAGTGGTGTGTTGGATTGCTGAGTGGTGTGTTGGAATGCTGAGTGGTGTGTTGGAATGCTGACTGGTGTGTTGGAATGCTGACTGGTGTGTTGGAATGCGGAGTGGTGTGTTGGAATGCTGAGTGGTGCGTTGGAATGCTGACTGGTGTGTTGGAATGCTGACTGGTGTGTTGGAATTCTGACTGATGTTTCTGACTGTTGACTGGTGTGTCGGACTGCTGAGTGGTGTGTTGGAATGCAGACTGGTGTGTTGGAATGCTGAGTGGTGTGTCGGATTGCTGACTGGTTTGTTGGAATGCTGAGTAGTGTGTCGGAATGCTGAGTAGTGTGTCGGAATGCTGAGTGGTGTGTCGGAAAGCTGAGAGGTGTGTCGGAAAGCTGAGTGGTGTGTCGGAATGCTGAGTGGTGTGTTGGAATGCTGAGTGGTGTTTCGGAATGCTGAGTGGTGTGTCGGAATGCTGACTGGTGTGTTGGAATGCTGAGTGGTGTTTCGGAATGCTGACTGGTGTGTTGGAATGCTGACTGGTGTGTTGGAAGGCTGAGTGGTGTGTTGGAATGCTGAGTGGTGTGTTGGAATGCTGACTCGTGTGTTGGAAGGCTGAGTGGTGTGTTGGAATGCAGAGTGGTGTGTTGGAATGCTGGGTGGTGTGTTGGAAGGCTGAGTGGTGTGTTGGAATGCGGAGTGGTGTGTTGGAATGCTGAGTGGTGTGTTGGATTGCAGAGTGGTGTGTTGGATTGCAGAGTGGTGTGTTGGAAGGCTGGCTGGTGTGTTGGACTGCTGACTGGTGTGTTGGAATGCAGAGTGGTGTGTTGGAATGCTGAATGGTGTGTCGGACTGCTGACTGGTGTGTTGGAATGCAGAGTGGTGTGTTGGAATGCTGAATGGCGTGTCGGAATGCTGACTGGTGTGTTGGAATGCTGACTCGTGTGTTGGAAGGCTGAGTGGTGTGTTGGAATGCTGAGTGGTGTGTTGGAATGCTGACTGGTGTGTTTGAATGCTGAGTGGTGTGTTGGATTGCAGAGTGGTGTGTTGGAAGGCTGACTGGTGTGTTGGAATGCTGAGTGGTGTGTTGGAATGCTGACTCGTGTGTTGGAAGGCTGAGTGGTGTGTTGGAATGCTGAGTGGTGTGTTGGAATGCTGACTGGTGTGTTGGAATGCTGAGTGGTGTGTTGGAATGCTGAGTGGTGTGTTGGAAGGCTGAGTGGTGTGTTGGAATGCTGAATGGTGTGTCGGAATGCTGACTGGTGTGTTGGAATGCTGACTCGTGTGTTGGAAGGCTGAGTGGTGTGCTGGAATGCTGAGTGGTGTGTTGGAATGCTGACTGGTGTGTTGGAATGCTGAGTGGTGTGTTGGATTGCAGAGTGGTGTGTTGGAAGGCTGACTGGTGTGTCGGAATGCTGAATGGTGTGTCGGACTGCTGACTGGTTTGTTGGAATGCTGACTGGTGTGTTGGAATGCTGAGTAGTGTTTCGGACTGCTGACTGGTGTGTTGGAATGCTGACTGGTGTGTCGGAATGCTCAGTGGTGTGTCGGAATGCTGAGTGGTGTTTCGGAATGCTGACTGGTGTGTCAGAATGCTGACTGGTGTGTTGGAATGCTGAGTGATGTTTCGGAATGCTGAGTGGTGTGTCGGAAAGCTGAGTGGTGTGTTGGAATGCTGAGTGGTGTTTCGGAATGCTGAGTGGTGTGTTGGAATGCTGAGTGGTGTGTTGGAATGCTGAGTGGTGTGTTGGAAGGCTGAGTGGTGTGTTGGAATGCTGAGTGGTGTGTTGGAATGCTGAGTGGTGTGTTGGAATGCAGAGTGGTGTGTTGGAATGCTGACTCGTGTGTTGGAAGGCTGACTGGTGTGTTGGAAGGCTGACTGGTGCGTTGGAATGCTGACTGGTGTGTTGGAATGCTGAGTGGTGTGTTGGAATGCTGACTCGTGTGTTGGAAGGCTGACTGGTGTGTTGGAAGGCTGACTGTTGTGTTGGAATGCTGACTGGTGTGTTGGAATGCTGACTGGTGTGTTGGAATGCTGACTGGTGTGTTGGAATTCTGACTGATGTTTCTGACTGTTGACTGGTGTGTCGGACTGCTGAGTGGTGTGTTGGATTGCAGAGTGGTGTGTTGGAAGGCTGACTGGTGTGTTGGAAGGCTGACTGGTGTGTTGGAATGCTGACTGGTGTGTTGGAATGCAGAGTGGTGTGTTGGAATGCTGAATGGTGTGTCGGAATGCTGACTGGTGTGTTGGAATGCTGACTCGTGTGTTGGAAGGCTGAGTGGTGTGTTGGAATGCTGAGTGGTGTGTTGGAATGCTGACTGGTGTGTTGGAATGCTGAGTGGTGTGTTGGAATGCTGACTGGTGTGTTGGAATGCTGAGTGGTGTGTTGGAATGCTGACTCGTGTGTTGGAAGGCTGAGTGGTGTGTTGGAATGCTGAGTGGTGTGTTGGAATGCTGACTGGTGTGTTGGAATGCTGAGTGGTGTGTTGGAATGCTGACTCGTGTGTTGGAAGGCTGAGTGGTGTGTTGGAATGCTGAATGGTGTGTCGGAATGCTGACTGGTGTGTTGGAATGCTGACTCGTGTGTTGGAAGGCTGAGTGGTGTGTTGGAATGCTGAGTGGTGTGTTGGAATGCTGACTGGTGTGTTGGAATACTGAGTGGTGTGTTGGATTGCAGAGTGGTGTGTTGGAAGGCTGACTGGTGTGTCGGAATGCTGAATGGTGTGTCGGACTGCTGACTCGTGTGTTGGAATGCAGAGTGGTGTGTTGGAATGCTGAATGGTGTGTCGGACTGCTGACTGGTGTGTTGGAATGCTGACTGGTGTGTTGGAATGCTGAGTAGTGTGTCGGACTGCTGACTGGTGTGTTGGAATGCTGACTGGTGTGTCGGAATGCTCAGTGGTGTGTCTGAATGCTGAGTGGTGTTTCGGAATGCTGACTGGTGTGTCAGAATGCTGACTGGTGTGTTGGAATGCTGAGTGATGTTTCGGAATGCTGAGTGGTGTGTTGGAATGCTGAGTGGTGTGTTGGAATGCTGAGTGGTGTGTTGGAATGCTGACTGGTGTGTTGGAATGCTGACTGGTGTGTTGGAATGCGGAGTGGTGTGTTGGAATGCTGAGTGGTGCGTTGGAATGCTGAGTGGTGTTTCGGAATGCTGAGTGGTGTGTTGGAATGCTGAGTGGTGTGTTGGAATGCTGAGTGGTGTGTCGGAATGCTGACTGGTGTGTCGGAATGCTGAGTGGTGTGTTGGAATGCTGAGTGGTGTTTCGGAATGCTGAGTGGTGTGTTGGATTGCTGAGTGGTGTGTTGGAATGCTGAGTGGTGTGTTGGAATGCTGACTGGTGTGTTGGAATGCTGACTGGTGTGTTGGAATGCGGAGTGGTGTGTTGGAATGCTGAGTGGTGCGTTGGAATGCTGACTGGTGTGTTGGAATGCTGACTGGTGTGTTGGAATTCTGACTGATGTTTCTGACTGTTGACTGGTGTGTCGGACTGCTGAGTGGTGTGTTGGAATGCAGACTGGTGTGTTGGAATGCTGAGTGGTGTGTCGGATTGCTGACTGGTTTGTTGGAATGCTGAGTAGTGTGTCGGAATGCTGAGTAGTGTGTCGGAATGCTGAGTGGTGTGTCGGAAAGCTGAGAGGTGTGTCGGAAAGCTGAGTGGTGTGTCGGAATGCTGAGTGGTGTGTTGGAATGCTGAGTGGTGTTTCGGAATGCTGAGTGGTGTGTCGGAATGCTGACTGGTGTGTTGGAATGCTGAGTGGTGTTTCGGAATGCTGACTGGTGTGTTGGAATGCTGACTGGTGTGTTGGAAGGCTGAGTGGTGTGTTGGAATGCTGAGTGGTGTGTTGGAATGCTGACTCGTGTGTTGGAAGGCTGAGTGGTGTGTTGGAATGCAGAGTGGTGTGTTGGAATGCTGGGTGGTGTGTTGGAAGGCTGAGTGGTGTGTTGGAATGCGGAGTGGTGTGTTGGAATGCTGAGTGGTGTGTTGGATTGCAGAGTGGTGTGTTGGATTGCAGAGTGGTGTGTTGGAAGGCTGGCTGGTGTGTTGGACTGCTGACTGGTGTGTTGGAATGCAGAGTGGTGTGTTGGAATGCTGAATGGTGTGTCGGACTGCTGACTGGTGTGTTGGAATGCAGAGTGGTGTGTTGGAATGCTGAATGGCGTGTCGGAATGCTGACTGGTGTGTTGGAATGCTGACTCGTGTGTTGGAAGGCTGAGTGGTGTGTTGGAATGCTGAGTGGTGTGTTGGAATGCTGACTGGTGTGTTTGAATGCTGAGTGGTGTGTTGGATTGCAGAGTGGTGTGTTGGAAGGCTGACTGGTGTGTTGGAATGCTGAGTGGTGTGTTGGAATGCTGACTCGTGTGTTGGAAGGCTGAGTGGTGTGTTGGAATGCTGAGTGGTGTGTTGGAATGCTGACTGGTGTGTTGGAATGCTGAGTGGTGTGTTGGAATGCTGAGTGGTGTGTTGGAAGGCTGAGTGGTGTGTTGGAATGCTGAATGGTGTGTCGGAATGCTGACTGGTGTGTTGGAATGCTGACTCGTGTGTTGGAAGGCTGAGTGGTGTGCTGGAATGCTGAGTGGTGTGTTGGAATGCTGACTGGTGTGTTGGAATGCTGAGTGGTGTGTTGGATTGCAGAGTGGTGTGTTGGAAGGCTGACTGGTGTGTCGGAATGCTGAATGGTGTGTCGGACTGCTGACTGGTTTGTTGGAATGCTGACTGGTGTGTTGGAATGCTGAGTAGTGTTTCGGACTGCTGACTGGTGTGTTGGAATGCTGACTGGTGTGTCGGAATGCTCAGTGGTGTGTCGGAATGCTGAGTGGTGTTTCGGAATGCTGACTGGTGTGTCAGAATGCTGACTGGTGTGTTGGAATGCTGAGTGATGTTTCGGAATGCTGAGTGGTGTGTCGGAAAGCTGAGTGGTGTGTTGGAATGCTGAGTGGTGTTTCGGAATGCTGAGTGGTGTGTTGGAATGCTGAGTGGTGTGTTGGAATGCTGAGTGGTGTGTTGGAAGGCTGAGTGGTGTGTTGGAATGCTGAGTGGTGTGTTGGAATGCTGAGTGGTGTGTTGGAATGCAGAGTGGTGTGTTGGAATGCTGACTCGTGTGTTGGAAGGCTGACTGGTGTGTTGGAAGGCTGACTGGTGTGTTGGAATGCTGACTGGTGTGTTGGAATGCTGAGTGGTGTGTTGGAATGCTGACTCGTGTGTTGGAAGGCTGACTGGTGTGTTGGAAGGCTGACTGTTGTGTTGGAATGCTGACTGGTGTGTTGGAATGCTGAGTGGTGTGTTGGAATGCTGACTCGTGTGTTGGAATGCTGAGTGGTGTGTTGGAAGGCTGAGTGGTGTGTTGGAATGCTGAGTGGTGTGTTGGAATGCAGAGTGGTGTGTTGGAATGCTGAGTGGTAGTTGGAAGGCTGAGTGGTGTTTTGGAATGCTGACTGGTGTGTTGGAATGCTGACTGGTGTGTTGGAAGGCTGACTGGTGTGTTGGAATGCTGACTGGTGTGTTGGAATGCTGACAGGTTTGTTGGAATGTGGAGTGGTGTGTCGGAATGCTGAGTGGTGTATTGGAATGCTGAGTGGTGTGATGGAATGCTGAGTGGTGTGATGGAATGCTGAGTGGTGTGTCGGAAAGCTGAGTGGTGTGTCGGAATGCTGAGTGGTGTGTTGGAATGCTGAGTGGTGTTTCGGAATGCTGACTGGTGTGTTGGAATGCTGAGTGGTGTTTCGGAATGCTGAGTGGTGTGTCGGAATGCTGACTGGTGTGTTGGAATGCTGACTGGTGTGTTGGAATGCGGAGTGGTGTGTTGGAATGCTGAGTGGTGCGTTGGAATGCTGACTGGTGTGTTGGAATGCTGACTGGTGTGTTGGAATTCTGACTGATGTTTCTGACTGTTGACTGGTGTGTCGGACTGCTGAGTGGTGTGTTGGAATGCAGACTGGTGTGTTGGAATGCTGAGTGGTGTGTCGGATTGCTGACTGGTTTGTTGGAATGCTGAGTAGTGTGTCGGAATGCTGAGTAGTGTGTCGGAATGCTGAGTGGTGTGTCGGAAAGCTGAGAGGTGTGTCGGAAAGCTGAGTGGAGTGTCGGAATGCTGAGTGGTGTGTTGGAATGCTGAGTGGTGTTTCGGAATGCTGAGTGGTGTGTCGGAATGCTGACTGGTGTGTTGGAATGCTGAGTGGTGTTTCGGAATGCTGACTGGTGAATTGGAATGCTGACTGGTGTGTTGGAAGGCTGAGTGGTGTGTTGGAATGCTGAGTGGTGTGTTGGAATGCAGAGTGGTGTGTTGGAATGCTGGGTGGTGTGTTGGAAGGCTGAGTGGTGTGTTGGAATGCAGAGTGGAGTGTTGGAATGCTGACTCGTGTGTTGGAAGGCTGAGTGGTGTGTTGGAATGCAGAGTGGTGTGTTGGAATGCTGGGTGGTGTGTTGGAAGGCTGAGTGGTGTGTTGGAATGCGGAGTGGTGTGTTGGAATGCTGAGTGGTGTGTTGGATTGCAGAGTGGTGTGTTGGATTGCAGAGTGGTGTGTTGGAAGGCTGGCTGGTGTGTTGGACTGCTGACTGGTGTGTTGGAATGCAGAGTGGTGTGTTGGAATGCTGAATGGTGTGTCGGACTGCTGACTGGTGTGTTGGAATGCAGAGTGGTGTGTTGGAATGCTGAATGGCGTGTCGGAATGCTGACTGGTGTGTTGGAATGCTGACTCGTGTGTTGGAAGGCTGAGTGGTGTGTTGGAATGCTGAGTGGTGTGTTGGAATGCTGACTGGTGTGTTTGAATGCTGAGTGGTGTGTTGGATTGCAGAGTGGTGTGTTGGAAGGCTGACTGGTGTGTTGGAATGCTGAGTGGTGTGTTGGAATGCTGACTCGTGTGTTGGAAGGCTGAGTGGTGTGTTGGAATGCTGAGTGGTGTGTTGGAATGCTGACTGGTGTGTTGGAATGCTGAGTGGTGTGTTGGAATGCTGAGTGGTGTGTTGGAAGGCTGAGTGGTGTGTTGGAATGCTGAATGGTGTGTCGGAATGCTGACTGGTGTGTTGGAATGCTGACTCGTGTGTTGGAAGGCTGAGTGGTGTGCTGGAATGCTGAGTGGTGTGTTGGAATGCTGACTGGTGTGTTGGAATGCTGAGTGGTGTGTTGGATTGCAGAGTGGTGTGTTGGAAGGCTGACTGGTGTGTCGGAATGCTGAATGGTGTGTCGGACTGCTGACTGGTTTGTTGGAATGCTGACTGGTGTGTTGGAATGCTGAGTAGTGTTTCGGACTGCTGACTGGTGTGTTGGAATGCTGACTGGTGTGTCGGAATGCTCAGTGGTGTGTCGGAATGCTGAGTGGTGTTTCGGAATGCTGACTGGTGTGTCAGAATGCTGACTGGTGTGTTGGAATGCTGAGTGATGTTTCGGAATGCTGAGTGGTGTGTCGGAATGCTGAGTGGTGTGTTGGAATGCTGAGTGGTGTTTCGGAATGCTGAGTGGTGTGTTGGAATGCTGAGTGGTGTGTTGGAAAGCTGAGTGGTGTGTTGGAAGGCTGAGTGGTGTGTTGGAATGCTGAGTGGTGTGTTGGAATGCTGAGTGGTGTGTTGGAATGCAGAGTGGTGTGTTGGAATGCTGACTCGTGTGTTGGAAGGCTGACTGGTGTGTTGGAAGGCTGACTGGTGTGTTGGAATGCTGACTGGTGTGTTGGAATGCTGAGTGGTGTGTTGGAATGCTGACTCGTGTGTTGGAAGGCTGACTGGTGTGTTGGAAGGCTGACTGTTGTGTTGGAATGCTGACTGGTGTGTTGGAATGCTGAGTGGTGTGTTGGAATGCTGACTCGTGTGTTGGAATGCTGAGTGGTGTGTTGGAAGGCTGAGTGGTGTGTTGGAATGCTGAGTGGTGTGTTGGAATGCAGAGTGGTGTGTTGGAATGCTGAGTGGTGTGTTGGAAGGCTGAGTGGTGTTTTGGAATGCTGACTGGTGTGTTGGAATGCTGACTGGTGTGTTGGAAGGCTGACTGGTGTGTTGGAATGCTGACTGGTGTGTTGGAATGCTGACAGGTGTTTGGAATGTGGAGTGGTGTGTCGGAATGCTGAGTGGTGTATTGGAATGCTGAGTGGTGTGATGGAATGCTGAGTGGTGTGATGGAATGCTGAGTGGTGTGTCGGAAAGCTGAGTGGTGTGTCGGAATGCTGAGTGGTGTGTTGGAATGCTGAGTGGTGTTTCGGAATGCTGACTGGTGTGTTGGAATGCTGAGTGGTGTTTCGGAATGCTGAGTGGTGTGTCGGAATGCTGACTGGTGTGTTGGAATGCTGAGTGGTGTTTCGGAATGATGACTGGTGCGTCAGAATGCTGAGTAGTGTGTCGGACTGCTGACTGGTGTGTTGGAATGCTGACTGGTGTGTCGGAATGCTGAGTGGTGTGTCGGAAAGCTGAGAGGTGTGTCGGAAAGCTGAGAGGTGTGTCGGAAAGCTGAGTGGTGTGTCGGAATGCTGAGTGGTGTGTTGGAATGCTGAGTGGTGTTTCGGAATGCTGACTGGTGTGTTGGAATGCTGAGTGGTGTTTCGGAATGCTGAGTGGTGTGTCGGAATGCTGACTGGTGTGTTGGAATGCTGAGTGGTGTTTCGGAATGCTGACTGGTGTGTTGGAATGCTGACTGGTGTGTTGGAATGCTGACTGGTGTGTTGGAATGCTGTGTGGTGTTTCGGAATGCTGACTGGTGTGTTGGAATGCTGAGTGGTGTGTTGGAATGCTGAGTGGTGTGTTGCAATGCTGACTGGTGTGATGGAATGCTGAGTGGTGTGTCGGAATGCTGACTGGTGTGTCGGAATGCAGACTGGTGTGTCGGAATGCTGACTGGTGTGTTGGAATGCTGACTGGTGTGTTGGAATGCTGACTGGTGTGTTGGAATGCTGACTGGTGTGTTGGAATTCTGACTGATGTTTCTGACTGTAGACTGGTGTGTCGGACTGCTGAGTGGTGTGTCGGAATGCAGACTGGTGTGTTGGAATGCTGAGTGGTGTGTCGGAATGCTGACTGGTGTGTTGGAATGCTGAGTAGTGTGTCGGAATGCTGAGTTGTGTGTCGGACTGCTGGGTGGTGTGTCGGAATGCTGAGTGGTGTGTCGGAATGCTGAGTGGTGTGTTGGAATGCTGAGCAGTGTGTCGGACTGCTGAGAGGTGTGTCGGAATGCTGAGTGGTGTGTCGGAATGCTGAGTGGTGTGTCGGAATGCTGAGTGGTGTGTCGGAATGCTGAGTGGTGTGTTGGAATGCTGAGTGGTGTGTCGGACTGCTGACTGGTGTTTCGGACTGCTAAGTGTTGTGTCAGAATGCAGAGTGGTGTGTCAGAACGCTGAGTGGTGTGTTGGAATGCTGAGTGGTGTGTCGGACTGCTGACTGGTGTGTCGGACTGCTGAGTGGTGTGTCGGAATGCTGAGTGATGTGTCGGAATGCTGAGTGGTGTGTCGGACTGCTGACTGGTGTGTCGGAACGCTGACTGATGTGTGGGACTGCTGAGTGGTGTGTCAGAATGCTGACTGGTGTGTCGGAACGCTGACTGATGTGTGGGACTGCTGAGTGGTGTGTCGGACTGCTGATGGTGTGTCGGAATGCTGAGTGATGTGTCGGAATGCTGACTGGTGTGTCTGAATGTTGAGTGGTGTGTCGGAATGCTGAGTGGTGTGTCGGAATGCTGAGTGGTGTGTCGGAATGCTGAGTGGTGTGTCGGAATGCTGAGTGGTGTGTCTGAATGTTGACTGGTGTGTCGGAATGCTGAGTGGTGTGTCGGACTGCTGAGTGGTGTGTCGGAATTCTGAGTGGTGTGTCTGAATGTTGACTGGTGTGTCGGAATGCTGAGTGGTGTGTCGGACTGCTGAGTGGTGTGTCGGAATTCTGAGTGGTGTGTCGGAATGCTGAGTGGTGTGTCTGAATGTTGACTGGTGTGTCGGAATGCTGAGTGGTGTGTCGGACTGCTGAGTGGTGTGTCGGAATTCTGAGTGGTGTGTCGGACTGCTGAGTGGTGTGTCGGATTTCTGAGTGGTGTGTCGGACTGCTGAGTGGTGTGTCGGAATGCTGCCTGGTGTGTCGGAATGCTGAGTGGTGTGCCGAACTGCTGACTGGTGTGTCGGAATGCTGACTGATGTGTCGGAATGCTGTGTGGTGTGTTGGAATGCTAACTGCTGATTCGGACTACTGAGTGGTGTTTCGGACTGCTTAGTGTTGTGTCGGAATGCTGAGTGGTGTGTCGGACTGCTGAGTGGTGTGTCGGACTGCTGAGTGGTGTGTCGGAATGCTGACTGGTGTGTCGGAACGGTGACTGATGTGTCGGACTGCTGAGTGGTGTGTCGGAATGCTGACTGGTGTGTCGGAATGCTGACTGGTGTGTCGGAATGATGAGTGGTGTGTCGGAATGCTGAGTGGTGTGTCGGAATGCTGAGTGGTGTGTCGGACTTCTGAGTGGTGTGTCGGAATGCTGAGAGATGTGTCGGAATGCTGAGTGGTGTGTCGGAATGCTGACTGGTGTGTCGGAACGCTGACTGATTTGTCGGACTGCTGAGTGGTGTGTCGGAATGTTGACTGGTGTGTCTGAATGTTGACTGGTGTGTCGGAATGCTGAGTGGTGTGTCGGACTGCTGAGTGGTGTGTCGGAATTCTGAGTGGTGTGTCGGAATGTTGGCTGGTGTGTCGGAATGTTGGCTGGTGTGTCGGAATGCTGAGTGGTGTGTCGGAATGCTGGCTGGTGTGTCGGAATGCTGAGTGGTGTGTCGGAATGCTGAGTGGTGTGTCTGACTGTTGACTGGTGTGTCGGAATGCTGAGTGGTGTGTCGGACTGTTGAGTGGTGTGTCGGAATTCTGAGTGGTGTGTCGGAATGTTGAGTGGTGTGTCGGAATGCTGAGTGGTGTGTCGGAATGCTGAGTGGTGTGTCGGAATACTGGCTGGTGTGTCAGAATGCCGAGTGGTGTGTCGGAATGCTGAGTGGTGTGTCGGAATGCTGAATGGTGTGTCGGAATGCTGAGTGGTGTGTCGGAATGGTGAGTGGTGTGTTGGAATGCTGAGTGGTGTGTCTGACAGTTGACTGGTGTGTCGGACTGCTGAGTGGTGTGTCGGAATGCTGAGAGTTGTGTCGGAATGTTGAGTGGTGTGTCGGACTGCTGAGTGCTGTGTCAGAATGCTGAGAGTTGTGTCGGAATGTTGAGTGGTGTGTCGGAATGCTGAGTGGTGTGTCGGACTGCTGAGTGGTGTGTCGAACTGCTGAGAGTTGTGTCGGAATGCAGAGTGGTGTGTTGGAAGGCTGACTGGTGTGTTGGAAGGCTGACTTGTGTGTTGGAATGCTGGGTGGTGTGTTGGAAGGCTGAGTGGTGTGTTGGAATGCTGACTCGTGTGTTGGAAGGCTGAGTGGTGTGTTGGAATGCTGAGTGGTGTGTTGGATTGCAGAGTGGTGTGTTGGATTGCAGAGTGGTGTGTTGGAAGGCTGACTGGTGTGTCGGAATGCTGAGTGGTGTGTTGGAATGCAGAGTGGTGTGTTGGAAGGCTGAGTGGTGTATTGGAATGCTGAGTGGTGTGTTGGAATGCTGAGTGGTGTGTTGGATTGCAGAGTGGTGTGTTGGATTGCAGAGTGGTGTGTTGGAAGGCTGACTGGTGTGTTGGAAGGCTGAGTGGTGTGTTGGAATGCTGGGTGGTGTGTTGGAAGGCTGAGTGGTGTGTTGGAATGCAGAGTGGTGTGTTGGAATGCTGACTCGTGTGTTGGAAGGCTGAGTGGTGTGTTGGAATGCTGAGCGGTGTGTTGGAATGCAGAGTGGTGTGTTGGAATGCTGGGTGGTGTGTTGGAATGCTGAGTGGTGTGTTGGAATGCTGAGTGGTGTGTTGGATTGCAGAGTGGTGTGTTGGCTTGCAGAGTGGTGTGTTGGAAGGCTGACTGGTGTGTTGGAATGCTGAGTGGTGTGTTGGATTGCAGAGTGGTGTGTTGGATTGCAGAGTGGTGTGTTGGAAGGCTGACTGGTGTGTTTGACTGCTGACTGGTGTGTTGGAATGCAGAGTGGTGTGTTGGAATGCTGAATGGTGTGTCGGACTGCTGACTGGTGTGTTGGAATGCAGAGTGGTGTGTTGGAATGCTGAATGGTGTGTCGGAATGCTGACTGGTGTGTTGGAATGCTGACTCGTGTGTTGGAAGGCTGAGTGGTGTGTTGGAATGCTGACTCGTGTGTTTTAAGGCTGAGTGGTGTGTTGGAATGCTGAGTGGTGTGTTGGAATGCTGACTGGTGTGTTGGAATGCTGAGTGGTGTGTTGGAATGCTGACTCGTGTGTTGGAAGGCTGAGTGGTGTGTTGGAATGCTGAATGGTGTGTCGGAATGCTGACTGGTGTGTTGGAATGCTGACTAGTGTGTTGGAAGGCTGAGTGGTGTGTTGGAATGCTGAGTGGTGTGTTGGAATGCTGACTGGTGTGTTGGAATGCTGAGTGGTGTGTTGGTTTGCTGAGTGGTGTGTTGGAAGGCTGACTGGTGTGTCGGAATGCTGAATGGTGTGTCGGACTGCTGACTGGTGTGTTGGAATGCAGAGTGGTGTGTTGGAATGCTGAATGGTGTGTCGGACTGCTGACTGGTGTCTTGGAATGCTGACTGGTGTGTTGGAATGCTGAGTAGTGTGTCGGACTGCTGACTGGTGTGTTGGAATGCTGACTGGTGTGTCGGAATGCTCAGTGGTGTGTCTGAATGCTGAGTGGTGTTTCGGAATGCTGACTGGTGTGTCAGAATGCTGACTGGTGTGTTGGAATGCTGAGTGATGTTTCGGAATGCTGAGTGGTGTGTCGGAATGCTGAGTGGTGTGTTGGAATGCTGAGTGGTGTTTCGGAATGCTGAGTGGTGTGTTGGAATGCTGAGTGGTGTGTTGGAATGCTGAGTGGTGTGTTGGAATGCTGACTGGTGTGTTGGAATGCTGACTGGTGTGTTGGAATGCGGAGTGGTGTGTTGGAATGCTGAGTGGTGCGTTGGAATGCTGACTGGTGTGTTGGAATGCTGACTGGTGTGTTGGAATTCTGACTGATGTTTCTGGCTGTTGACTGGTGTGTCGGACTGCTGAGTGGTGTGTTGGAATGCAGACTGGAGTGTTGGAATGCTGAGTGGTGTGTCGGATTGCTGACTGGTGTGTTGGAATGCTGAGTAGTGTGTCGGAATGCTGAGTGGTGTGTCGGAATGCTGAGTGGTGTGTTGGAATGCTGAGCAGTGTGTTGGACCGCTGAGAGGTGTGTCGGACTGCTGAGTGGTGTGTCGGAATGCTGAGTGATGTGTCGGAATGCTGAGTGGTGTGTCGGAATGCTGACTGGTGTGTCGGAACGCTGACTGATGTGTGGGACTGCTGAGTGGTGTGTCGGACTGCTGATGGTGTGTCGGAATGCTGACTGGTTTGTTGGAATGCTGACTGGTGTGTTGGAATGCTGAGTAGTGTTTCGGACTGCTGACTGGTGTGTTGGAATGCTGACTGGTGTGTCGGAATGCTCAGTGGTGTGTCGGAATGCTGAGTGGTGTTTCGGAATGCTGACTGGTGTGTCAGAATGCTGACTGGTGTGTTGGAATGCTGAGTGATGTTTCAGAATGCTGAGTGGTGTGTCGGAATGCTGACTGGTGTGTTGGAATGCTGAGTGGTGTGTTGGAATGCTGACTCGTGTGTTGGAAGGCTGACTGGTGTGTTGGAAGGCTGACTGTTGTGTTGGAATGCTGACTGGTGTGTTGGAATGCTGAGTGGTGTGTTGGAATGCTGACTCGTGTGTTGGAATGCTGAGTGGTGTGTTGGAAGGCTGAGTGGTGTGTTGGAATGCTGAGTGGTGTGTTGGAATGCAGAGTGGTGTGTTGGAATGCTGAGTGGTGTGTTGGAAGGCTGAGTGGTGTTTTGGAATGCTGACTGGTGTGTTGGAATGCTGACTGGTGTGTTGGAAGGCTGACTGGTGTGTTGGAATGCTGACTGGTGTGTTGGAATGCTGACAGATGTGTTGGAATGTGGAGTGGTGTGTCGGAATGCTGAGTGGTGTATTGGAATGCTGAGTGGTGTGATGGAATGCTGAGTGGTGTGATGGAATGCTGAGTGGTGTGTCGGAAAGCTGAGTGGTGTGTCGGAATGCTGAGTGGTGTGTTGGAATGCTGAGTGGTGTTTCGGAATGCTGACTGGTGTGTTGGAATGCTGAGTGGTGTTTCGGAATGCTGAGTGGTGTGTCGGAATGCTGACTGGTGTGTTGGAATGCTGAGTGGTGTTTCGGAATGATGACTGGTGTGTCAGAATGCTGAGTAGCGTGTCGGACTGCTGACTGGTGTGTTGGAATGCTGACTGGTGTGTTGGAATGCTGAGTGGTGTGTCGGAAAGCTGAGAGGTGTGTCGGAAAGCTGAGAGGTGTGTCGGAAAGCTGAGTGGTGTGTCGGAATGCTGAGTGGTGTGTTGGAATGCTGAGTGGTGTTTCGGAATGCTGACTGGTGTGTTGGAATGCTGAGTGGTGTTTCGGAATGCTGAGTGGTGTGTCGGAATGCTGACTGGTGTGTTGGAATGCTGAGTGGTGTTTCGGAATGCTGACTGGTGTGTTGGAATGCTGACTGGTGTGTTGTAATGCTGACTGGTGTTTGGAATGCTGTGTGGTGTTTCGGAATGCTGACTGGTGTGTTGGAATGCTGAGTGGTGTGTTGGAATGCTGAGTGGTGTGTTGCAATGCTGACTGGTGTGATGGAATGCTGAGTGGTGTGTCGGAATGCTGACTGGTGTGTCGGAATGCAGACTGGTGTGTCGGAATGCTGACTGGTGTGTTGGAATGCTGACTGGTGTGTTGGAATGCTGACTGGTGTGTTGGAATGCTGACTGGTGTGTTGGAATTCTGACTGATGTTTCTGACTGTAGACTGGTGTGTCGGACTGCTGAGTGGTGTGTCGGAATGCAGACTGGTGTGTTGGAATGCTGAGTGGTGTGTCGGAATGCTGAGTTGTGTGTCGGACTGCTGGGTGGTGTGTCGGAATGCTGAGTGGTGTGTCGGAATGCTGAGTGGTGTGTTGGAATGCTGAGTAGTGTGTCGGACTGCTGAGAGGTGTGTCGGTATGCTGAGTGGTGTGTCGGAATGCTGAGTGGTGTGTCGGAATGCTGAGTGGTGTGTCGGAATGCTGAGTGGTGTGTTGGAATGCTGAGTGGTGTGTCGGACTGCTGACTGGTGTTTCGGACTGCTAAGTGTTGTGTCAGAATGCAGAGTGGTGTGTCAGAACGCTGAGTGGTGTGTTGGAATGCTGAGTGGTGTGTCGGACTGCTGACTGGTGTGTCGGACTGCTGAGTGGTGTGTCGGAATGCTGAGTGATGTGTCGGAATGCTGAGTGGTGTGTCGGACTGCTGACTGGTGTGTCGGAACGCTGACTGATGTGTGGGACTGCTGAGTGGTGTGTCAGAATGCTGACTGGTGTGTCGGAACGCTGACTGATGTGTGGGACTGCTGAGTGGTGTGTCGGACTGCTGATGGTGTGTCGGAATGCTGAGTGATGTGTCGGAATGCTGACTGGTGTGTCTGAATGTTGAGTGGTGTGTCGGAATGCTGAGTGGTGTGTCGGAATGCTGAGTGGTGTGTCGGAATGCTGAGTGGTGTGTCGGAATGCTGAGTGGTGTGTCTGAATGTTGACTGGTGTGTCGGAATGCTGAGTGGTGTGTCGGACTGCTGAGTGGTGTGTCGGAATTCTGAGTGGTGTGTCTGAATGTTGACTGGTGTGTCGGAATGCTGAGTGGTGTGTCGGACTGCTGAGTGGTGTGTCGGAATTCTGAGTGGTGTGTCGGAATGCTGAGTGGTGTGTCTGAATGTTGACTGGTGTGTCGGAATGCTGAGTGGTGTGTCGGACTGCTGAGTGGTGTGTCGGAATTCTGAGTGGTGTGTCGGACTGCTGAGTGGTGTGTCGGATTTCTGAGTGGTGTGTCGGACTGCTGAGTGGTGTGTCGGAATGCTGCCTGGTGTGTCGGAATGCTGAGTGGTGTGCCGAACTGCTGACTGGTGTGTCGGAATGCTGACTGATGTGTCGGAATGCTGTGTGGTGTGTTGGAATGCTAACTGCTGTGTCGGACTACTGAGTGGTGTTTCGGACTGCTTAGTGTTGTGTCGGAATGCTGAGTGGTGTGTCGGACTGCTGAGTGGTGTGTCGGACTGCTGAGTGGTGTGTCGGAATGCTGACTGGTGTGTCGGAACGGTGACTGATGTGTCGGACTGCTGAGTGGTGTGTCGGAATGCTGACTGGTGTGTCGGAATGCTGACTGGTGTGTCGGAATGATGAGTGGTGTGTCGGAATGCTGAGTGGTGTGTCGGAATGCTGCGTGGTGTGTCGGACTGCTGAGTGGTGTGTCGGAATGCTGAGAGATGTGTCGGAATGCTGAGTGGTGTGTCGGAATGCTGACTGGTGTGTCGGAACGCTGACTGATTTGTCGGACTGCTGAGTGGTGTGTCGGAATGTTGACTGGTGTGTCTGAATGTTGACTGGTGTGTCGGAATGCTGAGTGGTGTGTCGGACTGCTGAGTGGTGTGTCGGAATTCTGAGTGGTGTGTCGGAATGTTGGCTGGTGTGTCGGAATGTTGGCTGGTGTGTCGGAATGCTGAGTGGTGTGTCGGAATGCTGGCTGGTGTGTCGGAATGCTGAGTGGTGTGTCGGAATGCTGAGTGGTGTGTCTGACTGTTGACTGGTGTGTCGGAATGCTGAGTGGTGTGTCGGACTGTTGAGTGGTGTGTCGGAATTCTGAGTGGTGTGTCGGAATGTTGAGTGGTGTGTCGGAATGCTCAGTGGTGTGTCGGAATGCTGAGTGGTGTGTCGGAATACTGGCTGGTGTGTCAGAATGCCGAGTGGTGTGTCGGAATGCTGAGTGGTGTGTCGGAATGCTGAATGGTGTGTCGGAATGCTGAGTGGTGTGTCGGAATGGTGAGTGGTGTGTTGGAATGCTGAGTGGTGTGTCTGACAGTTGACTGGTGTGTCGGACTGCTGAGTGGTGTGTCGGAATGCTGAGAGTTGTGTCGGAATGTTGAGTGGTGTGTCGGACTGCTGAGTGCTGTGTCAGAATGCTGAGAGTTGTGTCGGAATGTTGAGTGGTGTGTCGGAATGCTGAGTGGTGTGTCGGACTGCTGAGTGGTGTGTCGAACTGCTGAGAGTTGTGTCGGAATGCAGAGTGGTGTGTTGGAAGGCTGACTGGTGTGTTGGAAGGCTGACTTGTGTGTTGGAATGCTGGGTGGTGTGTTGGAAGGCTGAGTGGTGTGTTGGAATGCTGACTCGTGTGTTGGAAGGCTGAGTGGTGTGTTGGAATGCTGAGTGGTGTGTTGGATTGCAGAGTGGTGTGTTGGATTGCAGAGTGGTGTGTTGGAAGGCTGACTGGTGTGTCGGAATGCTGAGTGGTGTGTTGGAATGCAGAGTGGTGTGTTGGAAGGCTGAGTGGTGTATTGGAATGCTGAGTGGTGTGTTGGAATGCTGAGTGGTGTGTTGGATTGCAGAGTGGTGTGTTGGATTGCAGAGTGGTGTGTTGGAAGGCTGACTGGTGTGTTGGAAGGCTGAGTGGTGTGTTGGAATGCTGGGTGGTGTGTTGGAAGGCTGAGTGGTGTGTTGGAATGCAGAGTGGTGGGTTGGAATGCTGACTCGTGTGTTGGAAGGCTGAGTGGTGTGTTGGAATGCTGAGTGGTGTGTTGGAATGCAGAGTGGTGTGTTGGAATGCTGGGTGGTGTGTTGGAATGCTGAGTGGTGTGTTGGAATGCTGAGTGGTGTGTTGGATTGCAGAGTGGTGTGTTGGATTGCAGAGCGGTGTGTTGGAAGGCTGACTGGTGTGTTGGAATGCTGAGTGGTGTGTTGGATTGCAGAGTGGTGTGTTGGATTGCAGAGTGGTGTGTTGGAAGGCTGACTGGTGTGTTTGACTGCTGACTGGTGTGTTGGAATGCAGAGTGGTGTGTTGGAATGCTGAATGGTGTGTCGGACTGCTGACTGGTGTGTTGGAATGCAGAGTGGTGTGTTGGAATGCTGAATGGTGTGTCGGAATGCTGACTGGTGTGTTGGAATGCTGACTCGTGTGTTGGAAGGCTGAGTGGTGTGTTGGAATGCTGACTCGTGTGTTTTAAGGCTGAGTGGTGTGTTGGAATGCTGAGTGGTGTGTTGGAATGCTGACTGGTGTGTTGGAATGCTGAGTGGTGTGTTGGAATGCTGACTCGTGTGTTGGAAGGCTGAGTGGTGTGTTGGAATGCTGAATGGTGTGTCGGAATGCTGACTGGTGTGTTGGAATGCTGACTAGTGTGTTGGAAGGCTGAGTGGTGTGTTGGAATGCTGAGTGGTGTGTTGGAATGCTGACTGGTGTGTTGGAATGCTGAGTGGTGTGTTGGTTTGCTGAGTGGTGTGTTGGAAGGCTGACTGGTGTGTCGGAATGCTGAATGGTGTGTCGGACTGCTGACTGGTGTGTTGGAATGCAGAGTGGTGTGTTGGAATGCTGAATGGTGTGTCGGACTGCTGACTGGTGTCTTGGAATGCTGACTGGTGTGTTGGAATGCTGAGTAGTGTGTCGGACTGCTGACTGGTGTGTTGGAATGCTGACTGGTGTGTCGGAATGCTCAGTGGTGTGTCTGAATGCTGAGTGGTGTTTCGGAATGCTGACTGGTGTGTCAGAATGCTGACTGGTGTGTTGGAATGCTGAGTGATGTTTCGGAATGCTGAGTGGTGTGTCGGAATGCTGAGTGGTGTGTTGGAATGCTGAGTGGTGTTTCGGAATGCTGAGTGGTGTGTTGGAATGCTGAGTGGTGTGTTGGAATGCTGAGTGGTGTGTTGGAATGCTGACTGGTGTGTTGGAATGCTGACTGGTGTGTTGGAATGCGGAGTGGTGTGTTGGAATGCTGAGTGGTGCGTTGGAATGCTGACTGGTGTGTTGGAATGCTGACTGGTGTGTTGGAATTCTGACTGATGTTTCTGGCTGTTGACTGGTGTGTCGGACTGCTGAGTGGTGTGTTGGAATGCAGACTGGTGTGTTGGAATGCTGAGTGGTGTGTCGGATTGCTGACTGGTGTGTTGGAATGCTGAGTAGTGTGTCGGAATGCTGAGTGGTGTGTCGGAATGCTGAGTGGTGTGTTGGAATGCTGAGTAGTGTGTTGGACCGCTGAGAGGTGTGTCGGACTGCTGAGTGGTGTGTCGGAATGCTGAGTGATGTGTCGGAATGCTGAGTGGTGTGTCGGAATGCTGACTGGTGTGTCGGAACGCTGACTGATGTGTGGGACTGCTGAGTGGTGTGTCGGACTGCTGATGGTGTGTCGGAATGCTGACTGGTTTGTTGGAATGCTGACTGGTGTGTTGGAATGCTGAGTAGTGTTTCGGACTGCTGACTGGTGTGTTGGAATGCTGACTGGTGTGTCGGAATGCTCAGTGGTGTGTCGGAATGCTGAGTGGTGTTTCGGAATGCTGACTGGTGTGTCAGAATGCTGACTGGTGTGTTGGAATGCTGAGTGATGTTTCAGAATGCTGAGTGGTGTGTCGGAATGCTGAGTGGTGTGTTTGGAATGCTGAGTGGTGTTTCGGAATGCTGAGTGGTGTGTTGGAATGCTGAGTGGTGTGTTGGAATGCTGAGTGGTGTGTTGGAAGGCTGAGTGGTGTGTTGGAATGCTGAGTGGTGTGTTGGAATGCTGAGTGGTGTGTTGGAATGCAGAGTGGTGTGTTGGAATGCTGACTGGTGTGTTGGAATGCTGAGTGGTGTGTTGGAATGCTGACTCGTGTGTTGGAAGGCTGACTGGTGTGTTGGAAGGCTGACTGGTGTGTTGGAATGCTGACTGGTGTGTTGGAATGCTGAGTGGTGTGTTGGAATGCTGAGTGGTGTGTTGGAATGCTGAGTGGTGTGTTGGAAGGCTGAGTGGTGTGTTGGAATGCTGAGTGGTGTGTTGGAATGCAGAGTGGTGTGTTGGAATGCTGAGTGGTGTGTTGGAAGGCTGAGTGGTGTTTTGGAATGCTGACTGGTGTGTTGGAATGCTGACTGGTGTGTTGGAAGGCTGACTGGTGTGTTGGAATGCTGACTGGTGTGTTGGAATGCTGACAGGTGTGTTGGAATGTGGAGTGGTGTGTCGGAATGCTGAGTGGTGTATTGGAATGCTGAGTGGTGTGATGGAATGCTGAGTGGTGTGATGGAATGCTGAGTGGTGTGTCGGAAAGCTGAGTGGTGTGTCGGAATGCTGAGTGGTGTGATGGAATGCTGAGTGGTGTTTCGGAATGCTGACTGGTGTGTCAGAATGCTGAGTAGTGTGTCGGACTGCTGACTGGTGTGTTGGAATGCTGACTGGTGTGTTGGAATGCTGAGTGGTGTGTCGGAAAGCTGAGAGGTGTGTCGGAAAGCTGAGAGGTGTGTCGGAAAGCTGAGTGGTGTGTCGGAATGCTGAGTGGTGTGTTGGAATGCTGAGTGGTGTTTCGGAATGCTGACTGGTGTGTTGGAATGCTGAGTGGTGTTTCGGAATGCTGAGTGGTGTGTCGGAATGCTGACTGGTGTGATGGAATGCTGAGTGGTGTGTCGGAATGCTGACTGGTGTGTCGGAATGCAGACTGGTGTGTCGGAATGCTGACTGGTGTGTTGGAATGCTGACTGGTGTGTTGGAATGCTGACTGGTGTGTTGGAATTCTGACTGATGTTTCTGACTGTAGACTGGTGTGTCGGACTGCTGAGTGGTGTGTCGGAATGCAGACTGGTGTGTTGGAATGCTGAGTGGTGTGTCGGAATGCTGACTGGTGTGTTGGAATGCTGAGTAGTGTGTCGGAATGCTGAGTTGTTTGTCGGACTGCTGGGTGGTGTGTCGGAATGCTGAGTGGTGTGTCGGAATGCTGAGTGGTGTGTTGGAATGCTGAGTAGTGTGTCGGACTGCTGAGAGGTGTGTCGGAATGCTGAGTGGTGTGTCGGAATGCTGAGTGGTGTGTTGGAATGCTGAGTGGTGTGTCGGACTGCTGACTGGTGTTTCGGACTGCTAAGTGTTGTGTCAGAATGCAGAGTGGTGTGTCAGAACGCTGAGTGGTGTGTTGGAATGCTGAGTGGTGTGTCGGACTGCTGACTGGTGTGTCGGACTGCTGAGTGGTGTGTCGGAATGCTGAGTGATGTGTCGGAATGCTGAGTGGTGTGTCGGACTGCTGACTGGTGTGTCGGAACGCTGACTGATGTGTGGGACTGCTGAGTGGTGTGTCAGAATGCTGACTGGTGTGTCGGAACGCTGACTGATGTGTGGGACTGCTGAGTGGTGTGTCGGACTGCTGATGGTGTGTCGGAATGCTGAGTGATGTGTCGGAATGCTGACTGGTGTGTCTGAATGTTGAGTGGTGTGTCGGAATGCTGAGTGGTGTGTCGGAATGCTGAGTGGTGTGTCGGAATGCTGAGTGGTGTGTCGGAATGCTGAGTGGTGTGTCTGAATGTTGACTGGTGTGTCGGAATGCTGAGTGGTGTGTCGGACTGCTGAGTGGTGTGTCGGAATTCTGAGTGGTGTGTCTGAATGTTGACTGGTGTGTCGGAATGCTGAGTGGTGTGTCGGACTGCTGAGTGGTGTGTCGGAATTCTGAGTGGTGTGTCGGAATGCTGACTGGTGTGTTGGAATGCTGAGTAGTGTGTCGGAATGCTGAGTTGTGTGTCGGACTGCTGGGTGGTGTGTCGGAATGCTGAGTGGTGTGTTGGATTGCAGAGTGGTGTGTTGGAAGGCTGACTGGTGTGTTTGACTGCTGACTGGTGTGTTGGAATGCAGAGTGGTGTGTTGGAATGCTGAATGGTGTGTCGGACTGCTGACTGGTGTGTTGGAATGCAGAGTGGTGTGTTGGAATGCTGAATGGTGTGTCGGAATGCTGACTGGTGTGTTGGAATGCTGACTCGTGTGTTGGAAGGCTGAGTGGTGTGTTGGAATGCTGACTCGTGTGTTTTAAGGCTGAGTGGTGTGTTGGAATGCTGAGTGGTGTGTTGGAATGCTGACTGGTGTGTTGGAATGCTGAGTGGTGTGTTGGAATGCTGACTCGTGTGTTGGAAGGCTGAGTGGTGTGTTGGAATGCTGAATGGTGTGTCGGAATGCTGACTGGTGTGTTGGAATGCTGACTAGTGTGTTGGAAGGCTGAGTGGTGTGTTGGAATGCTGAGTGGTGTGTTGGAATGCTGACTGGTGTGTTGGAATGCTGAGTGGTGTGTTGGTTTGCTGAGTGGTGTGTTGGAAGGCTGACTGGTGTGTCGGAATGCTGAATGGTGTGTCGGACTGCTGACTGGTGTGTTGGAATGCAGAGTGGTGTGTTGGAATGCTGAATGGTGTGTCGGACTGCTGACTGGTGTCTTGGAATGCTGACTGGTGTGTTGGAATGCTGAGTAGTGTGTCGGACTGCTGACTGGTGTGTTGGAATGCTGACTGGTGTGTCGGAATGCTCAGTGGTGTGTCTGAATGCTGAGTGGTGTTTCGGAATGCTGACTGGTTTGTCAGAATGCTGACTGGTGTGTTGGAATGCTGAGTGATGTTTCGGAATGCTGAGTGGTGTGTCGGAATGCTGAGTGGTGTGTTGGAATGCTGAGTGGTGTTTCGGAATGCTGAGTGGTGTGTTGGAATGCTGAGTGGTGTGTTGGAATGCTAACTGGTGTGTTGGAATGCTGACTGGTGTGTTGGAATGCGGAGTGGTGTGTTGGAATGCTGAGTGGTGCGTTGGAATGCTGACTGGATTGTTGGAATGCTGACTGGTGTGTTGGAATTCTGACTGATGTTTCTGGCTGTTGACTGGTGTGTCGGACTGCTGAGTGGTGTGTTGGAATGCAGACTGGTGTGTTGGAATGCTGAGTGGTGTGTCGGATTGCTGACTGGTGTGTTGGAATGCTGAGTAGTGTGTCGGAATGCTGAGTGGTGTGTCGGAATGCTGAGTGGTGTGTTGGAATGCTGAGTAGTGTGTTGGACCGCTGAGAGGTGTGTCGGACTGCTGAGTGGTGTGTCGGAATGCTGAGTGATGTGTCGGAATGCTGAGTGGTGTGTCGGAATGCTGACTGGTGTGTCGGAACGCTGACTGATGTGTGGGACTGCTGAGTGGTGTGTCGGACTGCTGATGGTGTGTCGGAATGCTGACTGGTTTGTTGGAATGCTGACTGGTGTGTTGGAATGCTGAGTAGTGTTTCGGACTGCTGACTGGTGTGTTGGAATGCTGACTGGTGTGTCGGAATGCTCAGTGGTGTGTCGGAATGCTGAGTGGTGTTTCGGAATGCTGACTGGTGTGTCAGAATGCTGACTGGTGTGTTGGAATGCTGAGTGATGTTTCGGAATGCTGAGTGGTGTGTCGGAATGCTGAGTGGTGTGTTGGAATGCTGAGTGGTGTTTCGGAATGCTGAGTGGTGTGTTGGAATGCTGAGTGGTGTGTTGGAATGCTGAGTGGTGTGTTGGAAGGCTGAGTGGTGTGTTGGAATGCTGAGTGGTGTGTTGGAATGCTGAGTGGTGTGTTGGAATGCAGAGTGGTGTGTTGGAATGCTGACTGGTGTGTTGGAATGCTGAGTGGTGTGTTGGAATGCTGACTCGTGTGTTGGAAGGCTGACTGGTGTGTTGGAAGGCTGACTGGTGTGTTGGAATGCTGACTGGTGTGTTGGAATGCTGAGTGGTGTGTTGGAATGCTGACTCGTGTGTTGGAATGCTGAGTGGTGTGTTGGAAGGCTGAGTGGTGTGTTGGAATGCAGAGTGGTGTGTCGGAATGCTGACTGGTGTGTCGGAACGCTGACTGATGTGTGGGACTGCTGAGTGGTGTGTCGGACTGCTGATGGTGTGTCGGAATGCTGACTGGTTTGTTGGAATGCTGACTGGTGTGTTGGAATGCTGAGTAGTGTTTCGGACTGCTGACTGGTGTGTTGGAATGCTGACTGGTGTGTCGGAATGCTCAGTGGTGTGTCGGAATGCTGAGTGGTGTTTCGGAATGCTGACTGGTGTGTCAGAATGCTGACTGGTGTGTTGGAATGCTGAGTGATGTTTCAGAATGCTGAGTGGTGTGTCGGAATGCTGAGTGGTGTGTTTGGAATGCTGAGTGGTGTTTCGGAATGCTGAGTGGTGTGTTGGAATGCTGAGTGGTGTGTTGGAATGCTGAGTGGTGTGTTGGAAGGCTGAGTGGTGTGTTGGAATGCTGAGTGGTGTGTTGGAATGCTGAGTGGTGTGTTGGAATGCAGAGTGGTGTGTTGGAATGCTGACTGGTGTGTTGGAATGCTGAGTGGTGTGTTGGAATGCTGACTCGTGTGTTGGAAGGCTGACTGGTGTGTTGGAAGGCTGACTGGTGTGTTGGAATGCTGACTGGTGTGTTGGAATGCTGAGTGGTGTGTTGGAATGCTGAGTGGTGTGTTGGAATGCTGAGTGGTGTGTTGGAAGGCTGAGTGGTGTGTTGGAATGCTGAGTGGTGTGTTGGAATGCAGAGTGGTGTGTTGGAATGCTGAGTGGTGTGTTGGAAGGCTGAGTGGTGTTTTGGAATGCTGACTGGTGTGTTGGAATGCTGACTGGTGTGTTGGAAGGCTGACTGGTGTGTTGGAATGCTGACTGGTGTGTTGGAATGCTGACAGGTGTGTTGGAATGTGGAGTGGTGTGTCGGAATGCTGAGTGGTGTATTGGAATGCTGAGTGGTGTGATGGAATGCTGAGTGGTGTGATGGAATGCTGAGTGGTGTGTCGGAAAGCTGAGTGGTGTGTCGGAATGCTGAGTGGTGTGATGGAATGCTGAGTGGTGTTTCGGAATGCTGACTGGTGTGTCAGAATGCTGAGTAGTGTGTCGGACTGCTGACTGGTGTGTTGGAATGCTGACTGGTGTGTTGGAATGCTGAGTGGTGTGTCGGAAAGCTGAGAGGTGTGTCGGAAAGCTGAGAGGTGTGTCGGAAAGCTGAGTGGTGTGTCGGAATGCTGAGTGGTGTGTTGGAATGCTGAGTGGTGTTTCGGAATGCTGACTGGTGTGTTGGAATGCTGAGTGGTGTTTCGGAATGCTGAGTGGTGTGTCGGAATGCTGACTGGTGTGATGGAATGCTGAGTGGTGTGTCGGAATGCTGACTGGTGTGTCGGAATGCAGACTGGTGTGTCGGAATGCTGACTGGTGTGTTGGAATGCTGACTGGTGTGTTGGAATGCTGACTGGTGTGTTGGAATTCTGACTGATGTTTCTGACTGTAGACTGGTGTGTCGGACTGCTGAGTGGTGTGTCGGAATGCAGACTGGTGTGTTGGAATGCTGAGTGGTGTGTCGGAATGCTGACTGGTGTGTTGGAATGCTGAGTAGTGTGTCGGAATGCTGAGTTGTTTGTCGGACTGCTGGGTGGTGTGTCGGAATGCTGAGTGGTGTGTCGGAATGCTGAGTGGTGTGTTGGAATGCTGAGTAGTGTGTCGGACTGCTGAGAGGTGTGTCGGAATGCTGAGTGGTGTGTCGGAATGCTGAGTGGTGTGTTGGAATGCTGAGTGGTGTGTCGGACTGCTGACTGGTGTTTCGGACTGCTAAGTGTTGTGTCAGAATGCAGAGTGGTGTGTCAGAACGCTGAGTGGTGTGTTGGAATGCTGAGTGGTGTGTCGGACTGCTGACTGGTGTGTCGGACTGCTGAGTGGTGTGTCGGAATGCTGAGTGATGTGTCGGAATGCTGAGTGGTGTGTCGGACTGCTGACTGGTGTGTCGGAACGCTGACTGATGTGTGGGACTGCTGAGTGGTGTGTCAGAATGCTGACTGGTGTGTCGGAACGCTGACTGATGTGTGGGACTGCTGAGTGGTGTGTCGGACTGCTGATGGTGTGTCGGAATGCTGAGTGATGTGTCGGAATGCTGACTGGTGTGTCTGAATGTTGAGTGGTGTGTCGGAATGCTGAGTGGTGTGTCGGAATGCTGAGTGGTGTGTCGGAATGCTGAGTGGTGTGTCGGAATGCTGAGTGGTGTGTCTGAATGTTGACTGGTGTGTCGGAATGCTGAGTGGTGTGTCGGACTGCTGAGTGGTGTGTCGGAATTCTGAGTGGTGTGTCTGAATGTTGACTGGTGTGTCGGAATGCTGAGTGGTGTGTCGGACTGCTGAGTGGTGTGTCGGAATTCTGAGTGGTGTGTCGGAATGCTGACTGGTGTGTTGGAATGCTGAGTAGTGTGTCGGAATGCTGAGTTGTGTGTCGGACTGCTGGGTGGTGTGTCGGAATGCTGAGTGGTGTGTTGGATTGCAGAGTGGTGTGTTGGAAGGCTGACTGGTGTGTTTGACTGCTGACTGGTGTGTTGGAATGCAGAGTGGTGTGTTGGAATGCTGAATGGTGTGTCGGACTGCTGACTGGTGTGTTGGAATGCAGAGTGGTGTGTTGGAATGCTGAATGGTGTGTCGGAATGCTGACTGGTGTGTTGGAATGCTGACTCGTGTGTTGGAAGGCTGAGTGGTGTGTTGGAATGCTGACTCGTGTGTTTTAAGGCTGAGTGGTGTGTTGGAATGCTGAGTGGTGTGTTGGAATGCTGAGTGGTGTGTTGGAATGCTGAGTGGTGTGTTGGAATGCTGACTCGTGTGTTGGAAGGCTGAGTGGTGTGTTGGAATGCTGAATGGTGTGTCGGAATGCTGACTGGTGTGTTGGAATGCTGACTAGTGTGTTGGAAGGCTGAGTGGTGTGTTGGAATGCTGAGTGGTGTGTTGGAATGCTGACTGGTGTGTTGGAATGCTGAGTGGTGTGTTGGTTTGCTGAGTGGTGTGTTGGAAGGCTGACTGGTGTGTCGGAATGCTGAATGGTGTGTCGGACTGCTGACTGGTGTGTTGGAATGCAGAGTGGTGTGTTGGAATGCTGAATGGTGTGTCGGACTGCTGACTGGTGTCTTGGAATGCTGACTGGTGTGTTGGAATGCTGAGTAGTGTGTCGGACTGCTGACTGGTGTGTTGGAATGCTGACTGGTGTGTCGGAATGCTCAGTGGTGTGTCTGAATGCTGAGTGGTGTTTCGGAATGCTGACTGGTTTGTCAGAATGCTGACTGGTGTGTTGGAATGCTGAGTGATGTTTCGGAATGCTGAGTGGTGTGTCGGAATGCTGAGTGGTGTGTTGGAATGCTGAGTGGTGTTTCGGAATGCTGAGTGGTGTGTTGGAATGCTGAGTGGTGTGTTGGAATGCTAACTGGTGTGTTGGAATGCTGACTGGTGTGTTGGAATGCGGAGTGGTGTGTTGGAATGCTGAGTGGTGCGTTGGAATGCTGACTGGATTGTTGGAATGCTGACTGGTGTGTTGGAATTCTGACTGATGTTTCTGGCTGTTGACTGGTGTGTCGGACTGCTGAGTGGTGTGTTGGAATGCAGACTGGTGTGTTGGAATGCTGAGTGGTGTGTCGGATTGCTGACTGGTGTGTTGGAATGCTGAGTAGTGTGTCGGAATGCTGAGTGGTGTGTCGGAATGCTGAGTGGTGTGTTGGAATGCTGAGTAGTGTGTTGGACCGCTGAGAGGTGTGTCGGACTGCTGAGTGGTGTGTCGGAATGCTGAGTGATGTGTCGGAATGCTGAGTGGTGTGTCGGAATGCTGACTGGTGTGTCGGAACGCTGACTGATGTGTGGGACTGCTGAGTGGTGTGTCGGACTGCTGATGGTGTGTCGGAATGCTGACTGGTTTGTTGGAATGCTGACTGGTGTGTTGGAATGCTGAGTAGTGTTTCGGACTGCTGACTGGTGTGTTGGAATGCTGACTGGTGTGTCGGAATGCTCAGTGGTGTGTCGGAATGCTGAGTGGTGTTTCGGAATGCTGACTGGTGTGTCAGAATGCTGACTGGTGTGTTGGAATGCTGAGTGATGTTTCGGAATGCTGAGTGGTGTGTCGGAATGCTGAGTGGTGTGTTGGAATGCTGAGTGGTGTTTCGGAATGCTGAGTGGTGTGTTGGAATGCTGAGTGGTGTGTTGGAATGCTGAGTGGTGTGTTGGAAGGCTGAGTGGTGTGTTGGAATGCTGAGTGGTGTGTTGGAATGCTGAGTGGTGTGTTGGAATGCAGAGTGGTGTGTTGGAATGCTGACTGGTGTGTTGGAATGCTGAGTGGTGTGTTGGAATGCTGACTCGTGTGTTGGAAGGCTGACTGGTGTGTTGGAAGGCTGACTGGTGTGTTGGAATGCTGACTGGTGTGTTGGAATGCTGAGTGGTGTGTTGGAATGCTGACTCGTGTGTTGGAATGCTGAGTGGTGTGTTGGAAGGCTGAGTGGTGTGTTGGAATGCTGAGTGGTGTGTTGGAATGCAGAGTGGTGTGTTGGAATGCTGAGTGGTGTGTTGGAAGGCTGAGTGGTGTTTTGGAATGCTGACTGGTGTGTTGGAATGCTGACTGGTGTGTTGGAAGGCTGACTGGTGTGTTGGAATGCTGACTGGTGTGTTGGAATGCTGACAGGTGTGTTGGAATGTGGAGTGGTGTGTCGGAATGCTGAGTGGTGTATTGGAATGCTGAGTGGTGTGATGGAATGCTGAGTGGTGTGATGGAATGCTGAGTGGTGTGTCGGAAAGCTGAGTGGTGTGTCGGAATGCTGAGTGGTGTGATGGAATGCTGAGTGGTGTTTCGGAATGCTGACTGGTGTGTCAGAATGCTGACTGGTGTGTTGGAATGCTGAGTGGTGTGTCGGAAAGCTGAGAGGTGTGTTGGAAAGCTGAGAGGTGTGTCGGAAAGCTGAGTGGTGTGTCGGAATGCTGAGTGGTGTGTTGGAATGCTGAGTGGTGTTTCGGAATGCTGACTGGTGTGTTGGAATGCTGAGTGGTGTTTCGGAATGCTGAGTGGTGTGTCGGAATGCTGACTGGTGTGTTGGAAGGCTGACTGGTGTGTTGGAATGCTGAGTGGTGTGTCGGAATGCTGACTGGTGTGTCGGAATGCAGACTGGTGTGTCGGAATGCTGACTGGTGTGTTGGAATGCTGACTGGTGTGTTGGAATGCTGACTGGTGTGTTGGAATTCTGACTGATGTTTCTGACTGTAGACTGGTGTGTCGGACTGCTGAGTGGTGTGTCGGAATGCAGACTGGTGTGTTGGAATGCTGAGTGGTGTCTCGGAATGCTGACTGGTGTGTTGGAATGCTGAGTAGTGTGTCGGAATGCTGAGTAGTGTGTCGGACTGCTGGGTGGTGTGTCGGAATGCTGAGTGGTGTGTCGGAATGCTGAGTGGTGTGTTGGAATGCTGAGTAGTGTGTCGGACTGCTGAGAGGTGTGTCGGAATGCTGAGTGGTGTGTCGGAATGCTGAGTGGTGTGTTGGAATGCTGAGTGGTGTGTCGGACTGCTGACTGGTGTTTCGGACTGCTAAGTGTTGTGTCAGAATGCAGAGTGGTGTGTCAGAACGCTGAGTGGTGTGTTGGAATGCTGAGTGGTGTGTCGGACTGCTGACTGGTGTGTCGGACTGCTGAGTGGTGTGTCGGAATGCTGAGTGATGTGTCGGAATGCTGAGTGGTGTGTCGGAATGCTGACTGGTGTGTCGGAACGCTGACTGATGTGTGGGACTGCTGAGTGGTGTGTCAGAATGCTGACTGGTGTGTCGGAACGCTGACTGATGTGTGGGACTGCTGAGTGGTGTGTCGGACTGCTGATGGTGTGTCGGAATGCTGAGTGATGTGTCGGAATGCTGACTGGTGTGTCTGAATGTTGAGTGGTGTGTCGGAATGCTGAGTGGTGTGTCGGAATGCTGAGTGGTGTGTCGGAATGCTGAGTGGTGTGTCGGAATGCTGAGTGGTGTGTCTGAATGTTGACTGGTGCGTCGGAATGCTGAGTGGTGTGTCGGACTGCTGAGTGGTGTGTCGGAATTCTGAGTGGTGTGTCTGAATGTTGACTGGTGTGTCGGAATGCTGAGTGGTGTGTCGGACTGCTGAGTGGTGTGTCGGAATTCTGAGTGGTGTGTCGGAATGCTGACTGGTGTGTTGGAATGCTGAGTAGTGTGTCGGAATGCTGAGTTGTGTGTCGGACTGCTGGGTGGTGTGTCGGAATGCTGAGTGGTGTGTCGGAATGCTGAGTGGTGTGTTGGAATGCTGAGTAGTGTGTCGGACTGCTGAGAGGTGTGTCGGAATGCAGACTGGTGTGTCGGAATGCTGACTGGTGTGTTGGAATGCTGACTGGTGTGTTGGAATGCTGACTGGTGTGTTGGAATGCTGACTGGTGTGTTGGAATTCTGACTGATGTTTCTGACTGTAGACTGGTGTGTCGGACTGCTGAGTGGTGTGTCGGAATGCAGACTGGTGTGTTGGAATGCTGAGTGGTGTGTCGGAATGCTGACTGGTGTGTTGGAATGCTGAGTAGTGTGTCGGAATGCTGAGTTGTGTGTCGGACTGCTGGGTGGTGTGTCGGAATGCTGAGTGGTGTGTCGGAATGCTGAGTGGTGTGTTGGAATGCTGAGTAGTGTGTCGGACTGCTGAGAGGTGTGTCGGAATGCTGAGTGGTGTGTCGGAATGCTGAGTGGTGTGTTGGAATGCTGAGTGGTGTGTCGGACTGCTGACTGGTGTTTCGGACTGCTAAGTGTTGTGTCAGAATGCAGAGTGGTGTGTCAGAACGCTGAGTGGTGTGTTGGAATGCTGAGTGGTGTGTCGGACTGCTGACTGGTGTGTCGGACTGCTGAGTGGTGTGTCGGAATGCTGAGTGATGTGTCGGAATGCTGAGTGGTGTGTCGGACTGCTGACTGGTGTGTCGGAACGCTGACTGATGTGTGGGACTGCTGAGTGGTGTGTCAGAATGCTGACTGGTGTGTCGGAACGCTGACTGATGTGTGGGACTGCTGAGTGGTGTGTCGGACTGCTGATGGTGTGTCAAAATGCTGAGTGATGTGTCGGAATGCTGACTGGTGTGTCTGAATGTTGAGTGGTGTGTCGGAATGCTGAGTGGTGTGTCGGAATGCTGAGTGGTGTGTCGGAATGCTGAGTGGTGTGTCGGAATGCTGAGTGGTGTGTCTGAATGTTGACTGGTGTGTCGGAATGCTGAGTGGTGTGTCGGACTGCTGAGTGGTGTGTCGGAATTCTGAGTGGTGTGTCTGAATGTTGACTGGTGTGTCGGAATGCTGAGTGGTGTGTCGGACTGCTGAGTGGTGTGTCGGAATTCTGAGTGGTGTGTCGGAATGCTGAGTGGTGTGTCTGAATGTTGACTGGTGTGTCGGAATGCTGAGTGGTGTGTCGGACTGCTGAGTGGTGTGTCGGAATTCTGAGTGGTGTGTCGGACTGCTGAGTGGTGTGTCGGATTTCTGAGTGGTGTGTCGGACTGCTGAGTGGTGTGTCGGAATGCTGCCTGGTGTGTCGGAATGCTGAGTGGTGTGCCGAACTGCTGACTGGTGTGTCGGAATGCTGACTGATGTGTCGGAATGCTGTGTGGTGTGTTGGAATGCTAACTGCTGTGTCGGACTACTGAGTGGTGTTTCGGACTGCTTAGTGTTGTGTCGGAATGCTGAGTGGTGTGTCGGACTGCTGAGTGGTGTGTCGGACTGCTGAGTGGTGTGTCGGAATGCTGACTGGTGTGTCGGAACGGTGACTGATGTGTCGGACTGCTGAGTGGTGTGTCGGAATGCTGACTGGTGTGTCGGAATGCTGACTGGTGTGTCGGAATGATGAGTGGTGTGTCGGAATGCTGAGTGGTGTGTCGGAATGCTGCGTGGTGTGTCGGACTGCTGAGTGGTGTATCGGAATGCTGAGAGATGTGTCGGAATGCTGAGTGGTGTGTCGGAATACTGACTGGTGTGTCGGAACGCTGACTGATTTGTCGGACTGCTGAGTGGTGTGTCGGAATGTTGACTGGTGTGTCTGAATGTTGACTGGTGTGTCGGAATGCTGAGTGGTGTGTCGGACTGCTGAGTGGTGTGTCGGAATTCTGAGTGGTGTGTCGGAATGTTGGCTGGTGTGTCGGAATGTTGGCTGGTGTGTCGGAATGCTGAGTGGTGTGTCGGAATGCTGGCTGGTGTGTCGGAATGCTGAGTGGTGTGTCGGAATGCTGAGTGGTGTGTCTGACTGTTGACTGGTGTGTCGGAATGCTGAGTGGTGTGTCGGACTGTTGAGTGGTGTGTCGGAATTCTGAGTGGTGTGTCGGAATGTTGAGTGGTGTCTCGGAATGCTCAGTGGTGTGTCGGAATGCTGAGTGGTGTGTCGGAATACTGGCTGGTGTGTCAGAATGCCGAGTGGTGTGTCGGAATGCTGAGTGGTGTGTCGGAATGCTGAATGGTGTGTCGGAATGCTGAGTGGTGTGTCGGAATGGTGAGTGGTGTGTTGGAATGCTGAGTGGTGTGTCTGACAGTTGACTGGTGTGTCGGACTGCTGAGTGGTGTGTCGGAATGCTGAGAGTTGTGTCGGAATGTTGAGTGGTGTGTCGGACTGCTGAGTGCTGTGTCGGACTGCTGAGTGGTGTGTCGAACTGCTGAGAGTTGTGTCGGAATGCAGAGTGGTGTGTTGGAAGGCTGACTGGTGTGTTGGAAGGCTGACTGGTGTGTTGGAATGCTGGGTGGTGTGTTGGAAGGCTGAGTGGTTTGTTGGAATGCTGACTCGTGTGTTGGAAGGCTGAGTGGTGTGTTGGAATGCTGAGTGGTGTGTTGGATTGCAGAGTGGTGTGTTGGATTGCAGAGTGGTGTGTTGGAAGGCTGACTGGTGTGTCGGAATGCTGAGTGGTGTGTTGGAATGCAGAGTGGTGTGTTGGAAGGCTGAGTGGTGTATTGGAATGCTGAGTGTTGTGTTGGAATGCTGAGTGGTGTGTTGGATTGCAGAGTGGTGTGTTGGATTGCAGAGTGGTGTGTTGGAAGGCTGACTGGTGTGTTGGAAGGCTGAGTGGTGTGTTGGAATGCTGGGTGGTGTGTTGGAAGGCTGAGTGGTGTGTTGGAATGCAGAGTGGTGTGTTGGAATGCTGACTCGTGTGTTGGAAGGCTGAGTGGTGTGTTGGAATGCTGAGTGGTGTGTTGGAATGCAGAGTGGTGTGTTGGAATGCTGGGTGGTGTGTTGGAATGCTGAGTGGTGTGTTGGAATGCTGAGTGGTGTGTTGGATTGCAGAGTGGTGTGTTGGATTGCAGAGTGATGTGTTGGAAGGCTGACTGGTGTGTTGGAAGGCTGACTGGTGTGTTTGACTGCTGACTGGTGTGTTGGAATGCAGAGTGGTGTGTTGGAATGCTGAATGGTGTGTCGGACTGCTGACTGGTGTGTTGGAATGCAGAGTGGTGTGTTGGAATGCTGAATGGTGTGTCGGAATGCTGACTGGTGTGTTGGAATGCTGACTCGTGTGTTGGAAGGCTGAGTGGTGTGTTGGAATGCTGAGTGGTGTGTTGGAATGCTGACTGGTGTGTTGGAATGCTGAGTGGTGTGTTGGAATGCTGACTCGTGTGTTTTAAGGCTGAGAGGTGTGTTGGAATGCTGAGTGGTGTGTTGGAATGCTGACTGCTGTGTTGGAATGCTGAGTGGTGTGTTGGAATGCTGACTCGTGTGTTGGAAGGCTGAGTGGTGTGTTGGAATGCTGAATGGTGTGTCGGAATGCTGACTGGTGTGTTGGAATGCTGACTCGTGTGTTGGAAGGCTGACTGGTGTGTTGGAATGCTGACTCGTGTGTTGGAAGGCTGAGTGGTGTGTTGGAAAGCTGAGTGGTGTGTTGGAATGCTGACTGGTGTGTTGGAATGCTGAGTGGTGTGTTGGATTGCTGAGTGGTGTGTTGGAAGGCTGACTGGTGTGTCGGAATGCTGAATGGTGTGTCGGACTGCTGACTGGTGTGTTGGAATGCAGAGTGGTGTGTTGGAATGCTGAATGGTGTGTCGGACTGCTGACTGGTGTGTTGGAATGCTGACTGGTGTGTTGGAATGCTGAGTAGTGTGTCGGACTGCTGACTGGTGTGTTGGAATGCTGACTGGTGTGTCGGAATGCTCAGTGGTGTGTCTGAATGCTGAGTGGTGTTTCGGAATGCTGACTGGTGTGTCAGAATGCTGACTGGTGTGTTGGAATGCTGAGTGATGTTTCGGAATGCTGAGTGGTGTGTCGGAATGCTGAGTGGTGTGTCGGAATGCTGAGTGGTGTTTCGGAATGCTGAGTGGTGTGTTGGAATGCTGAGTGGTGTGTTGGAATGCTGAGTGGTGTGTTGGAATGCTGACTGGTGTTTTGGAATGCGGAGTGGTGTGTTGGAATGCTGAGTGTTGCGTTGGAATGCTGACTGGTGTGTTGGAATGCTGACTGGTGTGTTGGAATTCTGACTGATGTTTCTGACTGTTGACTGGTGTGTCGAACTGCTGAGTGGTGTGTTGGAATGCAGACTGGTGTGTTGGAATGCTGAGTGGTGTGTCGGATTGCTGACTGGTGTGTTGGAATGCTGAGTAGTGTGTCGGAATGCTGAGTGGTGTGTCGGAATGCTGAGTGGTGTGTTGGAATGCTGAGTAGTGTGTTGGACTGCTGAGAGGTGTGTCGGACTGCTGAGTGGTGTGTCGGAATGCTGAGTGATGTGTCGGAATGCTGAGTGGTGTGTCGGAATGCTGACTGGTGTGTCGGAACGCTGACTGATGTGTGGGACTGCTGAGTGGTGTGTCGGACTGCTGATGGTGTGTCGGAATGCTGAGTGATGTGTCGGAATGCTGACTGGTGTGTCTGAATGTTGAGTGGTGTGTCGGAATGCTGAGTGGTGTGTCGGACTGCTGAGTGGTGTGTCTGAATGTTGACTGGTGTGTCGGAATGCTGAGTGGTGAGTCGGACTGCTGAGTGGTGTGTCGGAATTCTGAGTGGTCTGTCTGAATGTTGACTGGTGTGTCGGAATGCTGAGTGGTGTGTCGGACTGCTGAGTGGTGTGTCGGACTGCTGAGAGTTGTGTCGGAATGTTGAGTGGTGTGTCGGAATGCTGAGTGGTGTGTCGGACTGCTGAGTGGTGTGTCGGACTGCTGAGTGGTGTGTCGGAATTCTCAGTGGTGTGTCGGACTGCTGAGTGGTGTGTCGGACTGCTGAGTGGTGTGTCGGAATGCTGCCTGGTGTGTCGGAATGCTGAGTGGTGTGTCGAACTGCTGACTGGTGTGTCGGAATGCTGACTGATGTGTTGGAATGCTGTGTGGTGTGTTGGAATGCTAACTGCTGTGTCGGACTACTGAGTGGTGTTTCGGACTGCTAAGTGTTGTGTCGGAATGCTGAGTGGTGTGTCGGACTGCTGCGTGGTGTGTCGGACTGCTGAGTGGTGTGTCGGACTGCTGAGTGGTGTGTCGGACTGCTGAGTGGTGTGTCGGAATGCTGACTGGTGTGTCGGAACGCTGACTGATGTGTCGGACTGCTGAGTGGTGTGTCGGAATGCTGAGTGGTGTGTCGGAATGCTGAGTGGTGTGTCGGACTGCTGCGTGGTGTGTCGGACTGCTGAGAGGTGAGTCGGAATGCTGAGTGATGTGTCGGAATGCTGAGTGATGTGTCGGAATGCTGACTGGTGTGTCGGAAGGCTGACTGATTTGTCGGACTGCTGAGTGGTGTGTCGGACTGCTGAGTGGTGTGTCGGACTGCTGAGTGGTGTGTCGGACTGCTGAGTGGTGTGTCGGAATGCTGACTGGTGTGTCAGAATGCTGAATGGTGTGTCGGAATGCAGACTGGTGTGTTGGAATGCTGACTGGTGTGTTGGAATGCTGACTGGTGTGTTGGAATGCTGACTGGTGTGGTGGAATTCTGACTGATGCTTCTGACTGTTGACTGGTGGTTCGGACTGCTGAGTGGTGTGTCGGAATTCTGAGTGGTGTGTCTGAATGTTGACTGGTGTGTCGGAATGCTGAGTGGTGTGTCGGACTGCTGAGTGGTGTGTCGGATTTCTGAGTGGTGTGTCGGAATGCTGAGTGGTGTGTCTGAATGTTGACTGGTGTGTCGGAATGCTGAGTGGTGTGTCGGACTGCTGAGTGGTGTGTCGGAATTCTGAGTGGTGTGTCGGACTGCTGAGTGGTGTGTCGGATTTCTGAGTGGTGTGTCGGACTGCTGAGTGGTGTGTCGGAATGCTGCCTGGTGTGTCGGAATGCTGAGTGGTGTGCCGAACTGCTGACTGGTGTGTCGGAATGCTAACTGCTGTGTCGGACTACTGAGTGGTGTTTCGGACTGCTTACTGTTGTGTCGGAATGCTGAGTGGTGTGTCGGACTGCTGAGTGGTGTGTCGGACTGCTGAGTGGTGTGTCGGAATGCTGACTGGTGTGTCGGAACGGTGACTGATGTGTCGGACTGCTGAGTGGTGTGTCGGAATGCTGACTGGTGTGTCGGAATGCTGAGTGGTGTGTCGGACTGTTGAGTGGTGTGTCGGAATTCTGAGTGGTGTGTCGGAATGTTGAGTGGTGTGTCGGAACGCTGACTGATGTGTCGGACTGCTGAGTGGTGTGTCGGAATGCTGAGTGGTGTGTCTGAATGCTGAGTGGTGTTTCGGAATGCTGACTGGTGTGTCAGAATGCTGACTGGTGTGTTGGAATGCTGAGTGATGTTTCGGAATGCTGAGTGGTGTGTCGGAATGCTGAGCGGTGTGTTGGAATGCTGAGTGGTGTTTCGGAATGCTGAGTGGTGTGTTGGAATGCTGAGTGGTGTGTTGGAATGCTGAGTGGTGTGTTGGAATGCTGACTGGTGTGTTGGAATGCGGAGTGGTGTGTTGGAATGCTGAGTGTTGCGTTGGAATGCTGACTGGTGTGTTGGAATGCTGACTGGTGTGTTGGAATTCTGACTGATGTTTCTGACTGTTGACTGGTGTGTCGGACTGCTGAGTGGTGTGTTGGAATGCAGACTGGTGTGTTGGAATGCTGAGTGGTGTGTCGGATTGCTGACTGGTGTGTTGGAATGCTGAGTAGTGTGTCGGAATGCTGAGTGGTGTGTCGGAATGCTGAGTGGTGTGTTGGAATGCTGAGTAGTGTGTTGGACTGCTGAGAGGTGTGTCGGACTGCTGAGTGGTGTGTCGGAATGCTGAGTGATGTGTCGGAATGCTGAGTGGTGTGTCGGAATGCTGACTGGTGTGTCGGAACGCTGACTGATGTGTGGGACTGCTGAGTGGTGTGTCGGACTGCTGATGGTGTGTCGGAATGCTGAGTGATGTGTCGGAATGCTGACTGGTGTGTCTGAATGTTGAGTGGTGTGTCGGAATGCTGAGTGGTGTGTCGGACTGCTGAGTGGTGTGTCTGAATGTTGACTGGTGTGTCGGAATGCTGAGTGGTGAGTCGGACTGCTGAGTGGTGTGTCGGAATTCTGAGTGGTCTGTCTGAATGTTGACTGGTGTGTCGGAATGCTGAGTGGTGTGTCGGACTGCTGAGTGGTGTGTCGGACTGCTGAGAGTTGTGTCGGAATGTTGAGTGGTGTGTCGGAATGCTGAGTGGTGTGTCGGACTGCTGAGTGGTGTGTCGGACTGCTGAGTGGTGTGTCGGAATTCTCAGTGGTGTGTCGGACTGCTGAGTGGTGTGTCGGACTGCTGAGTGGTGTGTCGGAATGCTGCCTGGTGTGTCGGAATGCTGAGTGGTGTGTCGAACTGCTGACTGGTGTGTCGGAATGCTGACTGATGTGTTGGAATGCTGTGTGGTGTGTTGGAATGCTAACTGCTGTGTCGGACTACTGAGTGGTGTTTCGGACTGCTAAGTGTTGTGTCGGAATGCTGAGTGGTGTGTCGGACTGCTGCGTGGTGTGTCGGACTGCTGAGTGGTGTGTCGGACTGCTGAGTGGTGTGTCGGACTGCTGAGTGGTGTGTCGGAATGCTGACTGGTGTGTCGGAACGCTGACTGATGTGTCGGACTGCTGAGTGGTGTGTCGGAATGCTGAGTGGTGTGTCGGAATGCTGAGTGGTGTGTCGGACTGCTGCGTGGTGTGTCGGACTGCTGAGAGGTGTGTCGGAATGCTGAGTGATGTGTCGGAATGCTGAGTGATGTGTCGGAATGCTGACTGGTGTGTCGGAAGGCTGACTGATTTGTCGGACTGCTGAGTGGTGTGTCGGACTGCTGAGTGGTGTGTCGGACTGCTGAGTGGTGTGTCGGACTGCTGAGTGGTGTGTCGGAATGCTGACTGGTGTGTCAGAATGCTGAATGGTGTGTCGGAATGCAGACTGGTGTGTTGGAATGCTGACTGGTGTGTTGGAATGCTGACTGGTGTGTTGGAATGCTGACTGGTGTGGTGGAATTCTGACTGATGCTTCTGACTGTTGACTGGTGGTTCGGACTGCTGAGTGGTGTGTCGGAATTCTGAGTGGTGTGTCTGAATGTTGACTGGTGTGTCGGAATGCTGAGTGGTGTGTCGGACTGCTGAGTGGTGTGTCGGATTTCTGAGTGGTGTGTCGGAATGCTGAGTGGTGTGTCTGAATGTTGACTGGTGTGTCGGAATGCTGAGTGGTGTGTCGGACTGCTGAGTGGTGTGTCGGAATTCTGAGTGGTGTGTCGGACTGCTGAGTGGTGTGTCGGATTTCTGAGTGGTGTGTCGGACTGCTGAGTGGTGTGTCGGAATGCTGCCTGGTGTGTCGGAATGCTGAGTGGTGTGCCGAACTGCTGACTGGTGTGTCGGAATGCTAACTGCTGTGTCGGACTACTGAGTGGTGTTTCGGACTGCTTACTGTTGTGTCGGAATGCTGAGTGGTGTGTCGGACTGCTGAGTGGTGTGTCGGACTGCTGAGTGGTGTGTCGGAATGCTGACTGGTGTGTCGGAACGGTGACTGATGTGTCGGACTGCTGAGTGGTGTGTCGGAATGCTGACTGGTGTGTCGGAATGCTGACTGGTGTGTCGGAATGCTGAGTGGTGTGTCGGAATGCTGAGTGGTGTGTCGGAATGCTGCGTGGTGTGTCGGACTGCTGAGTGGTGTGTCGGAATGCTGAGAGATGTGTCGGACTGCTGAGTGGTGTGTCGGAATGCTGACTGGTGTGTCGGAACGCTGACTGATTTGTCGGACTGCTGAGTGGTGTGTCGGAATGTTGACTGGTGTGTCTGAATGTTGACTGGTGTGTCGGAATGCTGAGTGGTGTGTCGGACTGCTGAGTGGTGTGTCGGAATTCTGACTGGTGTGTCGGAATGTTGGCTGGTGTGTCGGAATGCTGAGTGGTGTGTCGGAATGCTGGCTGGTGTGTCGGAATGCGAGTGGTGTGTCGGAATGCTGAGTGGTGTGTCTGACTGTTGACTGGTGTGTCGGAATGCTGAGTGGTGTGTCGGACTGTTGAGTGGTGTGTCGGAATTCTGAGTGGTGTGTCGGAATGTTGAGTGGTGTTTCGGAATGCTGAGTGGTGTGTCGGAATGCTGAGTGGTGTGTCGGAATGCTGAGTGGTGTGTCGGAATGCTGAGTGGTGTGTCGGAATGCTGGCTGGTGTGTCAGAATGCTGAGTGGTGTATCGGAATGCTGAGTGGTGTGTCTGACTTTTGACTGGTGTGTTGGAATGCTGACTGGTGTGTCTGACAGTTGACTGGTGTGTCGGACTGCTGAGTGGTGTGTCGGAATGCTGAGAGTTGTGTCGGAATGTTGAGTTGTGTGTCGGACTGCTGAGTGCTGTGTCAGAATGCTGAGAGTTGTGTCGGAATGTTGAGTGGAGTGTCGGAATGCTGAGTGGTGTGTCGGACCGCTGAGTGGTGTGTCGGACTGCTGAGAGTTGTGTCGGAATGCAGAGTGGTGTGTTGGAAGGCTGACTGGTGTGTTGGAAGGCTGACTGGTGTGTTGGAATGCTGGGTGGTGTGTTGGAAGGCTGAGTGGTGTGTTGGAATGCTGACTCGTGTTTTGGAAGGCTGAGTGGTGTGTTGGAATGCTGAGTGGTGTGTTGGAATGCTGGGTGGTGTGTTGGAAGGCTGAGTGGTGTGTTGGAATGCTGAGTGGTGTGTTGGATTGCAGAGTGGTGTGTTGGAAGGCCGACTGGTGTGTCGGAATGCTGAATGGTGTGTTGGACTGCTGACTGGTGTGTTGGAATGCAGAGTGGTGTGTTGGAATGCTGACTGGTGTGTTGGAAGGCTGACTGGTGTGTTGGAATGCTGAGTGGTGTGTCGGACTGCTGACTGGTGTGTTGGAATGCAGAGTGGTGTGTTGGAATGCTGAATGGTGTGTCGGAATGCTGACTGGTGTGTTGGAATGCTGACACGTGTGTTGGAAGGCTGAGTGGTGTGTTGGAATGCTGAGTGCTGTGTTGGAATGCTGACTGGTGTGTTGGAATGCTGAGTGGTGTGTTGGAATGCTGACTCGTGTGTTGGAAGGCTGAGTGGTGTGTTGGAATGCTGAGTGGTGTGTTGGAATGCTGACTCGTGTGTTGGAAGGCTGAGTGGTGTGTTGGAATGCTGAATGGTGTGTCGGAATGCTGACTGGTGTGTTGGAATGCTGACTCGTGTGTTGGAAGGCTGAGTGGTGTGTTGGAATGCTGAGTGGTGTGTTGGAATGCTGAGTGGTGTGTTGGAATGCTGACTGGTGTGTTGGAATGCTGAGTGGTGTGTTGGATTGCAGAGTGGTGCGTTGGAAGGCTGACTGCTGTGTCGGAATGCTGAATGCTGTGTCGGACTGCTGACTGGTGTGTTGGAATGCAGAGTGGTGTGTTGGAATGCTGAATGGTGTGTCGGACTGCTGACTGGTGTGTTGGAATGCTGAGTAGTATGTCGGACTGCTGACTGGTGTGTTGGAATGCTGACTGGTGTGTCGGAATGCTCAGTGGTGTGTCGGAATGCTGAGTGGTGTTTCGGAATGCTGACTGGTGTGTCAGAATGCTGACTGGTGTGTTGGAATGCTGAGTGATGTTTCGGAATGCTGAGTGGTGTGTCGGAATGCTGAGTGGTGTGTTGGAATGCTGAGTGGTGTTTCGGAATGCTGAGTGGTGTGTTGGAATGCTGAGTGGTGTGTTGGAATGCAGAGTGGTGTGTTGGAATGCTGACTGGTGTGTTGGAATGCTGAGTGGTGTTTCGGAATGCTGACTGGTGTGTTGGAATGCTGACTGGTGTGTTCGAATGCGGAGTGGTGTGTTGGAATGCTGAGTGGTGCGTTGGAATGCTGACTGGTGTGTTGGAATTCTGACTGATGTTTCTGTCTGTTGACTGGTGTGTCGGATTGCTGAGTGGTGTGTTGGAATGCAGACTGGTGTGTTGGAATGCTGAGTGGTGTGTCGGATTGCTGACTGGTGTGTTGGAATGCTGAGTAGTGTGTCGGAATGCTGAGTATGGTGTCGGACTGCTGAGTGGTGTGTCGGAATGCTGAGTAGTGTGTCGGAATGCTGAATGGTGTGTCGGAATGCTGAGTGGTGTGTTGGAATGCTGAGTAGTGTGTTGGACTGCTGAGAGGTGTGTCCGACTGCTGAGTGGTGTGTCGGACTGCTGAGTGGTGTGTCGGAATGCTGAGTGATGTGTCGGAATGCTGAGTGGTGTGTCGGAATGCTGACTGGTGTGTCGGAACGCTGACTGATGTGTGGGACTGCTGAGTGGTGTGTCGGACTGCTGATGGTGTGTCGGAATGCTGAGTGATGTGTCGGAATGCTGACTGGTGTGTCTGAATGTTGAGTGGTGTGTCGGAATGCTGAGTGGTGTGTCGGACTGCTGAGTGGTGTGTCTGAATGTTGACTGGTGTGTCGGAATGCTGAGTGGTGAGTCGGAATGCTGAGTGGTGTGTCGGAATTCTGAGTGGTCTGTCTGAATGCTGAGTGGTGTGTCGGAATGCTGAGTGGTGTGTTGGAATGCTGAGTGGTGTGTCGGAATGCTGAGTGGTGTGTTGGAATGCTGAGTAGTGTGTTGGACTGCTGAGAGGTGTGTCGGACTGCTGAGTGGTGTGTCAGAATGCTGAGTGATGTGTCGGAATGCTGAGTGGTGTGTCGGAATGCTGACTGGTGTGTCGGAACGCTGACTGATGTGTGGGACTGCTGAGTGGTGTGTCGGACTGCTGATGGTGTGTCGGAATGCTGAGTGCTGTGTCGGAATGCTGACTGGTGTGTCTGAATGTTGAGTGGTGTGTCGGAATGCTGAGTGGTGTGTCGGACTGCTGAGTGGTGTGTCTGAATGTTGACTGGTGTGTCGGAATGCTGAGTGGTGAGTCGGACTGCTGAGTGGTGTGTCGGAATTCTGAGTGGTCTGTCTGAATGTTGACTGGTGTGTCGGAATGCTGCCTGGTGTGTCGGAATGCTGAGTGGTGTGCCGAACTGCTGACTGGTGTGTCGGAATGCTGACTGATGTGTCGGAATGCTGTGTGGTGTGTTGGAATGCTAACTGCTGTGTCGGACTACTGAGTGGTGTTTCGGACTGCTTAGTGTTGTGTCGGAATGCTGAGTGGTGTGTCGGACTTCTGAGTGGTGTGTCGGACTGCTGAGTGGTGTGTCGGAATGCTGACTGGTGTGTCGGAACGGTGACTGATGTGTCGGACTGCTGAGTGGTGTGTCGGAATGCTGACTGGTGTGTCGGAATGCTGACTGGTGTGTCGGAATGCTGAGTGGTGTGTCGGAATGCTGAGTGGTGTGTCGGAATGCTGCGTGGTGTGTCGGACTGCTGAGTGGTGTGTCGGAATGCTGAGAGATGTGTCGGAATGCTGAGTGGTGTGTCGGAATGCTGACTGGTGTGTCGGAACGCTGACTGATTTGTCGGACTGCTGAGTGGTGTGTCGGAATGTTGACTGGTGTGTCTGAATGTTGACTGGTGTGTCGGAATGCTGAGTGGTGTGTCGGACTGCTGAGTGGTGTGTCGGAATTCTGACTGGTGTGTCGGAATGTTGGCTGGTGTGTCGGAATGCTGAGTGGTGTGTCGGAATGCTGGCTGGTGTGTCGGAATGCTGAGTGGTGTGTCGGAATGCTGAGTGGTGTGTCTGACTGTTGACTGGTGTGTCGGAATGCTGAGTGGTGTGTCGGACTGTTGAGTGGTGTGTCGGAATTCTGAGTGGTGTGTCGGAATGTTGAGTGGTGTGTCGGAATGCTGAGTGGTGTGTCGGAATGCTGAGTGGTGTGTCGGAATGCTGAGTGGTGTGTCGGAATGCTGGCTGGTGTGTCAGAATGCTGAGTGGTGTGTCGGAATGCTGAGTGGTGTGTCTGACTGTTGACTGGTGTGTTGGAATGCTGACTGGTGTGTCGGAATGCTGAGTGGTGTGTCGGAATGCTGAATGGTGTGTCGGAATGCTGAGTGGTGTGTCGGAATGGTGAGTGGTGTGTTGGAATGCTGAGTGGTGTGTCTGACAGTTGACTGGTGTGTCGGACTGCTGAGTGGTGTGTCGGAATGCTGAGAGTTGTGTCGGAATGTTGAGTGGTGTGTCGGACTGCTGAGTGCTGTGTCAGAATGCTGAGAGTTGTGTCGGAATGTTGAGTGGTGTGTCGGAATGCTGAGTGGTGTGTCGGACTGCTGAGTGGTGTGTCGGACTGCTGAGAGTTGTGTCGGAATGCAGAGTGGTGTGTTGGAAGGCTGACTGGTGTGTTGGAAGGCTGACTGGTGAGTTGGAATGCTGGGTGGTGTGTTGGAAGGCTGAGTGGTGTGTTGGAATGCTGACTCGTGTGTTGGAAGGCTGAGTGGTGTGTTGGAATGCTGAGTGGTGTGTTGGAATGCTGGGTGGTATGTTGGAAGGCTGAGTGGTGTGTTGGAATGCTGAGTGGTGTGTTGGATTGCAGAGTGGTGTGTTGGAAGGCCGACTGGTGTGTCGGAATGCTGAATGGTGTGTTGGACTGCTGACTGGTGTGTTGGAATGCAGAGTGGTGTGTTGGAATGCTGAATGGTGTGTCGGACTGCTGACTGGTGTGTTGGAATGCAGAGTGGTGTGATGGAATGCTGAATGGTGTGTCGGAATGCTGACTGGTGTGTTGGAATGCTGACTCGTGTGTTGGAAGGCTGAGTGGTGTGTTGGAATGCTGAGTGGTGTGTTGGAATGCTGAGTGGTGTGTTGGAATGCTGACTGGTGTGTTGGAATGCTGAGTGGTGTGTTGGAATGCTGACTCGTGTGTTGGAAGGCTGAGTGGTGTGTTGGAATGCTGAGTGGTGTGTTGGAATGCTGACTCGTGTGTTGGAAGGCTGAGTGGTGTGTTGGAATGCTGAATGGTGTGTCGGAATGCTGACTGGTGTGTTGGAATGCTGACTCGTGTGTTGGAAGGCTGAGTGGTGTGTTGGAATGCTGAGTGGTGTGTTGGAATGCTGAGTGGTGTGTTGGAATGCTGACTGGTGTGTTGGAATGCTGAGTGGTGTGTTGGATTGCAGAGTGGTGCGTTGGAAGGCTGACTGGTGTGTCGGAATGCTGAATGGTGTGTCGGACTGCTGACTGGTGTGTTGGAATGCAGAGTGGTGTGTTGGAATGCTGAATGGTGTGTCGGACTGCTGACTGGTGTGTTGGAATGCTGAGTAGTATGTCGGACTGCTGACTGGTGTGTTGGAATGCTGACTGGTGTGTCGGAATGCTCAGTGGTGTGTCGGAATGCTGAGTGGTGTTTCGGAATGCTGACTGGTGTGTCAGAATGCTGACTGGTGTGTTGGAATGCTGAGTGATGTTTCGGAATGCTGAGTGGTGTGTCGGAATGCTGAGTGGTGTGTTGGAATGCTGAGTGGTGTTTCGGAATGCTGAGTGGTGTGTTGGAATGCTGAGTGGTGTGTTGGAATACTGAGTGGTGTGTTGGAATGCTGACTGGTGTGTTGGAATGCTGAGTGGTGTTTCGGAATGCTGACTGGTGTGTTGGAATGCTGACTGGTGTGTTCGAATGCGGAGTGGTGTGTTGGAATGCTGAGTGGTGCGTTGGAATGCTGACTGGTGTGTTGGAATTCTGACTGATGTTTCTGTCTGTTGACTGGTGTGTCGGACTGCTGAGTGGTGTGTTGGAATGCAGACTGGTGTGTTGGAATGCTGAGTGGTGTGTCGGATTGCTGACTGGTGTGTTGGAATGCTGAGTAGTGTGTCGGAATGCTGAGTGGTGTGTCGGAATGCTGAGTGGTGTGTCGGAATGCTGAGTGGTGTGTCGGAATGCTGAGTGGTGTGTTGGAATGCTGAGTGGTGTGTTGGACTGCTGAGAGGTTTGTCGGACTGCTGAGTGGTGTGTCGGAATGCTGAGTGATGTGTCGGAATGCTGAGTGGTGTGTCGGAATGCTCTCTGGTGTGTCGGAACGCTGACTGATGTGTGGGACTGCTGAGTGGTGTGTCGGACTGCTGATGGTGTGTCGGAATGCTGAGTGATGTGTCGGAATGCTGACTGGTGTGTCTGAATGCTGACTGGTGTGTCTGAATGTTGAGTGGTGTGTCGGAATGCTGAGTGGTGAGTCGGACTGCTGAGTGGTGTGTCGGAATTCTGAGTGGTCTGTCTGAATGCTGAGTGGTGTGTCGGAATGCTGAGTGGTGTGTCGGAATGCTGAGTGGTGTGTCGGAATGCTGAGTGGTGTGTTGGAATGCTGAGTAGTGTGTTGGACTGCTGAGAGGTGTGTCGGACTGCTGAGTGGTGTGTCGGAATGCTGAGTGATGTGTCGGAATGCTGAGTGGTGTGTCGGAATGCTGACTGGTGTGTCGGAACGCTGACTGATGTGTGGGACTGCTGAGTGGTGTGTCGGACTGCTGATGGTGTGTCGGAATGCTGAGTGCTGTGTCGGAATGCTGACTGGTGTGTCTGAATGTTGAGTGGTGTTGCGGAATGCTGAGTGGTGTGTCGGACTGCTGAGTGGTGTGTCTGAATGTTGACTGGTGTGTCGGAATGCTGAGTGGTGAGTCGGACTGCTGAGTGGTGTGTCGGAATTCTGAGTGGTCTGTCTGAATGTTGACTGGTGTGTCGGAATGCTGAGTGGTGTGTCGGACTGCTGATTGGTGTGTCTGAATGTTGACTGGTGTGTCGGAATGCTGAATGGTGTGTCGGACTGCTGAGTGGTGTGTCAGAATTCTGAGTGGTGTGTCGGACTGCTGAGTGGTGTGTCGGACTGCTGAGAGTTGTGTCGGAATGTTGAGTGGTGTGTCGGAATGCTGAGTGGTGTGTCGGACTGCTGAGTGGTGTGTCGGACTGCTGAGTGGTGTGTCGGAATTCTGAGTGGTGTGTCGGACTGCTGAGTGGTGTGTCGGACTACTGACTGGTGTGTCGGAATGCTGACTGGTGTGTTGGAATGCTGTGTGGTGTGTTGTAATGCTGAGTGGTGTGTCGGGCTACTGACTGGTGTGTCGGAATGCTGACTGATGTGTTGGAATGCTGTGTGGTGTATCGGACTACTGACTGGTGTGTCGGAATGCAGACTGGTGTGTTGAAATGCTAACTGCTGTGTCGGACTACTGAGTGGTGTTTCGGACTGCTAAGTGTTGTGTCGGAATGCTGAGCGGTGTGTCGGACTGCTGCGTGGTGTGTCGGACTGCTGCGTGGTGTGTCGGACTGCTGAATGGTGTGTCGGACTGCTGAGTGGTGTGTCGGACTGCTGCGTGGTGTGTCGGACTGCTGAGTGGTGTGTCGGAATGCTGACTGGTGTGTCGGAACGCTGATTGATGTGTCGGACTGCTGAGAGGTGTGTCGGAATGCTGAGTGGTGTGTCGGAATGCTGAGTGGTGTGTCGGAATGCTGAGTGGTGTGTCGGACTGCTGCGTGGTGTGTCGGACTGCTGAGTGGTGTGTCGGAATGCTGAGTGATGTGTCGGAATGCTGAGTGATGTGTCGGAATGCTGACTGGTGTGTCGGAAGGCTGACTGATTTTTCGGACTGCTGAGTGGTGTGTCGGACTGCTGAGTGGTGTGTCGGACTGCTGAGTGGTGTGTCGGCCTGCTGAGTGGTGTGTCGGAATGCTGAGTGATGTGTCGGAATGCTGAGTGGTGTGTCGGAATGTTGACTGGTGTGTCTGAATGTTGACTGGTGTGTCGGAATTCTGAGTGGTGTTTCGGACTGCTGAGTGGTGTGTCGGAATTCTGAGTGGTGTGTCGGAATGCTGAGTGGTGTGTCGGAATGTTGGCTGGTGTGTCGGAATGCTGAGTGGTGTGTCGGAATGCTGGCTGGTGTGTCGGAATGCTGAGTGGTGTGTCGGAATGCTGAGTGATGTGTCTGACTGTTGACTGGTGTGTCGGAATGCTGAGTGGTGTGTCGGACTGTTGAGTGGTGTGTCGGAATTCTGAGTGGTGTGTCGGAATGTTGAGTGGTGTGTCGGAATGCTGAGTGGTGTGTCGGAATGCTGAGTGGTGTGTCGGAATGCTGGCTGGTGTGTCGGACTGCTGACTGGTGTGTTGGAATGCTGACTGGTGTGTCGGAATGCTGAGTGGTGTGTCAGAATGCTGAGTGGTGTTTCGGAATGCTGACTGGTGTGTCAGAATGCTGACTGGTGTGTCAGAATGCTGACTGGTGTGTCGGAATGCTGAGTGGTGTTTCGGAATGCTGAGTGGTGTGTCGGAATGCTGAGTGGCGTTTCGGAATACTGACTGGTGTGTTGGAATGCTGAGTGGTGTGTTGGAATGCAGACTGGTGTGTTGGAATGCTGAGTGGAGTGTTAGAATGCAGACTGGTGTGTTGGAATGCTGAGTGGTGTGTTGGAATGCTGAGTGGTGTGTTGGAAAGCTGAGTGGTGTGTTGGAATGCTGACTGGTGTGTTGGAATGGTGAGTGGTGTTTCGGAATGCTGACTGGTGTGTTGGAATGCTGACTGGTGTGTTGGAATGCTGAGTGGTGTGTTGGAATGCTGAGTGGTGTGTCAGAATGCTGTGTGGTGTGTCGGAATGCTGACTGGTGTGTTGGAATGCTGACTGGTGTGTTGGAATGCTGACTGGTGTGTCGGAATGCTGACTAGTGTGTCGGAATGCTGAGTGGTGTGTCAGAATGCAGACTGGTGTGTTGGAATGCTGACTGGTGTGTTGGAATGCTGACTGGTGTGTTGGAATTCTGACTGATGTTTCTGACTGTTGACTGGTGTGTCGGACTGCTGAGTGGTGTGTTGGAATGCAGACTGGTGTGTTGGAATGCTGAGTGGTTAGTCGGAATGCTGACTGGTGTGTTGGAATGCTGAGTAGTGTGTCGGAATGCTGAGTAGTGTGTCGGACTGCTGAGTGGTGTGTCGCAATGCTGAGTGGTGTGTCGGAATGCTGAGTGGTGTGTTGGAATGCTGAGTAGTGTGTTGGACTGCTGAGAGGTGTGTCGCAATGCTGAGTGGTGTGTCGGAATGCTGAGTGGTGTGTCGGAATGCTGAGTGGTGTATCGGAATGCTGAGTGGTATGTCGGAATGCTGACTGGTGTGTCGGAATGCTGACTGGTGCGTCAGAATGCTGAGTGGAGTGTCAGAATGCAGACTGGTGTGTCGGAATGCAGACTGGTGTGTTGGAATGCTGACTGGTGTGTTGGAATGCTGAGTGGTGTGTCGGAATGCTGACTGGTGTGTTGGAATGCTGAGTAGTGTGTCGGAAAGCTGAGTAGTATGTCGGACTGCTGAGTGGTGTGTCGGAATGCTGAGTGGTGTGTCGGAATGCTGAGTGGTGTGTTGGAATGCTGAGTAGTGTGTTGGACTGCTGACTGGTGTGTCGGAATGCTGACTGGTGTGTCAGAATGCTGAGTGGAGTGTCGGAATGCAGACTGGTGTGTTGGAATGCTGACTGGTGTGTTGGAATGCTGACTGGTGTGCTGGAATTCTGACTGGTGTGTTGGAATTCTGACTGATGTTTCTGACTGTTCACTGGTGTGTCGGACTGCTGAGTGGTGTGTTGGAATGCAGACTGGTGTGTTGGAATGCTGAGTGGTGTGTCGGAATGCTGACTGGTGTGTCGGAATGCTGAGTGGTGTTTTGGAATGCTGAGTGGTGTGTTGGACTGTTGAGAGGTGTGTCGGAATGCTGAGTGGTGTGTCGGAATGCTGAGTGGTGTGTCGGAAAGCTGAGTGGTGTGTCGGAATGCTGAGTGGTGTGTCGGAATGCTGAGTGGTGTGTCGGAATGCTGAGTGGTGTGTCGGAATGCTGAGTGGTGTGTCGGAATGCAGAGTGGTGTGTCAGAACGCCGAATAGTGTGTCGGACTGCTGAGTGGTGTGTCGGAATGCTGAGTGATGTGTCGGAATGCTGAGTGGTGTGTCGGAATGCTGACTGGTGTGTCGGAATGCTGACTGATGTGTGGGACTGCTGAGTGGTGTGTCAGAATGCTGATGGTGTGTCGGAATGCTGAGTGATGTGTCGGAATGCTGACTGGTGTGTCTGAATGTTGAGTGGTGTGTCGGAATGCTGAGTGGTGTGTCGGAATGCTGAGTGGCGTGTCGGACTGCTGAGTGGTGGGTCGGAATTCTGAGTGGTGTGTCTGAATGTTGACTGGTGTGTCGGAATGCTGAGTGGTGTGTCGGACTGCTGAGTGGTGTGTCTGAATGTTGACTGGTGTGTCGGAATGCTGAGTGGTGTGTCGGACTGCTGAGTGGTGTGTCGGAATTCTGAGTGTTGTGTCTGAATGTTGACTGGTGTGTCGGAATGCTGAGTGGTGTGTCGGACTGCTGAGTGGAGTGTCTGAATGTTGACTGGTGTGTCGGAATGCTGAGTGGTGTGTCGGACTGCTGAGTGGTGTGTCGGAATTCTGAGTGGTGTGTCGGACTGCTGAGTGGTGTGTCGGACTGCTGAGAGTTGTGTCGGAATGTTGAGTGGTGTGTCGGAATGCTGAGTGGTGTGTCGGACTGCTGAGTGGTGTGTCGGACTGCTGAGTGGTGTGTCGGAATTCTGAGTGCTGTGTCGGACTGCTGAGTGGTGTGTCGGTCTGCTGAGTGGCGTGTCGGAATGCTGCCTGGTGTGTCGGAATGCTGAGTGGTGTGTCGAACTGCTGACTGGTGTGTCGGAATGCTGACTGATGTGTTGGAATGCTGTGTGGTGTGTTGGAATGCTAACAGCTGTGTCGGACTACTGAGTGGTGTTTCGGACTGCTAAGTGTTGTGTCGGAATGCTGAGTGGTGTGTCGGACTGCTGCGTGGTGTGTCGGACTGCTGAGTGGTGTGTCGGAATGCTGACTGGTGTGTCGGAACGCTGACTGATCTGTCGGACTGCTGAGTGGTGTGTCGGAATGCTGACTGGTGTGTCGGAATGCTGAGTGGTGTGTCGGAATGCTGAGTGGTGTGTCGGAATGCTGAGTGATGTGTCGGACTGCTGCATGGTGTGTCGGACTGCTGAGTGGTTTGTCGGAATGCTGAGTGATGTGTCGGAATGCTGAGTGGTGTGTCGGAATGCTGACTGGTGTGTCGGAATGCTGACTGGTGTGTCGGAATGCTGACTGGTGTGTCGGAACGCTGACTGAATTGTCGGACTGCTGAATGGTGTGTTGGAATGCTGAGTGGTGTGTCAGAATGCTGTGTGGTGTGTCGGAATGCTGACTGGTGTGTTGGAATGCTGACTGGTGTGTTGGAATGCTGACTGGTGTGTTGGAATGCTGACTGGTGTGTCAGAATGCTGAGTGGTGTGTCGGAATGCAGACTGGTGTGTTGGAATGCTGAGTGGTGTGTCGGAATGCTGACTGGTGTGTTGGAATGCTGAGTCGTGTGTCGGAATGCTGAGTAGCGTGTCGGACTGCTGAGTGGTGTGTCGCAATGCTGAGTGGTGTGTCGGAATGCTGAGTGGTGTGTTGGAATGCTGAGTGGTGTGTTGGACTGCTGAGAGGTGTGTCGCAATGCTGAGTGGTGTGTCGGAATGCTGAGTGGTGTGTTGGAATGCTGAGTGGTGTGTCGGAATGCAGAGTGGTGTGTCAGAACGCCGAGTAGTGTGTCGGAATGCTGACTGGTGTGTTGGAATGCTGACTGGTGTGTCGGAATGCTGACTGGTGTGTCAGAATGCTGAGTGGAGTGTCGGAATGCAGACTGGTGTGTTGGAATGCTGACTTGTGTGTTGGAATGCTGACTGGTGTGCTGGAATGCTGACTGGTGTGTTGGAATTCTGACTGATGTTTCTGACTGTTGACTGGTGTGTCGGACTGCTGAGTGCTGTGTTGGAATGCAGACTGGTGTGTTGGAATGCTGAGTGGTGTGTCGGAATGCTGACTGGTGTGTTGGAATGCTGAGTAGTGTGTCGGAATGCTGAGTAGTGTGTCAGACTGCTGAGTGGTGTGTCGGAATGCTGAGTGGTGTGTCGGAATGCTGAGTGGTGTGTTGGAATGCTGAGTAGTGTGTTGGACTGTTGAGAGGTGTGTCGGAATGCTGAGTGGTGTGTCGGAAAGCTGAGTGGTGTGTCGGAATGCTGAGTGGTGTGTCGGAATGCTGAGTGGTGTGTCGGAATGCTGAGTGGTGTGTCGGAATGCAGAGTGATGTGTCGGAACGCCGAATAGTGTGTCGGACTGCTGAGTGGTGTGTTGGAATGCTGAGTGATGTGTCGGAATGCTGAGTGGTGTGTCGGAATGCTGACTGGTGTGTCAGAATGCTGACTGATGTGTGGGACTACTGAGTGGTGTGTCGGACTGCTGATGGTGTGTCGGAATGCTGAGTGATGTGTCGGAATGCTGACTGGTGTGTCTGAACGTTGAGTGGTGTGTCGGAATGCTGAGTGGTGTGTCGGACTGCTGAGTGGTGTGTCTGAATGTTGACTGGTGTGTCGGAATGCTGAGTGGTGTGTCGGACTGCTGAGTGGTGTGTCGGAATTCTGAGTGGTGTGTCTGAATGTTGACTGGTGTGTCAGAATGCTGAGTGGTGTGTCTGAATGTTGACTGGTGTGTCGGAATGCTGAGTGGTGTGTCGGACTGCTGAGTGGTGTGTCGGAATTCTGAGTGGTGTGTCGGACTGCTGAGTGGTGTGTCGGACTGCTGAGAGTTGTGTCGGAATGTTGAGTGGTTTGTCGGAATGCTGAGTGGTGTGTCGGACTGCTGAGTGGTGTGTCGGACTGCTGAGTGGTGTGTCGGAATTCTGAGTGGTGTGTCGGACTGCTGAGTGGTGTGTCGGACTGCTGAGTGGTGTGTCGGAATGCTGCCTGGTGTGTCGGAATGCTGAGTGGTGTGTCGGAACGCTGACTGATGTGTCGGACTGCTGAGTGGTGTGTCGGAATGCTGACTGGTGTGTCGGAACGCTGACTGGTGTGTCGGAATGCTGACTGGTGTGTCGGAATGCTGAGTGGTGTTTTGGAATGCTGAGTGGTGTTTCGGAATGCTGACTGGTGTGTTGGAATGCTGACTGGTGTGTTGGAATGCTGAGTGGTGTGTTGGAATGCTGACTGGTGTGTTGGAATTCTGACTGGTGTGTTGGAATGCTGAGTGGTGTGTCGGACTGTTGAGTGGTGTGTCGTAATTCTGAGTGGTGTGTCGGAATGTTGAGTGGTGTGTCGGAATGCTGAGTGGTGTGCCGGAATGCTGAGAGGTGTGTCGGAATGCTGGCTGGTGTGTCGGACTGCTGACTGGTGTGTCGGAATGCTGACTGGTGTGTCGGAATGCTGAGTGGTGTTTTGGAATGCTGAGTGGTGTTTCGGAATGCTGACTGGTGTGTTGGAATGCTGACTGGTGTGTTGGAATGCTGAGTGGTGTGTTGGAATGCTGACTGGTGTGTTGGAATTCTGACTGGTGTGTTGGAATGCTGAGTGGTGTGTTGGAATGCTGAGTGGTGTGATGGAATGCTGACTGCTGTGTTGGAATGCTGAGTGGTGTGTTGGAATGCTGACTGGTGTGTTGGAATTCTGACTGGTGTGATGGAATGCTGAGTGGTGTGTCGGAATGCTGACTGGTGTGTTGGAATGCTGAGTGGTGTTTCGGAATGCTGACTGGTGTGTTTTAATGCTGACAGGTGTGTTGGAATGCTGAGTGGTGTGTTGGAATGCTGAGTGGTGTGTCAGAATGCTGTGTGGTGTGTCGGAATGCTGTGTGGTGTGTCGTAATGCTGACTGGTTTGTCGGAATGCTGACTGTTGTGTCGGAATGCTGACTGGTGTGTTGGAATGCTGACTGGTGTGATGGAATGCTGAGTGGTGTGTCGGAATGCTGACTGGTGTGTTGGAATGCTGAGTGGTGTTTCGGAATGCTGACTGGTGTGTTGGAATGCTGACTGGTGTGTTGGAATGCTGAGTGGTGTGTTGGAATGCTGAGTGGTGTGTCGGAATGCTGAGTGGTGTGTCGGAATGCTGACTGGTGTGTCGGAATGCTGACTGGTGTGTCGGAATGCTGACTTGTGTGTTGTAATGCTGACTGGTGTGTTGGATTGCTGACTGGTGTGTTGGAATGCTGACTGGTGTGTTGGAATGCTGAGTGGTGTGTTGGAATGCTTAGTGGTGTGTCAGAATGCTGTGTGGTGTGTCGGAATGCTGACTGGTGTGTCGGAATGCTGACTGGTGTGTTGGAATGCTGACTGGTGTGATGGAATGCTGAGTGGTATGTCGGAATGCTGACTGGTGTGTTGGAATGCTGAGTGGTGTTTCGGAATGCTGACTGGTGTGTTGGAATGCTGACTGGTGTGTTGGAATGCTGAGTGGTGTGTCAGAATGCTGTGTGGTGTGTCGGAATGCTGACTGGTGTGTCGGAATGCTGACTGGTGTGTTGGAATGCTGACTGGTGTGTTGGAATGCTGACTGGTGTGTCGGAATGCTGACTGGTGTGTCGGAATGCTGAGTGGTGTGTCGGAATGCAGACTGGTGTGTTGGAATGCTGACTGGTGTGTTGGAATGCTGACTGGTGTGTTGGAATTCTGACTGATGTTTCTGACTGTTGACTGGTGTGTCGGACTGCTGAGTGGTGTGTTGGAATGCAGACTGGTGTGTTGGAATGCTGACTGGTGTGTCGGAATGCTGACTGGTGTGTCGGAATGCTGAGTGGTGTGTCGGAATGCAGACTGGTGTGTTGGAATGCTGACTGGTGTGTCGGACTGCTGAGTGGTGTGTTGGAATGCAGACTGGTGTGTCAGAATGCTGTGTGGTGTGTCGGAATGCTGACTGGTGTGTCGGAATGCTGACTGGTGTGTTGGAATGCTGACTGGTGTGATGGAATGCTGAGTGGTATGTCGGAATGCTGACTGGTGTGTTGGAATGCTGAGTGGTGTTTCGGAATGCTGACTGGTGTGTTGGAATGCTGACTGGTGTGTTGGAATGCTGAGTGGTGTGTCGGAATGCTGAGTGGTGTGTCAGAATGCTGTGTGGTGTGTCGGAATGCTGACTGGTGTGTCGGAATGCTGACTGGTGTGTTGGAATGCTGACTGGTGTGTTGGAATGCTGACTGGTGTGTCGGAATGCTGACTGGTGTGTCGGAATGCTGAGTGGTGTGTCGGAATGCAGACTGGTGTGTTGGAATGCTGACTGGTGTGTTGGAATGCTGACTGGTGTGTTGGAATTCTGACTGATGTTTCTGACTGTTGACTGGTGTGTTGGAATGCTGAGTAGTGTGTCGGACTGCTGAGTGGTGTGTCGGAATGCTGAGTGGTGTGTCGGAATGCTGAGTGGTGTGTTGGAATGCTGAGTATTGATTTGGACTGCTGAGAGGTGTGTCGGAATGCTGACTGGTGTGTTGGAATGCTGACTGGTGTGTCGGAATGCTGACTGGTGTGTCGGAATGCTGAGTGGTGCGTCAGAATGCTGAGTGGAGTGTCAGAATGCAGACTGGTGTGTCGGAATGCAGACTGGTGTGTTGGAATGCTGACTGGTGTGTTGGAATGCTGACTGGTGTGTTGGAATGCTGAGTGATGTGTCGGAATGCTGAGTGGTGTGTCGGAATGCTGACTGGTGTGTCGGAACGCTGACTGATTTGTCGGTCTGCTGAGTGGTGTGTCGGACTGCTGAGTGGTGTGTCGGACTGCTGAGTGGTGTGTCGGACTGCTGAGTGGTGTGACGGAATGCTGAGTGGTGTGTCGGAATGTTGACTGGTGTGTCGGAATGCTGGCTGATGTGTCGGAATGCTGGCTGGTGTGTCGGAATGCTGAGTGGTGTGTCTGACTGTTGACTGGTGTGTCGGAATGCTGAGTGGTGTGTCGGACTGTTGAGTGCTGTGTCGGAATTCTGAGTGGTGTGTCGGAATGCTGAGTGGTGTGTCGGAATGCTGAGTGGTATGTCGGAATGCTGGCTGGTGTGTCGGAATGCTAAGTGGTGTGTCGGAATGCTGAGTGGTGTGTCTGACTGTTGACTGGTGTGTTGGAATGCTGACTGGTGTGTCGGAATGCTGGCTGGTGTGTCGGATTGCTGAGTGGTGTGTTGGAATGCTGAGAGTTGTGTCGGAATGTTGAGTGGTGTGTCGGACTGCTGAGTGGTGTGTCGGAAAGCTGAGAGTTGTGTCGGAATGTTGAGTGGTGTGTCGGACTGCTGAGTGGTGTGTCGGTCTGCTGAGAGTTGTGTCGGAAAGCTGACTGGTGTGTCGGAACGCTGACTGATGTGTCGGGCTACTGAGTGGTGTGTCGGAATGCTGACTGGTGTGTCGGAATGCTGAGTGGTGTGTCGGAATGCTGAGTGATGTGTCGGACTGCTGCGTGGTGTGTCGGACTGCTGAGTGGTGTGTCGGAATGCTGAGTGATGTGTCGGAATGCTGACTGGTGTGTCGGAATGCTGACTGGTGTGTCGGAACGCTGACTGATTTGTCGGACTGCTGAGTGGTGTGTCGGACTGCTGAGTGGTGTGTCGGACTGCTGAGTGGTGTGTCGGAATGCTGAGTGCTGTGTCGGAATGCTGAGTGATGTGTCGGAATGCTGAGTGGTGTGTCGGAATGTTGGCTGGTGTGTCGGAATTCTGAGTGGTGTGTCGGAATGCTGAGTGGTGTGTCAGAATGTTGGCTGGTGTGTCGGAATGTTGGCTGGTGTGTCGGAATGTTGGCTGGTGTGTCGGAACGCTGAGTGGTGTGTCGGAATGCTGGCTGGTGTGTCGGAATGCTGAGTGGTGTGTCGGAATGCTGAGTGATGTGTCTGACTGTTGACTGGTGTGTCGGAATGCTGAGTGGTGTGTCGGAATGCTGAGTGGTGTGTCGGACTGTTGAGTGGTGTGTCGTAATTCTGAGTGGTGTGTCGGAATATTGAGTGGTGTGTCGGAATGCTGAGTGGTGTGCCGGAATGCTGAGAGGTGTGTCGGAATGCTGGCTGGTGTGTCGGACAAATGACTGGTGTGTCGGAATGCTGACTGGTGTGTCGGAATGCTGAGTGGTGTTTTGGAATGCTGAGTGGTGTTTCGGAATGCTGACTGGTGTGTTGGAATGCTGACTGGTGTGTTGGAATGCTGAGTGGTGTGTTGGAATGCTGACTGGTGTGTTGGAATTCTGACTGGTGTGTTGGAATGCTGAGTGGTGTGTTGGAATGCTGAGTGGTGTGATGGAATGCTGACTGCTGTGTTGGAATGCTGAGTGGTGTGTTGGAATGCTGACTGGTGTGTTGGAATTCTGACTGGTGTGATGGAATGCTGCGTGGTGTGTCGGAATGCTGACTGGTGTGTTGGAATGCTGAGTGGTGTTTCGGAATGCAGACTGGTGTGTTGGAATGCTGACTGGTGTGTTGGAATGCTGAGTGGTGTGTTGGAATGCTGAGTGGTGTGTCAGAATGCTGTGTGGTGTGTCGGAATGCTGTGTGGTGTGTCGGAATGCTGACTGGTTTGTCGGAATGCTGACTGGTGTGTCGGAATGCTGACTGGTGTGTTGGAATGCTGACTGGTGTGATGGAATGCTGAGTGGTGTGTCGGAATGCTGACTGGTGTGTTGGAATGCTGAGTGGTGTTTCGGAATGCTGACTGGTGTGTTGGAATGCTGACTGGTGTGTTGGAATGCTGAGTGGTGTGTTGGAATGCTGAGTGGTGTGTCGGAATGCTGACTGGTGTGTCGGAATGCTGACTGGTGTGTCGGAATGCTGACTTGTGTGTTGGAATGCTGACTGGTGTGTTGGATTGCTGACTGGTGTGTTGGAATGCTGACTGGTGTGTTGGAATGCTGAGTGGTGTGTTGGAATGCTTAGTGGTGTGTCAGAATGCTGTGTGGTGTGTCGGAATGCTGACTGGTGTGTCGGAATGCTGACTGGTGTGTTGGAATGCTGACTGGTGTGATGGAATGCTGAGTGGTATGTCGGAATGCTGACTGGTGTGTTGGAATGCTGAGTGGTGTTTCGGAATGCTGACTGGTGTGTTGGAATGCTGACTGGTGTGTTGGAATGCTGAGTGGTGTGTCGGAATGCTGAGTGGTGTGTCAGAATGCTGTGTGGTGTGTCGGAATGCTGACTGGTGTGTTGGAATTCTGACTGGTGTGATGGAATGCTGCGTGGTGTGTCGGAATGCTGACTGGTGTGTTGGAATGCTGAGTGGTGTTTCGGAATGCAGACTGGTGTGTTGGAATGCTGACTGGTGTGTTGGAATGCTGAGTGGTGTGTTGGAATGCTGAGTGGTGTGTCAGAATGCTGTGTGGTGTGTCGGAATGCTGTGTGGTGTGTCGGAATGCTGACTGGTTTGTCGGAATGCTGACTGGTGTGTCGGAATGCTGACTGGTGTGTTGGAATGCTGACTGGTGTGATGGAATGCTGAGTGGTGTGTCGGAATGCTGACTGGTGTGTTGGAATGCTGAGTGGTGTTTCGGAATGCTGACTGGTGTGTTGGAATGCTGACTGGTGTGTTGGAATGCTGAGTGGTGTGTTGGAATGCTGAGTGGTGTGTCGGAATGCTGACTGGTGTGTCGGAATGCTGACTGGTGTGTCGGAATGCTGACTTGTGTGTTGGAATGCTGACTGGTGTGTTGGATTGCTGACTGGTGTGTTGGAATGCTGACTGGTGTGTTGGAATGCTGAGTGGTGTGTTGGAATGCTTAGTGGTGTGTCAGAATGCTGTGTGGTGTGTCGGAATGCTGACTGGTGTGTCGGAATGCTGACTGGTGTGTTGGAATGCTGACTGGTGTGATGGAATGCTGAGTGGTATGTCGGAATGCTGACTGGTGTGTTGGAATGCTGAGTGGTGTTTCGGAATGCTGACTGGTGTGTTGGAATGCTGACTGGTGTGTTGGAATGCTGAGTGGTGTGTCGGAATGCTGAGTGGTGTGTCAGAATGCTGTGTGGTGTGTCGGAATGCTGACTGGTGTGTCGGAATGCTGACTGGTGTGTTGGAATGCTGACTGGTGTGTCGGAATGCTGACTGGTGTGTCGGAATGCTGACTGGTGTGTCGGAATGCTGAGTGGTGTGTCGGAATGCAGACTGGTGTGTTGGAATGCTGACTGGTGTGTTGGAATGCTGACTGGTGTGTTGGAATTCTGACTGATGTTTCTGACTGTTGACTGGTGTGTCGGACTGCTGAGTGGTGTGTTGGAATGCAGACTGGTGTGTTGGAATGCTGAGTGGTGTGTCGGAATGCTGACTGGTGTGTTGGAATGCTGAGTAGTGTGTCGGACTGCTGAGTGGTGTGTCGGAATGCTGAGTGGTGTGTCGGAATGCTGAGTGGTGTGTTGGAATGCTGAGTATTGTTTTGGACTGCTGAAAGGTGTGTCGGAATGCTGAGAGGTGTGTCGGAATGCTCAGTGGTGTGTCGGAATGCTGAGTGGTGTGTCGGAATGCAGAGTGGTGTGTCAGAACGCCGAGTAGTGTGTCGGAATGCTGACTGGTGTGTTGGAATGCTGACTGGTGTGTCGGAATGCTGACTGGTGTGTCGGAATGCTGACTGGTGCGTCAGAATGCTGAGTGGAGTGTCAGAATGCAGACTGGTGTGTCGGAATGCAGACTGGTGTGTTGGAATGCTGACTGGTGTGTTGGAATGCTGACTGGTGTGTTGGAATGCTGACTGGTGTGTTGGAATTCTGACTGATGTTTCTGACTGTTGACTGGTGTGTCGGACTGCTGAGTGGTGTGTTGGAATGCAGACTGGTGTGTTGGAATGCTGAGTGGTGTGTCGGAATGCTGACTGGTGTGTTGGAATGCTGAGTAGTGTGTCGGAATGCTGAGTAGTATGTCGGACTGCTGAGTGGTGTGTCGGAACGCTGAGTGGTGTGTCGGAATGCTGAGTGGTGTGTTGGAATGCTGAGTAGTGTGTTGGACTGCTGAGAGGTGTGTCGGAATGCTGAGTGGTGTGTCGGAATGCTGAGTGGTGTGTCGGAATGCTGAGTGGTGTGTCGGAATGCTGAGTGGTGTGTCGGAACGCTAACTGATTTGTCGGACTGCTGAGTGGTGTGACGGACTGCTGAGTGGTGTGTCGGACTGCTGAGTGGTGTGTCGGAATGCTGAGTGGTGTGTCGGAATGTTGACTGGTGTGTCTGAATGTTGACTCGTGTGTCGGAATGCTGAGTGGTGTGTCGGACTGCTGAGTGGTGTGTCGGAATTCTGAGTGGTGTGTCAGAATGCTGAGTGGTGTGTCGGCATGTTGGCTGGTGTGTCGGAATGCTGAGTGGTGTGTCGGAATGCTGGCTGGTGTGTCGGAATGCTGAGTGGTGTGTCGGAATGCTGAGTGGTGTGTCTGACTGTTGACTGGTGTGTCGGAATGCTGAGTGGTGTGTCGGAATGCTGAGTGGTGTGTCGGACTGTTGAGTGGTGTGTCGGAATTCTGAGTGGTGTGTCAGAATGCTGAGTGGTGTGTCGGAATGCTGAGTGGTGTGTCGGAATGCTGGCTGGTGTGTCGGAATGCTGAGTGGTGTGTCGGAATGCTGAGTGGTGTGTCTGACTTTGAACTGGTGTGTTGGAATGCTGACTGGTGTGTCGGAATGCTGAGTGGTGTGTCGGAATGCTGGCTGGTGTGTCGGAATGCTGAGTGGTGTGTCGGACTGCTGAGTGGTGTGTCGGAATGCTGAGAGTTGTGTCGGAATGTTGAGTGGTGTGTCGGATTGCTGAGTGGTGTGTCGGACTGCTGAGTGGTGTGTCGGACTGCTGAGTGGTGTGTCGGACTGCTGAGAGTTGTGTCGGAATGTTGAGTGGTGTGTCGGAATGCTGAGTGGTGTGTCGGACTGCTGAGTGGTGTGTCGGACTGCTGAGTGGTGTGTCGGACTGCTGAGTGGTGTGTCGGACTGCTGAGAGTTGTGTCGGAATGCAGAGTGGTGTGTCGGAATGCTGAGTGATGTGTCGGACTGCTGAGTGGTGTGTCGGAATGCTGAGTGGTGTGTCGGAATGTTGAGTGGTGTGTCGGAATGCTGACTGGTGTGTCTGAATGTTGAGTGGTGTGTCGGAATGCTGAGTGGTGTGTCGGACTGCTGAGTGGTGTGTCGGAATGTTGAGTGGTGTGTCGGAATGCTGAGTGGTATGTCGGAATGCTGACTGGTGTGTCGGAATGCTGACTGGTGTGTCGGAATGCTGAGTGGTGTGTCGGAATGCTGAGTGGTGTGTCGGAATGCTGAGTGATGTTTCGGACTGCTGCATGGTGTGTCGGACTGCTGAGTGGTGTGTCGGAATGCTGAGTGATGTGTCGGAAAGCTGAGTGGTGTGTCGGAATGCTGACTGGTGTGTCGGAACGCTGACTGATTTGTCGGACTGCTGAGTGGTGTGTCGGACTGCTGAGTGGTGTGTCGGACTGCTGAGTGGTGTGTCGGACTGCTGAGTGGTGTGTCGGAATGCTGAGTGATGTGTCGGAATGCTGAGTGGTGTGTCGGAATGTTGACTGGTGTGTCTGAATGTTGACTGGTGTGTCGGACTGCTGAGTGGTGTGTCGGACTGCTGAGTGGTGTGTCGGAATTCTGAGTGGTGTGTCATTATGCTGAGTGGTGTGTCGGAATGTTGGCTGGTGTGTCGGAATGCTGAGTGGTGTGTCGGAATGCTGAGTGGTGTGTCGAAATGCCTAGTGGTGTGTCTGACTGTTGACTGGTGTGTCGGAATGCTGAGTGGTGTGTCGGACTGTTGAGTGGTGTGTCGGAATTCTGAGTGGTGTGTCGGAATGTTGAGTGGTGTGTTGGAATGCTGAGTTGTGTGTCGGAATGCTGAGTGGTGTGTCGGAATGCTGGCTGGTGTGTCGGAATGCTGAGTGGTGTGTCGGAATGCTGAGTGGTGTGTCTGACTGCTGAGTGGTGTGTCGGAATGTTGAGTGGTGTGTCGGAATGCTGAGTGGTATGTTGGAATGCTGACTGGTGTGTCGGAATGCTGACTGGTGTGTCGGAATGCTGAGTGGTGTGTCGGAATGCTGAGTGGTGTGTCGGAATGCTGAGTGATGTTTCGGACTGCTGCATGGTGTGTCGGACTGCTGAGTGGTGTGTCGGAATGCTGAGTGATGTGTCGGAAAGCTGAGTGGTGTGTCGGAATGCTGACTGGTGTGTCGGAACGCTGACTGATTTGTCGGACTGCTGAGTGGTGTGTCGGACTGCTGAGTGGTGTGTCGGACTGCTGAGTGGTGTGTCGGACTGCTGAGTGGTGTGTCGGAATGCTGAGTGATGTGTCGGAATGCTGAGTGGTGTGTCGGAATGTTGACTGGTGTGTCTGAATGTTGACTGGTGTGTCGGACTGCTGAGTGGTGTGTCGGACTGCTGAGTGGTGTGTCGGAATTCTGAGTGGTGTGTCAGTATGCTGAGTGGTGTGTCGGAATGTTGGCTGGTGTGTCGGAATGCTGAGTGGTGTGTCGAAATGCCTAGTGGTGTGTCTGACTGTTGACTGGTGTGTCGGGATGCTGTGTGGTGTGTCGGACTGTTGAGTGGTGTGTCGGAATTCTGAGTGGTGTGTCGGAATGTTGAGTGGTGTGTCGGAATGCTGAGTTGTGTGTCGGAATGCTGAGTGGTGTGTCGGAATGCTGGCTGGTGTGTCGGAATGCTGAGTGGTGTGTCGGAATGCTGAGTGGTGTGTCTGACTGTTGACTGGTGTGTTGGAATGCTGACTGGTGTGTCGGAATGCTGAGTGGTGTGTCGGAATGCTGGCTTGTGTGTCGGAATGCTGAGTGGTGTGTTGGACTGCTGAGTGGTGTGTCGGAATGCTGAGAGTTGTGTCGGACTGCTGATTGGTGTGTCTGAATGTTGACTGGTGTGTCGGACTGCTGAGTGGTGTGTCGGAATGCTGAGAGTTGTGTCGGAATGTTGAGTGGTGTGTCGGACTGCTGAGTGGTGTGTCGGACTGCTGACAGTTGTGTCGGAATGTTGAGTGGTGTGTCGGAATGCTGAGTGGTGTGTCGGACTGCTGAGTGGTGTGTCGGACTGCTGAGAGTTGTGTCGGAATGCAGAGTGGTGTGTCGGAATGCTGAGTGGTGTGTCGGAATGCTGAGTGGTGTGTCGGACTGCTGAGTGGTGTGTCGGACTGCTGAGTGGTGTGTCGGACTGCTGAGTGGTGTGTCGGACTGCTGAGAGTTGTGTCGGAATGCAGAGTGGTGTGTCGGAATGCTGAGCGGTGTGTCGGACTGCTGAGTGGTGTGTCGGACTGCTGAGAGTTGTGTCGGAATGCAGAGTGGTGTGTCGGAATGCTGAGTGATGTGTCGGACTGCTGAGTGGTGTGTCGGAATGCTGAGTGGTGTGTCGGAATGTTGAGTGGTGTGTCGGAATGCTGACTGGTGTGTCTGAATGTTGAGTGGTGTGTCGGAATGCTGAGTGGTGTGTCGGAATGCTGACTGGTGTGTCGGAATGCTGACTGTTGTGTCGGAATGCTGAGTGGTGTATTGTTTCGTGCTCGGAAGGAGCTGTGATGAAATAAACAATGAACTGGAGGAATTATGACATCAAAAGTCAAATTTTAAACTGAACCACAAGAAAATGGGCCCATTTGTACCACAGACAAATTGGAGTAGAGGTCAGGTGGCCCTTCATGTACTGTGCATAAACAAGCATGTCAGTAAATACGAAACTTATTATTTGCATTTGAATTAGCTCTGGGGAAAACCCATTGAAACTGAAAGGAGCCCAATACATGTTGATGACTTCGATCTGCATGAATGAACTAACAAAGGTTCTGTAAGACAGACTGACTCTACAGCGCAAACAAAGATGAATAGGTGTGAAATAGCACCATTGTAACAGAATAGTCCCCATCCAGACATCAACAGATAGCAATGGTTTCCATATCCTGGACCATTGTGTGGTCACACCAGGGGAGAGGGCTCTGTATCACTTGACAGAGACTCAGATGCAATGGATTTTTAGCTTAAAAGGTAGCCCTCTGGAGAGAGACGAAAGATCAAGCAAGACCACACAAAGCCAGTCCACCCAAAAGGCTGTGTGATTGGTCCAGCTAAGGAAGAAGCCCTGCTGCTGATACTATTCTTCAACTTCCTGCAGCAGAGAACTAAAAAGATGATTACTGCTGCTGGACTGAAGTTTTAACTACCAGAAATTTAAAACACCTCAGCAAGTTCAAGACTGCAGATATCCAGGCCTGTACCTTTGAAAAGACTTCCCTCCTGAGAATATTCAACAGGTTTCTGTGAATCACACACTCTTACATCACTTGGGACTTTAATTGCATCTTACCCTTTCTCTTCTATCTATCTATCTTTATATGTGCATGTGTGTGAATCCGTGAGTCGGTGAATGTTGTGAGAAATTCTGGTTTTGCTGTTTAAATTTAAATTTAACCTTCCTTTTTTAAACTTATTAGAAAACCTGTCCTTTGTCTGTTTATTTGACTCTAAAAAACACTCAGGGACTGAGACACCGTTTTTAACAAAACACAATCTGCAGTCAGCTGGGAGGTGAAAAGTGGAAGCCATCAACATTACTTACCACCTGTCTGTAATAATTGGAATGTTGACTGGTTTGTTAGAATGTTGACTTATGTGTCAGAATGTTCACTCCTGACCTGGAGGGAGTCGAGACAGACGGTGGCAGTGGCAGACCTAAGAGGAATCTGCCAGGAAGAGAATAAATCGAGACCCAGGCTCAGGGCCTTCCA